>NW_024739413.1:22500-580000 GCF_018991925.1 Homarus americanus
CTTGTGTTGCAGGGACGATATTGGTAAAACTTGCAACATTTATTCCTGTCGTTGTTGTGAGAAGAGGGGGGACCAGAGCGAGGTAAGGGTCCGGCTGGAAAAAAAAATATGAACTCGTGGACCAAATTGATAGAGGTGGTAATGAGTGGGTGATTAACTCTTAATAGGTAGACTAATAGGGTGACTAATGGGCTGGAGAAATGGGTAATTGAGTCACTAATGGGGGATTAATAAGAGAGGCTTAACAGGATGGATATAAGGGTAAATAGTTTTACTAATGTATGACTTAACTGGTAAAGGGAGAGACTAATGACATGAAATGGGTGATTAACTCGCTAATGGGAAGATTAATGGGTTGGGGAAATTAATAATCAACTCGTAAATTGGGAGACTAATAACTTGAATGAAAAGGTAATAAAACTCGCTGATGCTAAGATTAATGGGCTGGGAAATTGATAATCGACTCGTTAATGGGGGAGACTAATAGGTTGGGTAATTGGGTAGGGGGTGGCCAAACTCACTCTGTATAACTCATCAGGTTTGTATGTCACGGGAGGGAGAGGTTATTTAGGTGAGGGGGGGGGGCATCCTACAGCTGACTTTAATTTGTATTCTAGTGTGTTAAATTGACGGGAGAGAGAGAGAGAGAGAGAGAGAGAGAGAGAGAGAGAGAGAGATTTGCAACAATTCATGATTATTTTTACCCCTGAATCGCTATAACTTGTGTGTGTGGGGGGGTGAAAGTTACACACACACATCACTTATCTCCATTATGTTTTATCATTTATTTCCTTAGGTCATGTTGTAATGTATCCAACTGTTTAACAATTACAAATAAAAAATTGTGACGTAAGAATTTATGTACGTAAAAAATAAAAAAATAATAATATTCCCTCACGCTCGAAAAACATCCATCATATCGGTTCAAGAAGGACGGGGGGAAAAAAATATTCTCACCTACACCAAAAACTAACCATTAGTCATGTCAGGAGAAGTGAGCAACGGGCTGACTAAACGAAGCCAGGGACGTGTGAGCTGATGTTATGTGTGCGTGTCGTGTTCTTCTTCCTTCTCTTCTTCCTCCTCCTTATCCTTCTCTCCCCCCCTTATCCTTCTCTCTCCTCCCCTTTCTCTTTTTCCTCCTTCCTTCTCCTTCCACCTCCTCCTTCATCCATTTTCCTCCCTCCTTCCTCTTCTATTCTTCCTCACTTCCATTCTTCAACCCCTCCGTCCTCCTCCTCCCCCCCCCTTCTTCATCTTCCTCCCATCCTCTCCCCCCTGTCCTCCTTCTTACTCCCCCCCCTCTTCCTCCTCCCTTCTTCTCCTCTCCTCCTGCACTCCATTCTTCTTTCTCCTCCCTTCTTCCTCCTCTTCACCAGCAAAGTACAGGTTATTTTGTGCACAAAGTCCTTCAGTTCGTGGTTACGCTCCAAACAGCCATTACTCTCGCCAAAACTTTTGTGTCTAGCTACTAATCTCTGTAAACAACTTTAGAAGAAGAAAAGTAGAATAAAGTAGACTGATGGTGACCTTTACCCACCCCACCCACCAACCCCCACCCCACCCCTGCTCCAACCCCACCCCACCCTACCAACCCACCCACCAAACCTGTAGTTTTGTAGACTGCAAAGACTTCCATTCTACAAATATATATACAAGACTTAGATTCAACATGATTCTACATATATATACAAGTACACTACACAGTACACTCTACACCAAACCACATATAACCCACATAACTGGTTGCTGTGATAAAGATTTCTTTCGTGTTCTGAATTATAACTGTGAGCCGTGTAAGTTTGTGGCCACCAGAAAACAGTAAACACGGTGTTGTGGTCAGAGCTCTGTGTGTGTGTGTGTGTGTGTGATTTGTGTTTGTGTGTGTTGTGTTGTGTTTGTGTTGTGTTGTTTTGTGTTTATATTTATCTTTTTTTTTTGAGGTCACACACACACACACAACAGCGCCCTAAATCAATTTAAAATTTACAACCCTTAAATAATGTCAATCAACTTTTAGTCGTAATGATAACAGCAATTAATCTAGTGTGTACTTCTTCCTCAGTTTCCTTTTGAGTCTATTCAATGGTACTCTTCCGGCGCTGTCCTCATTAATCTCTCTCTCTCTCTCTCTCTCTCTCTCTCTCTCTCTTGTTCTCTCAGGGTCTGTGATACTTCGTCGATTTTGTGAGATGTTTTTTTGAGATCATTGAAGCAGAATATTTTTGTGATGACGTGTGTTGGCATGACCTGTGTATTGGATGAGATTGAAGGTTATTCAGGCTGAAGATATTGTAGTATTATCATCAGTAATTATAATTCACCAGTAGTTGTAAGGAATGGTGTTGAAAAATAGGAAATTATTTTAACAGCAATAATAACCGAAATAAGAATGATATTAATAATAATAATAATAATAATAATAATAATAATAATAATAATAATAATTTAAATAATGATGATAATAATAATAATAATACTAATAATTGTGTAAATAATAATGATGACAAACCTCAATAAGTATATACAATGTGTGTGTGTGTGTTCAAAGGGACCCTATTTGGGGGGGTTGGGGGGGGGTTCAACCTTTGTGAGGTGTCGTCAACAGGAGGACGAGTAGAGATAAACAGGATTCACGGAGAGAACTTTTCTGACTTTTGTTTCCTGTTACTACCTGTTGAATTTTACCTGAGTTTAATTACTGTTATTTGTGTTCTTGAAGTTTTTGTTTAATTAGGTTATATTTTCCTTCTTTTTAGTTTTCTCTTATTATTTTTTCTATTATTATTATTGTTGTTGCTGTTTTTATTATATTATTAGCATTATTGTTGTTGCTATTTTTATTATTCATTATTTTTATCATTGGTGCTCATTATTAACAGAGTAGGAGATAAAGTTTGTAAACCAATTGAAAAAAAAATATATAGATCAGAGTATATATAAAACTTCTTCCACTATTTTTCCAAACCCATCAACGTCAATGTTAAATTTTGGGTGGGAATTTGGTTTCCTTGGAACTTTTTGAGCCAATATTTGTTAAAGTTTTATCCGTGTTATGTAGACGTGTTCCCCCACCTCATCACCCTGATATACTGTAGAGTAAATTTCCTCTCCTCCAAGTTTTTCTCTGTCTCTTATTCACACACACACACACACACACACACACACACACACACACACACACACACATTTCTGATCTGAGGGAGTGGGTGTGAGCCAGAGAGACATATTTGAGAGCCAGGAGGTGCACCAACCCTAACTTATTAAACTTACTTATAAGTTATGTCAGTAAGTTATAAATTCCCATGACTGCCCAGATGAGGTGTGTGTGTGTGTGTGTGTGTGTGTGTGTGTGTGTGTGTGTGTGAGGGAACGAGCAAGATTTAAAGGTTCAGGAGTGCACTAATGTGTTTTCCGCCTTTCCGCGTGGGTGAGAGGGGAGGCGCAGATTACAGCTGTCACCTGCACGCCTCCACCCTCCTCCCTGGTGTGGGTTGGGCCTTCATCTCACCTCACCTGACCTCTACACCTGAGATAATCTGGAGTTTTGGGGGTGGGTTTTTTTTTTTTTGTTCCCTTACATTTAAATGGGGGTGCTTAATGGTTAGTGTGTGTCTGTTAATGGTTAGTGCGTGTCTGTTAATGGTTAGTGCGTCTGTTAATGGTTAGTGCGTCTCGGGTAATGGTGTGTGATTGGCGCTTGTGTATTGGTTATTGTGAATGATAATTTATGTATTTGTCTTTTATTAATACAAGGAAAAACAATCACTCAATAATAAGTTTATGTATGTATGTATGTATGTATGTATGTATGTATGTATGTATGTATGTATGTTATCTTCTTTGTTCCCTTCTCCCTCCTTTCTTCTTTATCTCATTCCTTCTTTCTCTCTTCCTTCTCTTTGTCTTCTTAATTTGGCTTCCTCCTGTTCTCCACTCCCCTTCTTTTTATTTTCATTCTTCCTCCTCTTCCTTTTCCTCCTTTCTTCTTCTCCCCCCTCTTCATCCTAATATATCTTCTTCTTTCTCCTCCGTTGTCTCTTACTCTTATTTTCTTCCTCTCCATCGTATTATTCTCTATTACTTCTTCTCCAAGTATCTTTCCATAGTCGTCTTTTTCATTTATATCTTCTCAATATTTACACCTCTAACTCTATTTTCTCCATCTCTATTTCTTTATCTATTTCTTCTCCATCTCCGTCTCTATATTTGTCTTATCCATTACTATCTTCTTCCTCTCCCCTTCCATCATTTTTTGGCCTCCCACTCCCACCTTTGCATGGTAGGAGTACAGTGTGTGTGTGTGTGTGTGTGTGTGTGTGTGGCTGGCTTGTAAGAGCTGGTCCTTCGGGTTGGTATGTATATATTGACACTACCACATACATTGAGAGTCGACAAGGAGCAAGTACCCACCAGTATGTATGTATGTATGTATGTATGTATGTATGTATGTATGTATGTATGTACCCCAGCCTTAGTAACAGTGTAGTATTAGGAGGGGGGTGGGGGGGGGAAGAAGTTAGAGTTACCACATAGCAGTACCACGTGACAGCATCTCTCCTCCTCCTCCTCACTGTCACAACAGACATAACTCCTGTAATTATGTTTTTCCACACCTGCCATTACCTCAGGTGTGGCTCACCAGTTGCGTAGTTAATCAGGTGTAGTTCCTGGTGTGTGTGTGTGTGTGTGTGTGTGTGTGTGTGT
Source organism: Homarus americanus (assembly GCF_018991925.1). Taxonomy (NCBI): domain Eukaryota; kingdom Metazoa; phylum Arthropoda; class Malacostraca; order Decapoda; family Nephropidae; genus Homarus; species Homarus americanus. The sequence continues at coordinate 27,208 of NW_024739413.1, forward strand.
GTGTGTGTGTGTGTGTGTGTGTGTGCTGGTAATATTCTTGGTAACCTTGTCTTTGAAGTTTGAAAAAGGCTTGAAAATTGATAACTATGAAAAATATCAGAATAAAACACGAATATTTATATAGTGTCGATATAGTGAAAAGTATGGAATAAATAAATTAATATTAGATAATTTATATCGTGTTGTAGTTATAAAATACTTTGGTGTAAAAAAAAGTAATTAAATATATAGGAGTAAAAAACATGAGCAAGGTAATAAAGTCTAGTCGTAACACAGGAGGCGAGAGTCAAGCAGACGCTACCTCCAGTTTCAACACCTTTTACGAAATTACTAAAAGCCAATTTAGCTTGGAGTTGACTTAGTAAAGAAAAGAAATGCAGTCCTTGATGGCGTGTCCTATTAAATCCCGTATTTAGTGCCCGGGCTTTCAAACTCCTACGCCCTCCCTCCCTCCATCTCCCCCTCCCTCTCTTTCATCTGTGGGTGATTTTAAATTGAAGATGGTAGGCATAATTAGAGAGGTGTTTCGTCAGGTGGCAAAAGTTAATTAGATGATGTGGATGGTTGGTAAAGTGTGATTGTCGCCAGGTGAGTGTCTCCAGGTGAGGGTCTTCATTAGTGAGGGTTGTGGGAGGAGAGGAGAGGAGAGGAGAGGGTGTGTTCCAGCACCATAAAATTTTAATTACTGTCTTTTTAATGCACTTGTTAGAGAGACATTTGAGTGTTTTTTAATTTTTATTGTTATTACATCTTGGGAAACGTTGGTGTAATATTATTTTCTCCAAGAGGAATTTTTTATCTATTTTTTATTGGATTCTTACGGGTTGTGAGAAACGTTTGTGTGCTTGATTAATTAGTCCCTTTTACATCAGCTTTTGTTAAGATGAACGTTTGTATAATACATTGGTGTTTACTTAAGAGGATCGTTTGATTTACTATTTGTAATTGTTAAGGTGAATGTTTGTATAATAGATTAGTGTTTATGTTTGGTAAACGTTTTATGTGATTTTTTTTACTTGTTAGTTATAATTTTTGTTTTATTTTTGTTTGTTTTTACTGATAGGTATTTAATTGTTATATGAAACGTAAATGGGGATGATGAGCGTTTACTTGTCATGAGATACGTGTTTTAATAGATTAATTAGTTATTTCCTGTTTATAAGTCGAGTCCTTAAGTTCGATTACTGAATGTAAAAGCTTAAACTCATTCGCTTGTTGTTTTGTACCTCTAATGTTGTCATGTAAATGTTCAATGTTCAGTGACTTGTTGTACCATAGGAAATTAATTATTCAGTTACTCCAGTTGTAATTCACTGCATTCTGGCGTACTGCTTATTAATCACTGTTGTACAGTCTCGTTCAAGATTCTTCAAACGCTGCTGGAGACAGTTGGCAACTCAAGGCCGTTTGTTTACTATAGTACACAGTAAAATTATGAATAAATGTAAAAGTGATCGGTGATTGGCTACTTAGTTCCCCGTTGGTTAATTTAATGGTTGGGCTTTGTTGTTTCGCATTATATTATACTACGTACTATAGTAAACAAAGGCCTTCAGTTGCCAGCTGTCTCCAGCAGCGTTCGAAGGATCTTGAACGAGACTGTACCTGTCGTTCACGTGGTTGGTTAATTACAGGTGAGCAATCGGCCGGAACTTCCATTATATTCCATTTTTATAATATAATGTACATTTGCGATCAGAATTCCCTCGACTTTTGGTATAATAGTTTCCCTTTCCTTTGGGTCATGTATGTATGTGGTTGGTATATAGCTGGTGAACGCTGATGTTATTATGAATTATGCCTGACGTAATATGGAAATAGAAATTACAAAACAAAGAAAAATCTGAATAATAAGGTGTTGAGGTCCCAAGTCCCTGACCTACCTGACCCTCTTGTAGATGATGCCAGATTGTGTCGGATTTGTTTTTTATCAGATTTTGTCCTCAACCTCACTTCTTCCTCCCCTTTCTCCTCTATACCCCCCCGCCCCCTATCTTCCTGTTCCTTTCTCCCTCTCCCCGTCTTCCTCTTTCCTACGCCTCCCTCTCTCTCCTCTACACCTCACTCTTCCCTCCCCTACGCCTCTCCCTCTCTCTTACATATAATTCTCTTTCCTCCCTCTCTCCCCACACCCCACTCTCCCCTTCTCCCCTACACCTTTCTCCCCCCTCTCTCCCACACCTTCCCTCACCTCTTCCCTACACCTTCCTTTCTCTCCATCTCATCACACCTGCTTACCCATCCATCTCTTCCTTACACCATCTTCTCTCTCCATCTCCCCTACGCCCCCTTTCTCCCTCCTCGTCCTTCCATCTCTCACCCACACCCCCTACCTCCCCCTACATCACCCTCCATCACCCTCCCCTACATCACCCCCCTACATCACCCCCCCTATATCACCCCCACATCACCCTCCCCACATCACCTCCTCCCCACTCACCCTCCCCACATCACCCCCCACATCACCCCACCCCCCACCCCCCCACATCACCTCACATCACCCCCCCCACATCACCCCCCCTACATCACCCCTCCCCACATCACCCCCCACATCACCCTCCCCCTACATCACCCTCCCCTACATCACCCCTCCCCCTACATCACCTCCCCCTACATCACCCCCCCCACATCACCTCCCTACATCACCCTCCCCCTACATCACCCCCCCTACATCACCCTCCCCATATCATCAGAGGCCTTGACGAGTGTGAAAACAAACCTGGACCCGATTTCTCATGATTCTTACACTGAAATGTTTCTCTTTAACTGTAGACCGGAGGGGGATCTTCCAGTTAAAAGTCTCAGTTGTAGTTTTGACGCCATAGTTACCGCCAACTTGATGTAGTAGCTGAGGTAAGTTGTTTGGTAAAGTTCCCTCCAACGCAACTTGATAGAATTTATAACTTCGCATATCCAATTAAATAGACATTATAATTTTGCGTATGTTATTAGGTAGAAATAAATAACTTCGCTTATGTAATTAAATTGAAACTACAACTTCACACGTGTAATTAAGTCGAAAAAGTAACTAAAGTGAACTAGTTTAATATGTGTTCAGTTGCCCAGTGAAATAGAAAATGCAAATTAGTGAGCCATTTATACGCGTTATCACATACCCAGTGGACGAAAAAAAAATATTTAATTGAGTGAGCCACATGAAACGTTCTGGCGTTCACAGTAAGCCAGTTAAATACGTTCTCACACACTTACAGTAGCTCGATGGGAACTATGTACACGGCTTACGTAAACCTCAGGCGATCCAGTCCTTACACACACACACACACACACACACACACACACACACACACACTCTCTCTCCATGAATAACCTTGGCCCAGGAAGGAGGATTAAGATGATCTCACGATGTGTCAGTTTGGTGAGCCGCGGATATGACGACTTCGGGGGGTGGAGGGGGGGTGGGATCATGGTAATCCGCGTGGGTTTAACTCCGACATGTCAGTCAAATTGGGGGGGTCGAGCCAAGCCGAGCCAGCCGGGTGGATTTTTATAATGTACGTCCGATGGATGGATGGATGTTGGCCAGATGGATGGATGGATGTTGGCCAGATGGATGTTGTGGTGTAGGTCGTATAGAGAGTGTGTTGTAAGTAAGGTACATGATGTTATGTGTCTGGGCCGGATAGAGGTGGTTTAGGGAGCTGGCCGGATGGATGCTAATGAGTCAACAGTACCTGGGAGGAAATGTCGCGGGTAATTAAACAACAAAACAAACACATCGACGTTGATTGGTTGATACCTTCCACACACACACACACACACACACACACACACACACACACACACACACACTATTTCACTGTAACTATGTAAATATAATTTGCTTCTTTAATTAACTAAAATCTCTAATTATTCGTTATTTTGCTTCAGGGTCAAAAAATTATTATTTATCATATTAAAAACATTTATTTTCTTGTGCCGAGTTTAAAAAAGTTTTAAGTATAATAATTCATGTTAAATGGTGTCTCATGACTTAAAATTTCCCGTTCCATTTCTAACATAATTATAATTACCAATAATTTAGTCATACTTGGAAGAATCAGACATAATAAGAGACGAATTTATTTAATCTTATTTTATTTTTTTGTTCTTCGTATCATTTATTTTCGTAATTACTTAAAGGTAATTATGTTTTTTTGGTTAATTATGTTTGTAATTAGGACACGGGGGTTATATGGTTAGTGTGTTGTATTTGTATTAGGTTATAGTTGTATCTTGGTCTAGGTTTCAGCTTTACAACACTGTCACAACCTGGGACTCTCTCTCTCTCTCTCTCCAATAATCTCTATATTGTCAAGAGCTGGGCAGTAGTAGTAGTACAGGATACAGGGGGGCGTCAATAATTTCTCTCGTGAATATGCAGGAGTAGGGTGATTCTAGGTATCAGAGTAGAGAGGTACAAGAGATGATAGCAAAGGGTTGAGTAAGTCTCTCTCTCTCTAGTTGGTAGATGAAGGAAGGTATCAATATATGGTAATAACAGTGATTTATTTGGGGTCATTTATAGAGATTGAAATGGGTTGTCACTAGCTATAAATGTGGTAGTGTAGTGTATGGTAATTAGTGTACAAGAGGTTTCATATGTGTGTGTGTGTGTGTGTGTGTGTGTGTGTGTGTGTGTGTGTGTTCATAAGGGGAGAGTTGTGGATTGCATAAATACACACGGGGGGTTTCATTTGAGGATGTGTAAATGAGGAGTTTATGTGGTATATGATTTGAATATTTAGTGTATTGATGTGTAAATGATCGAGTGTAAATGAATGCTGAATGATGTTTTACTGTATTTGTGTTGACATTTATAAAACGCTCTGTGAAGTGTGTGTGTGTATGTGTGTGTGTGTGTGTGTGTGTGTCTGTGTGCGATATGGATTTGTATTGTAATAACGTCCTGTATATTTGTATTCACCTTTCAGAACGTGCCGTATTGTATAAAACATTGTGTTCCATGTATATTCGCTTTATAACATACTGTATACACTGTGTATGTTATATTCACCTGCAGTACGTTCTCTATGATTGGAATGTATTTTTCTTGATTTTTTTACGTCATACTCTCTGTGTTGGGTCACTTGGATGTGCTTTTATTTTCACCTTTTGTGTAGAGAAGTCTGAAATAAAGTGTGTGAGTGCTGCTGTGTGGTGTAGGTTTCCGAGTGTGTCAGGTAGGTGAAGATTGTGCAGGTTTCGTGGTGTAGGATGTGGGTATTGATGTGTTGCCAGATGGTGCAGGCAACCAGATCAGCTGTTGGATTGTGGGGGGTATATGGTCATGTCAGCTGTTTGTGGGATATTACAACCAACCAGATCAGCAGCTGGATTGTGGGGGGTATATGGTTATGTCAGCTGTTTGTGGGATATTACAGCCAATCAGATCAGCTGTTGGATTGCAAATTATAAGTCGTATCAGCTGTTAAATTGCAGGATATTGCAACCATCTTAATCATTTTGTAAGATTGCAAGATGGTCGATTTGTATCAGTTATGTTTTATGATAGTTCTACCAGGTCATATGTTGGGTTGCATGATATTGCAACCCAGCGAGATCAGCTGTCAGGCCTCAAGATTGTGCTGCCAATCGGATCGGTTCTTATGTTGCAAGATTCGTGCAGTCAGATCTCTGGATGGGCTGCAGGGAGACGGTGTATCCACATTACTTGTTGGGTTGTAAGATGCGGCAGCCACTCAGATGAGCTGATAGGTTGCAGGATCTAAACCGCTGATTCTGTGCAACCTCACCTGGGCAGTCATGACCAGCCCCTAGTCACCCAACCCCTTACACACACACACACACACACACACAGGTAAGAACTTGGCAAGAAGGAGGGATTGAAGGGATAAGGAAAGAAGAATGATAAATAGGTAGGTAGAAGGAGACAGACAGACAGACAGACAGACAGACAGACAGACAGACAGAGGAGTATGAAGGATAGTTAAGTTGGTATTGGTTGATAGGAAGTTAAGTAGGCAAGTAGAAACATAAATAGGTTGAAACATGGGTAAATAAACAGAATCTTAAGTGGGTAAGTAGATTATATAAGTATGTAAGTAGATACATATGTCGGAAGGTACGCAAGTAGGTACATAAGTAGATAAGTAGACAATAAGTTATGAAGGTTGATGCATGGGTAGGGAGGAAGCAGGTGGGTAGGGGAGGGAAGGAGGAGCACCACGAACCTCACTTATCACAGGCTGGTGTGAGGAAAGAGTAGGGAGGGGGGGGGGAGGGGGGAGAGGGTCCGAGAGGTAAAAGTAGTGAGAGTGATGGGAGAGGTGAGAAGTATAGATGAGGGGGAGGCGTCGGGACGTAAAGGAGGGAAGAATTATGGGGGAGTTGAGAGGGATGGGGGAGAGGTGAGAGGGAAGGGGATGGAGGAGGTTAGTAGAGAGAGAGAGAGAAAGACTGTAGTAGAAAGGGAATGAAAAAAAAAACAAAGAGAAACAGGTTTGGTTGATTTGATCACACACACACACACACACACACACACACACACACGATACATATGTAGGAAGGTACAACAAGCAGGACTCTTAACCTGACCTCACCTAACCTAACAACTTAACCTTACTTGACCTGATACTGGCTTGACCTAACCTTACCTCGCCTTACCACTCTAAGGTAGCGTAACATAACCTTACCTTACCTGTACCAACCCAACCCAACCTGACCTAACCCAATTTATCCCAACCTCACTAAGCTTATAAATACCAGAACGTAAAACAAAACAAAACAGACCTTCCGAAATATTGTCTAAATGTCAACTGCGGTTAATAGTTACCGGTATACTATATAATACTGCACGTACATATTATGATCAATCTATGTAATACTTCCTCTCAGTATTGTCGCCTTTTGTGGCTTCGTGACGTTGATGAATAACCTCTGGATATTAAAAGTCCCCCTGCAAAAATACATTAAGTTATGGTGTGGGGTAATATATTCCCCCCAGGGTCATGGCGTGGGAAGAGAGAGAGAGAGAGAGAGATGTTGGTGTATGTTTGGGGGGGTTTGTTTATGTGCCTGTGTAGTATGCGGAGGGGTGCCTCTGTGTGTGTGTGTGTGTGTGTGTGTGTGTGTCCGTCCGTCCGTCCGTCCGTCCGTCCGTCCGTCCGTCCGTCCCTCCCTGTAACACACATAAAATAATAAAGCTTTATAATGCTCCACACATCACTCGGATAGTCTTCCATGTATCACCATATCAAAAGGTCTTAGACTCTTTCTTGGGAGGTCAAAGGCCAGGCGGGTGTGAGCGTGTATGGGGTTAAGAGTAAGACATTTTAATGGCTTTTGAGGCCATTTATAGAACCCGACAATATACTGTATGTGAACCTCGGTGATGCAATCTATGACTCGCTGAACCTTGGGGTATGAAGATAGATAGATAGATAGATAGATAGATCAAGAAGAAAGTGAGAGTAATTGTGTGTTTGTGTATGTATAGACGTATCGGTATGTCTGGTGTTTGTATGTTTGTTGCGTGTGTGTATGTGTGAGAGAGAGCCACCTGACCGAGTTTGCTCTGTTGTGATGTACTGGGCGAGTACCACTACCCCCCCTCACCCCTTTCCCAGGTAATGATGGATGGTGTATTTAAATGAGGAGACGTGGGGTGTCTGTCTGTCTGTCTGTCTGTCTGTCTGTCTGTCTATCTATCTCTATCTGTCTGTCTGTCTGTCTGTCTGTCTCACTCTCGCTCCTCCCTCCACATGCAGCTCCCATGATGATTAAAAACTAATTATAGATAACTGTTATCATAAACTTCTCTCTCTCTCTCTCTCTCTCTCTCTCATTACATTTTTTCCCAAACGATCCAGGTCACTCTAATGATCTCAAATGTGACCTCAGAATGATCCCTGACTGTTCGAGGTGTTTCTTGGTCTCCCGTACCGAGGGAGGGAGGGAAGAAAAGGTGTAAGAGGGCGGTGGGAAGGAGTGGAGGAGGGTGGAAGGGGTGTCGGAGAGAGGGAGGAAGGGTGGGAGTGGGGAGGGAGAAATCGAGTGTGGGAAGGAGGAAGGAAGGGTGGGAGGGAGAGAGGGTGGGAGGGAGATGGGAGGAGATGTGTACTTTTAACATAATGGTGGAGAGAGAGAGAGAGAGAGAGAGAGAGAGAGAGAGAGAGAGAGAGAGAGAGAGAGAGAGCTGACTATACATGGAGTTAACTTCACTCTACAGTCTAATTATATAACGTTAAAGGGCTACGATATCTAAGTAAATTAACATAGAAACTATAATAATATAACAGGTAAACAATAAAACAGGTACTGTATATAATTAGTTAACGTATCAAGTATTGTATTATGAAATGTTTCTGATTTATGATTCTGTTTTTATCTGTAATTTTTTTTTTTTTTGTAGTTGAGAATTGGTGTATGAAGTGGGTGAAGGATTCCAGTGTATTGTGTATGAGATGAGATGCAAAGGTTTGATGTATAGTTTCAGTCTAAAAATGAATGAATGAATGAATGAATGGATGAATGAATGAGTGGAATCTACCTTTGTGCTGTTTCTAATACCAGGTATGTCTTGGGTTCTTGTTGGGTTTTTTTATTAGTCAGGTCGAAGTCAGTGAGTCAAGGAGGAGGTTTTAGCTGTATTGTTCCAGTTAGTAATTATATCCCCGAGCGACTTTCGTGGGTCGTGGGGGCGTGGTTGTCGTCGTTGTCCGTGTCGTAGTAGTTTTCGTTGTCCGTGGCATCGTCGTTGGGTTTGTCGTCCGTATCGTGGGGTCTTTATCTGGGACGTATTCTTATTTGTTGTTCGTGACGTTCGTGTTCGTGGCGTGTCTTTCCCGTAACCATGATAACTCGGGCAGACAAAGTACGGACGTATATATTATTAAAACTCATCGGGGAGGCTGGCCATCTTAACAGTATATGGGACTTGAGTTCGAGAAGAGACAAGAGGCGATTATTTTCCACCCTGGGACAGATGACATTAATGGCTGTACCGTAAAAACCCGTGTTATGCCTCAGCTCACATACACACCGAGTCTATTGGGGTTTTTTTTATAAGAATTTCCCTCATGGCAGTAAGACAATTTTGCCCAGATTTTGTATTTTCGGTTTATCGGTATTATTTTTGTTGTAGTTTTGTACCGTATTACTGTATTTATATAACTACCTATAGGAGAATACCAGGTGGTTTAAGTCTCGTTATTGAAATATTGTATTGGTTTATTACTCAGCGTTGTATATCTAGTAATTTAACATTATCTCAGGGTATTTATTCGGTTTAATATATCATGGTTTGTGTTTTTTTTCCGTAGTATTAAAGAAAGTTTAAAATATTATGTTTATTTTTTTTTTTTATGCCACACATGTTGGTTGGTCGTCGAAATTGCCTGATCCCCCCCCCCGCCCCCTCCTGCCCCCTCACACACCTCCGTAGCCAGACTGGGTGAGTGAGGGTCGCGTCAGGATTACTTATCACGGTGGAGCCCCCCCATCCTCTCTTTGTGACGTCACTTATCTCTGGTCCAGTTACGTGCGTCGTGGTTCTCTTCATTGACATTTAGACCTTCACCCCACATCACCCCACTGCACCCAACCCCCACCCCCACCCCACCCCACCCCACCCCAAACCCCACCCCCACCCCACCCCCACCCCACCCCACCCCCCTGAATGTTGTTTAATGTTGGTGCTCTTATCGTTACTACCCTCCTTCTTCTCCTTCCTCCCTCTCCTTATCTCTCTCTTATCTCTCCTCCTCTTTCTTCCCCATCCTTTTCTTCTCTCATTCTTTCCCGCCCCCTTCTTCTTTGCTACTCCTGTATTCACTTTCCTTTTTTCTTTTCTGTCCTCTTTTTTTCTTTCTCCCTTTTCTATTTTCTTTCTCTTCCCTTATCCCTCATCATCTCCTTTTCTCCCTCATTTGTTCCCTTCCTCCTCTCCCCTTCCTCCCTCTCCCTCAATTTAACTCACCCCTCCATCGTTTCTTGTCCCTCCATCCCTTCTACCCCTCCTTCAATCTCTCCTTCCTTCCTTCCTCCCATTTGTAGTCCCACCCCCTCCCTCACTCTCCTCCCTCCATTTGTAACCCATTCTTTCCCCCACCCACCCCCTAGTCCAAGTCTTTTCCACATGTAAATTGGGGTCGTTTTTCTATGCTAAAGGTGAAGGAGGGGGAGGGAGGGATGTTCGCCCATGACTCACCCTACTGCTAGTGTCCCGTGCTAACCTTTTTTTTTTTCTTCTTACCTTGAATGTTTACACCTGTGGGAACTTCCTCAGGTATGGTATGTAATGAGTTAAAAGATTGTGATGTACTGTAAGCTTTTCCTGAGGATGGTATAAGAGACAGTAGTTTTTTCAAGGTTTTAGGTTAGTAAAGTAGAGGATTTTTGTTTGTCGTTTAGGTTAGGATGGTGCAGTCTGAGTAAGGGTATGTAATGTTTTAATGGAGTTTAGGATGGTAGTATACATTTCTGATTAGGATGGTGTTTAATATGGTTAGGATAGTATGGCAGTTTGTTTTAATTGAATTAAGGATGATAAAGTTAGGTGACTTATACCGGCAGGTAATGTAAGCACACCTCTGGATAATTGTATTTTCTTAAATTTGCATCACTGTCTTAGAAATTTGTTAAGGGGACAGGTCAGAGCTGGCAGTTGGCGCATTACTGTTTTTGGGGAATTTTGTGTATCAGGGGATGTAAAAAAAGTTTATTGCGTGCCTTTAGGCCTTAAAATCAGTCTTGCGAACTTTCCACTCCCAAGCAAAGTTTTATTGTATCGGAGATAAAAATACCCCAACACACGTGACGTTTCTCTGTTAACCTTTTAGGCTCCTGCTAGTTTCCTTAAGCTGAATAAAATCGTACTGGCGGTTCTCTGAATACAACTCAAGTGTTAAAAAAATTGTGAGTGTGAATCCTTCTCAGGTTAGCGTTGGCCAATTGTTCTGCTACGATGTGTAGGTGATAACCTCTCCTGGCCATGGAGGCAAGATAGCACAACCCAGAGTGTGTTGTGTCGTGCGGACAGAACAGGTGTGTGTGTTTTGGCGTGGTGGAGGGGGAGGGGGACAGGAGGCCTTCTGGAGAGAAAGGAAGGAGACTTTTGAGACTGCAGAGAGGGAGTGGATAATGAATGGTAGGATAATTGGGAGTGAAGGGAAACATAAAGATATTTCTAAAAGATGGAACGTCAACACTCGATACCCGAGACGCTCAATTTGTTACCAGGGACTCAGAAGCACCGCGGGCAGCCCTCTAGAATTTTCAATTTAGTTCATTTGAAGAACAGGCGGTCAGCCAGCCTCTAGTGGCTTTGAAGGAGCGTGGTTGATCAGAAGGCAGCAAGAGCATATATTGGCACAGTTGTTAACCCTCTCCTGTTTTAACATCTCGTACTTGAGCAGAAATCGGTAACAGGTGTAGGCGGGTACAAGTATTGGGCATGAGTCCATTTTGAAAGACTTAATCTTCTGGGATCTCAGAAGCCTTTTGTCAGAGGTCGTTGAAATCCATCTTTTGACATTTTTATCACTGATTGTATCTCTCTCTCTCTCTCTCAGTGGGTGAGATTATGGGTCGGTATCTTGGTCAGTATCCGGACTTTATCGTGTAAAGAACACAAACTTCTAAACTAACTACAGTACAGTACAGGTAGTGTGTAGGTAACGAACACAGTCTCAAGTGCCGAGCTCTGAACTGAACATGTACCCACGACACAAGACGGATTCTTTGTTAAAAATTATTAGTTTATGGGAGGGTCGTAATTTCGACTTCTTATTGCCTGTACCAAAGCTGAGGTAATACAGTTGGGCGTAGGTGTGTGTGTGTGTGTGTGTGTGTGTGTGTGTGTGTGTGTGTGTGTGTGTGTGTGTGTGTGTGTGTGTGTGTGTGTGTGTGTGTGTGTGTGTGTGTGTGTGTGTGTGTGTGTGTGTGTGTGTGTGTGTGTGTGTGTGTGTGTGTGTGTGTGTGTGTGTGTGTGTGTGTGTGTGTGTGTGTGTGTGTGTGTGTGTGTGTGTGTGTGTGTGTGTGTGTGTGTGTGTGTGTGTGTGTGTGTGTGTGTGTGTGTGTGTGTGTGTGTGTGTGTGTGTGTGTGTGTGTGTGTGTGTGTGTGTGTGTGTGTGTGTGTGTGTGTGTGTGTGTGTGTGTGTGTGTGTGTGTGTGTGTGTGTGTGTGTGTGTGTGTGTGTGTGTGTGTGTGTGTGTGTGTGTGTGTGTGTGTGTGTGTGTGTGTGTGTGTGTGTGTGTGTGTGTGTGTGTGTGTGTGTGTGTGTGTGTGTGTGTGTGTGTGTGTGTGTGTGTGTGTGTGTGTGTGTGTGTGTGTGTGTGTGTGTGTGTGTGTGTGTGTGTGTGTGTGTGTGTGTGTGTGTGTGTGTGTGTGTGTGTAATCTACAATTAGAAAGATATACAGCTATGAAGATGATAATACTGATACAATTTGTGTATTTTCGAGTGATTGTATTGATATATTTAGTAATTTCTTATAATAAATGTCCTAAATATTAGTATTTGTTTCACTGTGTTCATTTTACGGTAGTGAGGGGATTCCGGTTAAATCCTTCCACCGCATAAGGTTCGGATACAGAGCGGCATAGTAATCCGGTTTTGGGGTATCGTTCGTGTGTGCGGTATTATCATAATCTGTCTTGTCCAGTGATCAGAATAAGTTGCTTGTGGATCAGGGGGGATGGGCAGTTGGGTCGTCTGAAATGGATCTTTGTGATGATGATTGAATCCCTGAATCATCACCGCCTCCTCCCGGAATCAGGGTGGATGAAAAGTTGCTTTGATGGGCGCCTCGGAGGACCGCCCCGGCAGATGACGCTGCAATTACCGTGGCGGCCGAGGCAACCCTCCATAACGAACGCGGTGGCCATACGAGACAGCCTGCATACATAAGGCGATTGTTGCCATTAATCGTTTTCGTCGTACCGCTGCCGTTAATCATACATAAGGCGATTGTTGCCATTAATCGATTTCGCTCCACCTCCGCCCTTAACCGAACGTAAGTCATGTGCTGAAAGGGGTAAGTTATGTTTGCTCAAGGTGGTAAGTCATCTGTACTAAAGGGGGTAAGCCATATGTACTCAAAGGAGAAATTCGTCGTACTCACTGGGTTAAGATATATTACCGATTTAAATCATTATATTCACGGGAGTTAACATCGTACGCAGAGAGTCAGTTGCATCGGCGCACACGTACACACACACACACACACACACACACACACACACACATTGATAAGCTATATGTATTTATTTATTTGAACGGAATGCGTCACCTCCTTTGTGCATCGCTTTTATTTACAAACTTTATTCACCTCGGCGTTATCATCGGCAACAGAAACAGATTGCATCAAATCTTGCGTCATCCTTTTTTATGGTAGCAACTGTGAAGGGAAGTCTTAGGAAATGTTTATATATAAGTATTGTATTTAGGTGTCTGGCAGGAGTGTATGAAGACACCTCGATTCCAGACTTTTTTGAAACACACACACACACACACACACACACACACACACACACACACACACACACGAGTTTACTCTGAATTTAATGAAAAAAAAAAGTTAATATGCCTGTTTCTCTCTTTTTTCCAGGTAAGTGATATCTTGAAGCTGTAGGTGAGTGTTGGTCCAGGACTCTCCACCCTCTTGTCTAGCTCCCCCTTGATGGACCTACGAGTACCTGTATAGTAAGTAGTACAGGGCGTATTTCGGGAGAGGATTTGGGATATGAAGGAGTGAGAATGAGAGGAAGTCAGGATGGGAGGGAGATAGGATGTGTGGAAGTTAAAATGAGAGGGAACTTAGATGAGAAGGTGGTAGGATGGGAACTAAAGTGGATGTTGTGATTATATATACAGTTTATATAAATGATTTTCCATTAGTTTATCAGTCCTCTCTCATCCAGGCGTTTCTGTACGGTCGTCAGGAACTCAGTGGTTGTTCATATTGTCATTTATTTAGGTGGTTCAGCGGTCTGGGTTAATTAGCATCATACATTAAACTTTTGCTTCTGCACGAGGCTACAGAGAGAAAAAGTAATTTCAGATATTGGTTCATGTGTACTTGTGGTCTCTGATCTTAATTCACGACTATGATCCTCCATTTGACTTGAGTTGACTCGCGTAATATGACCCGTTACAGAGGTGGGATCACGACTGATTGCTTTAGCACATCTTGAAAAACGTGACCTGCGTTATAAGACATTGGGGACATGTAATACCTGCACTTACCTGGAGGGAAGTGTTGTGAGGACGTTAATCATGGCTCGCTGATATACGACCTCCCGAGTCGAAAGCAGTGGCACCCCAGTTATTATTATTGCTTTTTTGGGTCTCTTATTGTTCTCGAGTGTTACATAACGTCCTGTTTCAGCCCCAGTGGCGTTGATGACGCCTCTCAGACGAGAATGTGCCATTATTCTCTTATTATAACTAGAATTTTTTACCCTAAGAATTTGTGTCGTTTTTTCCCTACGATTAGAACTACACTATTGTAGGAGCCGTTCATGTTTCAGTTGCTCACAGAAGTAAATTACACGAGAAGTTATTTGAGGTTTAAATAAAGGTCACCTGGAACTAGTCATAGCTGCACCAATGTCGGAGTTGTCGTAGACCCGCCGACCTATATAATGACATGTATTTGAAATTACCCTCAGTGATGTTGGGCAAGATGGCCATTGGGCTGACCAATGCATGTAAAAAGTTGAGAAAAAAATAAGAGGTTTACTTTAAATTCGATTATAAACTGGGAAGAGACGGTAACAGTGTGGCTACATAACACATACTGTATGAAAGGAAGAATATCAATTCTGTTTTGTATTATGTGGTGGGAGGAGAGGATGGCCTGACGTTCACCAGCATCACGTTCCAGTTAATGTATTTGTTAACACTTATTTTAAGTTGACTGTAAAATTTCATAAAGTGTAAAAAAATGTGTTGTGGAGTTGTGATGATTACACGCTGGCTGGAGATGTATCATACAGCAAAGCCTTTATGAGTATTGAATATAGTAGATAGATGTGTATGTAATTCTTTGGGCGGCTAATTTGATATAATTATGCTTTTTAAAATCTGGATTTGACATACAGTTTGTGCGTGTAATTCTTTAGGTGTGTGTACTGTACTTAAGTTTTGTTTTAGACTAGACGTATATGTGTGTGTGTGTGTGTGTGTGTGTGTGTGTGTGTGTGTGTGTGTGTGTGTGTGTGTGTGTGTGTGTGTGTGTCGGGTGATACCTCAGCCTCCCACCCACCATCATACTCTTGTTATATTTAATTGTTCTTTCATTTTTCTCGCTCTTATTTTTATTTTTATTTTATTTTTTTTACTTTTAACCCAGAAAATTAGAGATGCCTTTTATTAACAAACAGGAAACTCATTATGGGATGTGTAACAGAAACTTTAAGACGATGACAAGTGTTACTGTATCACGGCTGACCTACAATTTTATTCATCATTTTTTATAGGGTGTGTTAGTTACCCCAGTGTCCACTCTCTCTTTTTAAATGAGCTATATTATGCGTGAGGGAGTTTTATCAATAGTAAGTAGTAGTAGTACGGTATATACACGTTAGAACCTACAGTACTTCACCCGCATTGATCGCCATTTGATGATGTTCATTGTGTATATATAAATGTTTTTTTTTTACTCTACTTTTATTTATAACCGTGAATGTCTTGTTGATATATGATGTATGATTGTTCTTATATGAGGAGAACTCTGTATACGTTTATATATCTGTTAATGTTGTAAATATCAGGGTAATACTCTTGGTTATGGTCTCTGGGATGAACACGTCGTCATTGTGGTAGGGTGTCGTCTTTCGCCTCCACTCTGCTCTACAATATGTACCCGTGAGTGTGTGGGCTCAGGTGTCCTCTGATGTACTGCCATTGTGCCTGTGTAATTCGATGGCTTGAGTGGTGGTGGGGTGGTCCGTGTGTGTGTGTGTGTGTGTGTTCTTGCATAGTCTCACACTCGAAAGGTTAGCGACCCCTCCCCTCGGCCCTACGCAGGTGTGTCTTAAACTTAGCAAGAGTTCACAGGAAGTTAAACTCTTGGCGCGATGATTGACTTTAGATTATCGAAGACTGAGATATATTTCATAATACCCACCTTTCTCCTTTCCTCCCTTTACCTTTCCTCCCTTAGCGTGCCATTAGCCCCCCGTGATGGTGCACCTGTGAATTAGTTCTCACTTTATATCCCATTAAAACTAGTGCTAATGGGGACTTCTTTCTCATGATGGGCCATTTTATATAAGTGTTGTGGTTGCCTTTGTTTGTGTCGTTGTTGTTGTAGTTTTGTGTTTTAATTGGTACTTGTTTTAGTGTTTTAACTGTAGTTTATTTAGGTATGGTTTTTGTTTTAAGTAGTTGTTTAACTTCGTTGTTGGTGGTATTTTTTGTAGCTTATTATTTTTGTTGATGCTGCCTGATGATGATAACTGCAGTATGTTAAAAACTGAGCAATTAATTGTGGAGGATGTAGTGAGTTGGACCCTATTTAAGATTAGTCGTCCACAGGAACTCGTTGCTTTACACACGTATGCAAAGAACCTGACTTTATTTCCGTTCACCGCGTGTGTGTGTGTGTGTGTGTGTGTGTGTTTTAGTTATTGAAATATTGGACAGGGCTTCAGCAGCTAAGGCTATATATCACCCCGGTATGCACTTGTAGTGAAGGTGTGTGACAGGGCGAGTGATCTGTGGCCCTGGGTGTTAGGAACAATAGTATTACAGGGGGACCTTACAGTAGGGGTGGTTGTGTTGCTCTCGGCTGCCTCTGTGTTCTCACGCTGTTGGCTCCTCCATCTGAATGACCTACTTTTAAAACTTGCACTACGGTTTGAAAGTTCTGCTCCACATTGCATGGCTTGTATTGTACGTTGTAGCTAAGCATGAAATCTGCAGGAGTCATTTATGTTTCAGTTGCTCACAGGACAGTTTAATTTGCATGTTGTACGGCTTGCCCCCATGCTTGTTGCACTGAATTGCACCTTGTATTGAGTTACATGTACTGTGAGCTGCACATTCCTTGCATAGAATTCCGGACGTAGTCTTGTATGTGTTGCGGGGTGTATGGTTGTACGTTGCATATACAGATAAATGTGTTGTATATTTTTGTTGCATGTTGTGTTGCACTGAATTAGATTAAATGTGTTAAGTTTGATTCTAAAGTCGTATGTGCACGGAATTCTCAGGGCTGTATCGGGTTTATCTTTTGTATTTTGCGTGATAGAAATTATGTGTTGATTGACTTAAGTTGCATATTGCGTGTTCATAATTCAGACGCGTTGCCGGGGTGAGCTGCTTGTTGCGTTGTAGTCGTGTATATATTTTAGCTACGCAGAATTGTATTTCTTGAGTGTGTGTTTTTTTATATGAAGGTGATAATGTGCACATGTATGAACGGTGTGTATTTCCATGTATTTTATATACTGTATATGCATGTGCTGTAGGCATTTGTATATGCATATGACTGTGTGCCCGTGTATGTATTCTGTTTTATCCCATGTGGCTGTGTCTGCGTACACAAAACCGTATTTAGATATTTACTTCGCAGTATGTGGGTGTGTACCTAAGCAAGCGTACAACGATAGTCAACTTATGTAAGTATTTGGCAATGCTCTATGCAGGTAGCGTGTACACAGTGATGTATGTAATCTCCCGACACGCTATAATTAGGTAACTGCTTTATTGTGCTGGAGCCGTAGTGGAGATACCTGTAAATAATGGTCTTCCTCTCATTGTTGACGCTGGTAAAGTTCAGCTGGTAGTAAACCACACTGAATGCACGAGATGGAAATAACACGAGAAGGGTATGAACCACTCTCCTTGTGTGTGTGTGTGTGTGTGTGTGTGTGTGTGTGTGTGTAAACGGGTTCATAACTGCTGTACCGATTCAGATCTCTTTAACTAAACGGTATAAGAGTATCCATCATCACTATATCCAATATAGGTCTCTGTATACAAGGTTAAGGTCACAGCTGAAGGTCAGAAGTCACATTTGGCAACGGGTGTATAGTATAGTGCAGGACTGTACTTCGTGATAGTATGTAAGACTTGACTAGAAGGATACCCAGACATACAGGTCTTTTTGTTGAGGCTTTACCTGAGGAAGGGATAGACGTAAATGAGGAGATATGAGGAAAGGTGAGAGAAATAAAGTGGAGAATGGAGGAGAGAGAGAGAGAATAATTTGGAGAATGGAGGAGAGAGAATATTGTAGATGGGAGAAGAGAGAGAGATAGAGAGGAAATATTAGTCGACAACCACAGAAAAATGCTAAAACAATATAAACGTGAAAAATATAATAGATCTTTGCTAAATACACTGAGTAACAAACACAACATCGGGTACTCAGATTAGTTTGTATAATGAAGTATAAGAAAAAAAAACAAGTTTGTAATGCTCTGCAGAAGTTAAGGAATAAAACATTAGATGGAAAGTTTGAAGATTAATACAACACAAAGATGGTCAGATTATTATTTACAGTCACCGTAAGAATCCAATCTCTCTCTCTCTCTCTCTCTCTCTCTCTCTCTCTCTCTCTCTCTCTCTCTCTCTCTCTCTCTCTCTCTCTCTCTCTCTCTCTCTCTCTCTCTCTCTCTCTCTCTCTCTCTCCTTCCTTCCTTCACGGTGTTGAGCTGGTAAAAACAAGATTTTTTTTTACATGACTATCAACCGAGAAATACTACTGTTGGTTTAACTATCTTCACAAACTATACAGAAATGTTCCATGAGTTTGGGAATCAGACACTGGATGGTAGCGTTTACAAGCTGGGCCAAGATTGGTTGATTTATTAAGACAAAACTCAAGTTATAAGTTGGAGGAATTAGCTTGGAGGTTGAACTTATTCGAGTATTACAGGTAACCTCAAGTCGTAAGTCCGGGGTTATTATAGTTTGTATTTTTTTTAAGTTACAGTGTTCTGGTGGTTAAAGTTAGGTTAAGTTAGTTGGTTAGATGTTTTGGTGGTTAAAGTTAATTCAGGTTAGGTGTTCTCGTGGTAAAATTTAGGTTAAGTTGGGTGTTCTCATGGTTAAAGTTAGGTTAGGTGTTCTCATGGTTAAAGTTAGGTTAGGTGTTCTCGTGGTTAAAGTTAGGTTAAGTTAGGTGTTCTCGTGGTTAAAGTTAGGTTAAGTTAGGTGTTCTCATGGTTAAAGTTCGGTTAGGTGACCTTATTTTCACCCAAAATGGTAATTTGAGTTGAAACAGATGACCTCATTTCGGAGAGTAATTTTAAGTTGTATATGACCTCATTTGACCTTATTTCTTGGGGGGTACTTTTAACTTACATATGACCATGTTGAACTCCAAGTCGTGTGAAATACTGGACTGGGTCTCGGGTCATACTCGTATCTCTAGGTGTGTGTGTGTGTGTGTGTGTGTGTGTGTGTGGAGGCAATTAAAGCGTGTGGCGAGTGTGGCGGGTCATGAATTGTGGCGACATGGTGCGGTGGAACAACCCCGGCCACTATACTACAGTATGTCTTGTGTCACATTACTGCTGTACTTTCTTGACGGGGGAGAGGGAGAAGGAGTGGGGAGAGAGATGGAAAAATGAAGGGTAGAGAGGGAGGGGTGGGAGAAGGAAGGAGGGAAGAGAGGGGTGCGAGAAGGAAGGAGGGGAGGGGGGGTGGGAGAAGGAAGGAGGGAAGAGAGGGGTGGGAGAAGGAAGGAGGGAAGAGAGGGGTGGGAGAAGGAAGGAGGGAGGGGGTGGGGAGAATGAAGGAGGGAAGAGAGGGGGTGGGAGAAGGAAGGAGGGAAGAGAGGGGGTGGGAGAAGGAAGGGAGGGAAGAGAAGTGTGAGAAGGAAGGAGGGAGGTGGGAGAAGAAGGAGGGAAGAGAGGGGTGGGGAGAAGGAAGGAGGGAAGAGAGGGGTGGGAGGAAGGAAGGAGGGAGTGGGGTGAGAATGAAGGAGGGAAGAGGTGGAGAAGGAAGGAGGGAAGAGAGGGGTGGGGAGAAGGAAGGCAGGGGAAGAGAAGGGTGGGAGAAGGAAGGAGGGAGTGGGGGTGGGGAGAAGGAAGGGAGGGAGGGGTGGGAGAAGGAAGGAGGGAAAAGAGGGGTGGGAGAAGGAAGGAGGGAAAAGAGGGGTGGGAGAAGGAAGGAGGGAGAGTGGGGTGGGAGAAGTAAGAGGGAGAGCGGTAAATGAGGCGATATGAATAGGGGATGAGGAAGGGTGAAAGAAATAAAGTGGAGAATGAAGGAAGAAGAAGAGAGAGAAAGAGGGTAAATAAACAGAGAGATAATTAGTGTTTGTTTTTCGTTAGTGATTGTGGAAGGTAGTTTGCTTTTCGTCCACCACTACTGACCCCGAGAAACACACACACACACACACACACACTAATCAAGTCTCGTTACTGTATACAGTGATGCCTTCCTTCATTTTCCTTCTTTCCTCTTTAATCTTTCTTAATAATTACACTAATATTTCTTCTCCTATTCCCGTAATCGTAATAATTTAAAGAAGTGGATGGAAAACAAGAGAACCTAAATTGATAACCGTAAAATGCCAAGAATTATTGCTCGTTACATCATCTGATTAATCGTCCTAAGATGGTTAAGTCACGAGGCTGTTTACAGAATAGAGAGAATTTATGTGAATTTATTTATATTTACATTGAAGAATACGCCAATGTCTTAAGCAGTGATTTATTTTTATTTTTTATTTCATGTAGTTTGTAATAATATCGATTTGTTTTTATTTATCCCCGACCGAAAGCTTTGGTTTGAATATACAGTAGTAGTAGTAGTAGTAGTAGTAGTAGTAGTAGTAGTAGTAGTAGTAGTAGTAGTAAATGATGTGTGTGTCTGCTTCCGACCCTCCGTGTGTTCTTCATCTGTCCGTCCGATCATCCCTGTATTCATTTGTCCATCCGTGTGTTCGTCTGTCCATCCGTGTGTTCGTCTGTCCATCCGTGTGTTCGTCTGTCCATCCGTGTGTTCGTCTGTCCATCCGTGTGTTCGTCTGTCCATCCGTGTGTTCGTCTGTCCATCCGACCATGCTTCCTCATTACGATATAGTTGCAGGTACTGTGAAGAAAAGGGGGGAGGGAGAATCACATTAAAAGGGACAATGAAGAGGGTGGATGTATGGGTGGGTGAGGGTGTGGTGAGGGTGTGCAGTACTGGTGGAGGTGGTGTGGGGTGTTTGACGGGGTTGGGGTGAAGAGAGGTTGAAGGGGGAGGGAGGAGGTGGAAGGAGAAAAGCTTGTAGGGGGGATTGAGTGGGTGAGGTGACGGTCAGAACTCTTGGAGGGGGGTGGGGAGTGCTTGAAAGGAATGTGGTCTGGTTAATTTATAGAAATGTTTAAAACGAGAGAGAGAGAGAGAGGGGGGGGGGTGATGATCATGCGTGTCTTGACCTCGGCCACACACGCCTTCCCCGAGATAGCCAGGCGAAGCTCTTCAACCAGCGTCTCAGAACACTTTCGATTCATGTAATTTATTTATTCAATGTTAGGATGCTTGTGTCTGCCCAATGCCTGCCTTTCGTGACTTGACGGATAACTTTTTTCTCGTTATTTTGAGTGAAGGTGTTTTTAACCACGAGCAGCTGACGTAACCAGTGTTCGGTCATCCATTTTTTAAAGTTATTATTATTGATGTTTGTTATTTATTTATTTATTTATTTTTGCTTATGATTAATAAAATAGATTATATGTTTTAAAAATTTCACTGCTTTACCTTAAGATTGCTGTAGCTACTATAACCTGCTCTACCTTAAATTGCTATGCCTGCTATACCTGAAGACTGGTAAACACTACGATAGAACTGACGGTGCCCCTCCCCCCCCCCCGCCTCCCCAAGACTGCAGGGCCTTATTTAATGCATGAATCCGGGAATCGAACTAAGACAACTGACACTGAGGTTCACTTCCCAGCACCAGTGAGCCACTTGCCCACGCTGTCTGACAACCTATGACCGCAGCTTCCAGGGGTCGTAGTTATGCAAACGAGGTGGTTAAGGTCGTTCAGGCCCCCGTTCAGTATCCGGTGTGGTCACTCATTTGCGACATCGTTTAGGGAGAGTAGTTGAAGATTACGAGGTCGATGTGTTAGAGAGAGAGAGAGAGAGAGAGAGAGAGAGAGAGTGAGAGAGAGAGAGAGTCCTACCCTATACATAAAGTAGATATATATATACACGGTATGTCTAAAGTGATATAGACATAAATAGATAGCCTTAATATAACAACTGAACGTTTTAGATGCTTTACTTTGTTTGTAGAATGCTATACTCTGTACACTGCTATGTTCTTGAGACTGCTATACAGTTTCAAGTTGCTATATTTTGTTTTAGATCATCACAAGGCAGCTCTTTGTGTGTTCCATCACGACACATCACCTCCTGTATGTGCAATTTATCGTTTATCTCACTCATCGTGTCAGTCAGGCCGGTGTGGGCGTAGTGAGGGAATGGGCGGGTTAGAGGTTGTGTGAGCATCGACGGGACAGAGGTTATGTAGGAGTGGTTTGTTGAGGTGGGCGGGTGGTGAAGTGAAGGTTGTGTGGGCGTAGGTGGGATAGAGGTCGTGTGGTCAGATGGTGAGCGTGAACGAAAGATGTCATGTTTATAGGGTGTATAGGTGTCATGTGGGCGTGGGTGATGTCGTGTGAGTGTGGGCGACGTCTTGCGGGCGTGGGTGTGGCGAGGGCAGGGGCGTGCTGGGTCGTTACGTTGCTCAAAAGTGTGTCTAAAAATTACACCCATTGTTTTAGTGATGTACCGTAGAGACAAAAAGACCTTTGAAGCTAATTGGCATCAACCCGACGACCACCAGGCAGGGGACGAGTTACACCAGTGTACTTCTGCGGTGTCTTGTTGGGTAGAAATGGTCTTAGAAACATTTCATACACATAATATAAAAAATGTATCTTGTTGCATATGATGAGGCAATAACGATCACATGAGTAATTATAACCGATCTACCCTGTTGTATATCCGTCCACACACACACACACACACACACACACACACAAGTAAGCCGCCCAGACATTAAGAATTTTTTTTTTAGTTAATCTTATTTTGGGGTGGAGGGGGGGGTAAATACACACCGTCTCACCATTGATACACCATACGCCCCTTCCTCCACCCACCCCCCCCCACACACACACACTGTCGGTCTCCTCGGAGTGATAGTAGGCAGTTTGGTGCCGTACTTACCCTGTCGGGATGGGGTAAGGAGAAGGGGGAGGAGGCTGAGAAGGTGGGTCGGGGAGGGTGAGGAGGAGGGTGGGTCAGGAAGGAGGAGGAGGAGAAGGTGGTGCTCAGTATAGAACTCTCTCAAGGGCATCAGTGTAAATTATTCACAGAAGGGTCACAGAGCTGCCTTACCTGTGTTATAGGGGTTGATGTGGAATTACCCCGTCCTGTGTGGTGTTGGTGTGGCTTGGGTCCCTGTGTGTGTTGGGGAGGGGGGGGTTAATTAGACAGGTGTGGAGGCTGGTGGGGTTTTGATGTTTGACTCTCTCTCTCTGTCTCTCTCTCTCTCTCTCTCTCCGTCACTCATCTAAGAGCCAATTTCGCGGTTACTCTTGTTTAATTATCATCTCATGCTCACGAGCGCGCGTTATTATACAGTCGTTAGTAGAGCACGACCCTGATGCTCTCCCGCGTGTGTTGCCTGGTGTTATTATGGGTAACTTGTACCTCATATTGTTATAGTATATATTAAGTGAGTATAGTTACCGCCACTCCTGACTTGACTGGTTGAGGTATTTTGTGCTTTGAGGAGTTTGTTTACATACCACTACCTAAATATAGTTTATCGGTATATAGGTTGATAGATAGTATAAGTAGCTAGTTTTAGTGTATGGAGTTATAGAGGATTATTATAAATGAATTATCTAGACTAAATGTATATAATTGTTGAAAGTGGAATAATTTGCCTAGACTCAGCTGACAGAATCTCGCCCGAGGCATTGGCTAAACTACGCCAGCAGGAGCGAAGTTGGTCTCTAAACATTTTGTTCTGAGAAAGTTATCGTTCAAACAAGAAGTTGTGTTGGCCTCCAGTATCCCTCCCTCCCTCCCGGCCCCTTTGCCACCTCCCATCTGCTGGCTGACACAACCTCTCTCAGGCTATTATTGATATATTTAGAGGCGTGGGATGGACATACTGTATATACAGAATGCCATTTACACTCAATAAATGTCCTCGAGGCCCATATTTATTTTCCCACACCAAAGAGAACCTTACCTGGGCCATTTTCCTTATTTTTGAAGTGTATAATACGCAACACAACAGAGATTCTTAATCATACTAAATGTCCCTCTTAAAAACCTTGGCCATATTCCTTCACCCAACACAATATTGCTGAGCCATTTTATTTAGAGGTGTGTGTTTGACAATAGATGTGAATATAGTATTTTTTTTTAGTTTAATTTTATTTTATATTTTTTTTTGCATCAAATCTGTCTCTCACACACAAACAGATTCAGAGTAATCATGACACATTATTGAGCCAAGATATATACCGGTATTGAAAACGTCTCTTTTTCACATACACACGCACGCACGGCCTACCAAAAACAGCATCGTGTGTCATTTTGGAGCCCCCTGACACCGTCTGAACTAAACCTCATATTGGAGACGAAAGATAAGATACGAAGATATTTTATAAAATATACTTATATACATCTGTAGTCATTTTGAACTCTAGAACAAAAAAACTAGAGCCCACTAGAGTGTAGACGACCCCTGGCCCCACGTTACCTCCAACACAGACCACACCCTCCTCTGCCATTATCTATTTTTATAGTGCAGTAGAACAATGGAACGTGAACAGGAAGCCTCGATTTTGTTCTGTAATCCAGCTAAACTTGGCCTTGAATTGGATATATTGTTGAGTACGGTAGCATAAGGGGAAGTGAAATGTAATGTTCTTCTTGTTTGTTATTGTGGCGTGGCGACCAAAAACCCTCCTTCACTCTTACTCTCTCTCAGTCTCTTTCACTCTCAATCTTTCACTCTCACTCTTTCTTCTGCGCTGTGGCGAATCAACCAAAGCCCACACATTTACTCTTATTTTTTTGTCACTTCTTCCTTCACTCTCATCCATCAGTTTTGTCCTGTGTCATATAAAGGTTTTTCTGCTGTGGTGCTGTGAAGGTTTTTGGCTGTGACTCCTTTTTTTTTTAATCGTGTGAAGCTGCGTCAATTTCAAGCTCTTGGGGTTCGTTTATGTGCTGAGGACACGCCACTGTAGAAAACACCTGCCACGGGGCTGGTTAGAGAGAGTCTTTGACGGAATTAACAGTTAAATTGAACGATTGGTGGACTTAGTGATGTAAGTATTATTTATATTTCCCGCGTATTGGTACTGTGGTTATTCACTCGTAAAAATAATCAAATTTTGTATATTTTTTGTTTGTGAAGGTCGTATTTTAATGCTCTGGTGTAAATTTTTCATATATAAGATATTTTTTCCTGGTTCTCTTTTGGTATAACAGTTGATGTACAAAGCTTTAAACTTAGTAAAGTGTTGACTATTTGTCATGTATATAATTTCTTCAAAGTTAGCTTAAAAATTCAATGTACACGAAATAAAAATATCAGAAAGAATAAGCGTGTCGTAAAGTACAGGAGGAAGATAAACAATATGTGGACCTTCAGCCAGGACACAGCAGGAGGCCCCCAACAGCCCAGCAGGATTAGGGTACATCCCCTTGGAGAGACGTAACGCTGTGTTGTGAGGACCCTGGGAAAACTTCCTCCCACTTCTGGCACTACAGCCTTACATGTACGAGGTCACTGACCCTCTCCCAACGCCGAGGAAACTGCCAGACGCTCCACAAGGTTCATGGGAACTTGTTACGTGGGAAGTGTCCGCTACATTTAGCTTAAAGACATTGTTTATCCCGCTATTGACTGTTAGTAAGGGAAACGAACTTACTTCAAAATGATTTCTAAATTTCTGACAACTGTGGGTTAGCAGTTACCCAGACGACACTGTAAATTGTATACGTCAAAAAAGATAAGCATGAACCCCTCTGCTTCCCTGTTGGGCGCTGTAATGCTTCTGAACTTTGCCTTGCACAGAATGTGCACCTGACGACACAGTGTAGCTCCGGTTGGCTTTACTTCCAGGCGTACGACTCAGTTGATTATGAGCGCCGTGAGCACCAAGTCTTTCAAGGCCTCTCATGTTTATCCATCCTGTTTATCGCTTGTTCCCGTTTTCGTAATATAACAAGTCATCGTTGGTGTCCAAGGCCCAGCCGAGGAGGAACCTAATATAGAAGGGAGTACCAGGTATTCACACTGGATCAGAGGCAGGACCGGTACATAATGACACGCATCTGGAGGAGATGATGATCCACCTTTGTGCTGCCACTGAATGTCATCCATTCACACGTCTCAGATCCGGCCGCTGAAGGACGAACTAATATTATTAATGACAATGTTAAAAGTAGATTATATAAAGAAAATGCCTCTTGATATGACCTAATTATTATTGATCATTAAACAAGTAATTATCGTTATGGCTGAACAGTATTTTGCGTGAATGTAAGTCGTTAATTTTAGTCAACATGCTAGCTGTTAGGTGTTAGCGTTGCGTCACTCCCCATACCCGCTCGTATATGGTATGACGGGTTAATGGGCATCATGCGTCATTAACCCGCCAGATCCTTAACTGGGAGATGAAAGAGGAGGGTCGTCTCGGTACCTTGCGTGGGCTTAAATTATATATTTGTGTGTGTGTGTGTCCGTCCGTCCGTCCGTCCTTGACTGTCACCACAGTGTTTGACTGATCTACACATCATTTTGGACACATGGCCGCAGTAAGTCGTCAAGTGCAATTAGTGGCTGTGAAGACATGGCCACCACACCATCAAGGCTCGAGGTGTTGCTGAAGCACGTGGTTACCGTGTCCATGTGTTGTAACTCGAGAGAGAGGAAGAGAGAGAGAGAGTACTAAAAAGATACGCAATTCTCACTAATATACAATATGGGGGAGGGAGGAGAGGGAGGGGGGGGAGAAGTGTTCGATATCCACTAAAAAACAAAGATTACTAACCCAGAAGCTGCTGTTACATGGTCATAGAGACGAACAGCATCCCCCCCTCCCATCTACCTCCCCAGTGTGTTAATGTGCTACTGAAATACCTACAAGTAACTTAAATGTTTGTTTACTAAAAATAATAAAGTTAATCTATATATTATCTGTAAAGTGATTAAGGAGGAGTTGCAATATTGTTCTTTAGTCCCGAGACAACAAGTACCTGCACACGCGACATTGTAATGTTTACTAAGAGGAAATGGTATTAATCTTATCACTTATCAACACAGTCATCAAGGTGAAGTTACAGGTGTACAGTTACATTTCCAGTTACCGTTCCATAGTTCCAGTTACAGACAGTTGTACTCTTCGCCCTGAGAGACAGAGTAGGTGGAATAGGTCCTCACGATTATGCAACCACAACTTCTCGTTACTCACCGTTACTCACCTGCAGCAATATCTCATACGCCAGGGTCATGATTCTCACCGTTACTCACGTTAATTATCTCACCTTATATGAGATAGAGAGAACCCAGCCCTTAACGGTACTGTCTGTAAGTGTAGCTGTGACGTTATTTAGTACTTGGTGTGACAATGAGTGTGTGTGAGGGGGTATATGGTGTGACAGTGAGTGTGTGCGGTTGTATATGGTGTGACAGTGAGTGTGTGAGGTGGTATATGGTGTGACAGTGAGTGTGTGAGGGGGTATATGGTGTGACAGTGAGTGTGTGAGGTGTGAAAGTGAGAGTTTATATCCATTGAGAGAGAGAGAGAGAGAGAGAGAGAGAGAGAGAGAGAGAGAGAGAGACCTGCTATTCGGTGTAAAAGGAGAGGGGGGGAGAATTTCCACCCACCGTGAGAGAGAGAAAGAGGGAGGAGGAGGAGGGAGGGGTGAGGGCGGACCTGAGTGAGAGATTATGGTAATGGAGATTGCACAGCTGCTCATGCGGGGAATTGATAAAGAGACTGTGCTCACGGTTTGTTGGTGGATGGGTGGCTGGTTGGGCGGTGGGTGGGTGTAGGTCGGTGAGTGGATGGGTGGCTGAATGGGTGGTTGTGTGAGTGGGTGGCTGTGTCAGTGGGTGGGTGGGTGGATGAGTGGATGGTATGGATGGGTTTTGGTGGTGGGTGGGTGGTGGGCTTTGATGATAGGTGGCAGTGGAACGGTTTATCAGTTGGGTGGGTTGTTTCTTGCAGTATACCCTCATATTATTGGTCACTGCACATCCTCTCTCCCGTTTTCTGTGACGTTTGTAGACTGAGAAAACGATGGAGGTGCAGTAAAACTTGTTTGTGACACGTTTCAATGGATAACGATTCTATTACGATGACCTATGCTTCTTGTGGGGTCGTTACGATGGTTTAACGACTCGTATAACGCGCCTTTATAAATCTTGAGATGTTATTTAGAGTTTTATCGACGGATTTCGACTAATAATTGCCTCAGGTCTCGTGAATTCCCTTATGTATGTTTTTATCACCACCGCCTGTGTCATAATCATCTTAATATTGGCTTTGGTGGGTATTATTATCTCGTATCTTAATTATTAATCCCCAATGTTGTTCTTTTGTCGTTGTGTCATCATTACCTGTTATCTCATTATCATCATCACCATTATCATCTTCGTAATATTTAATCATCATCAACTGGTCACCATCATCACCATCATCATTTTCATCGTCATTATCAAAACTAATTTCGCCAACACCATGTTTCGCACTTTTTTTTTCATCCTTAATTAAACAAAGTTTTCTTCAATTCACACCTTCATTATCAAACTTTTTTATGCACTTCTCTTCTCATTTGTGTAACGAAGGGTTCGTCCTTACTTCATGCAAGGGTTTATTTCTCTCTCAAAATTACCTCCTAATTTATTTTCTCGTGATTCTTGCTGTTCTGTGTAATATGTATATATGTATTTGCATATTTCGAGGAGGAGAGAGAATGTGTGTGTGTGTGTGTGTGTGTGTGTGTGTGTTATAAGTGACCCATATCCCGGGGGTGTGTGCATCTGGCTGTCAGTCAGGTAACTCACAGGCCCACCGCTGACCCCCTCCCTCCCTCCCTCCCTTCTCTTCTCGTCATCCTCTCGCGGCCACATTGTTGCTCCACCCACAGGTAGAGGCCAGGTAAAAACCCCGTAATTATCGTGTCGCTAAATGCTCGGGTGAGATAGACAGGTGACGAAATGTATGCTGTATTATCTTGTTGTTTCTCTGCTTGTAGGATGAGGATGTTGGTTGATTCTTTGCTTGTAGGATGAGGATGTTGGTTGATTCTCACTGCTTGTAGGATGCTAGTTGACATTTTGCTTGGTTGATTCTTTGTTTGTACGATAAGGATGCTGGTTGATTCTCACTGCTTGTAGGATGCTAGTTGACATTTTGCTTGTAGGATGATGATGTTGGTTGATTCTTTGTTTGTACGATAAGGATGCTGGTTGATTCTCACTGCTTGTAGGATGCTAGTTGACATTTTGCTTGTAGGATGAGGATGTTGGTTGATTCTTTGTTTGTACGATAACGATGCTGGTTGATTCTCACTGCTTGTAGGATGCTAGTTGACATTTTGCTTGTAGGATGAGGATGTTGGTTGACTATCTTCCTGTAGGATGAGGATGTTGGTTGATTCTTTGTTTGTACGATAAGGATGCTGGTTGATTCTCACTGCTTGTAGGATGCTAGTTGATATTTTGCTTGTAGGATGAGGATGTGGTTTGATTCTTTGCTTGTAGGATGAGGATTTTGGTTGATTCTCGGCTTGTAGGATGATGATGCCGTTTGATTCTCCCATATTTCAAGATAAGGATTTATTTACCTAGACCTTAGGATGAATTTTCCCCCAGGCAGAATGGTGAGGAATCAAGCCTATGGTGGCGTAGGATGAAGGTCTATCATCTCTTATCTCAAGCCGCGACGCATGGTGCAACTTCAATGACACAACACACACACACACTCTCTCTCTCTCTCTCTCTCTCTCTCTCTCTCTCTCTCTCTCTCTCTCTCACACACACACACACACACACACACACACACACACACACTAAGTGAATGAGCTGGCAGTTGGTCCTCACAGTTCCGGACAGCTGAAGTTTAGCATGAAGTTCATAACACAGTTTTATTCAGGTGACTCAGTCAGTTCTTTAATGCATTCACGACACAGCTGCTGATTACTGCATATATAATCTTGTGCTCTGTCTGATGCTTATGGTTATTCCGCTGTTCACTGACCGTAAATACCGAAATTGTTCGTAATGTGTTCTGTGACCCTGTGACCTTCTGACCCAGGTGGCGTGTATGGCGGCTGGAAAGGAAATGTGATCAATGTGTAGAAGAATGTTGTTTTGCTGATGGCCAAAGTTTCATTTGGTAATTATTTTATTAATACTTTGAGGTGTTGTTGATGATTGCTGAAGGGTCGAAGTATACAGTCGAAGTATACAGTGCCTTTTCCACCCTATCGTTGGAGTTTTATATCATTGTATACTGTATGTGTTATTACGTATCAACAGGTAAATGTATACAATATAAGTATGATAACCATGTATTTCCTGTATGTTTTTAGACTGGTAGATCAATTGATCTTAGACAGATATAAAAAGAAATAAGAGAATAAGATTGGTCTTGACGAGAATACTGGAAATGCTGGTGACAGAGAGGAAGTTGAGTTGGATTGATGACCACGATAATCCATCACCTGGCCCTGTGGTGGATGTTGTGGAGGAGGGAGGAGGAGCATCCACGAGTGTAGCCCAGGGAGAAGGGGAGGTTATACTCTCCCAGTAGGGGCAAGGAGAGGGGAGCATACATATACCATTGGGGAGAAGGAGAGGGAGAAAGGGGAGAGGCACACGTGTATTCAGGTCCAACTTTCGTGTAAATAATTCTTTCTGCTGATTGGTGCACCTTGTGAGGGGCCTTTGAGATCCTGGGTCTCGTTGTGGGTGTTTGTTTTCACTGGTGATTGTTTTGGTGGTTGTTTGTTCCAGTGGTGGTAGTTGTTCGTTCCAATGGTGGTAGTTGTTTGTTCCAATGGTGGTAGTTGTTTGTTCTAGTGGTGGTAATTGTTTGTTCCTGTGGTGGTAGTTGTTTGTTCCAATGGTGGTAGTTGTTTGTTCTAGTGGTGGTAGTTGTTTGTTCCAGTAGTGGTAGTCGTTCATGATAGTTACTCTACTTGAAGACACCGCTTGAGTGGTCGTCCTCACTCTTAGGCCATACCTACCTCGTCTTAGTTTTCACACAAAGACGGCGGGTTTGGTTTGATTGGGCAAGGTAGGTAAGGTTTCAGGTAAGTTACATTACGCTTAGGTTAGATTTGGTACATAGAGGTTATGCAATGTTTAACCGGCATAGGTTAAGTCAGGTTAGGTTAGGTTAGGTTAGGTTAGGTTAGGTTAGGTTAGGTTAAAGTCACTGGGTAAGTTTGTATATTGGACATACACCTATACTTACTGAGAACCGATTTTATGTATTTTCACCAAAGTTTATTCTCACTGGTATGTGTGTACGCGTGCGTGTGTGAGCCAACATAGGACCCCAAACTTGAACACGACAAAGTAACACGGAATAAACAAAGGTTAGGAGTATAATTTAGCCTTACGCAAGCTATTACAGGTAGGGAGGTGTGGCCCCCCCTTAATCAAAGATGATGAATATTAGGCCATTACCCTAACTCACGCCGACCACGATTTATATCACTTTTCCAGCGTCTTTTTTTTTCCCCCAGTGAACCTCCACCATGCCTGGCCCTTAATGACCCCACACCCATGAATACTGATGGTCCTTGTTAACATTGATCACAGTATGTGTTTTACGGGTTTATTTACACGGATGTTTTTGCATTCCTGAGAACAATAATCTTACTAGTGTTGATCCAGAATGATTTTGTTGGGAATTAGTAAATACGTCCCCTTGGGGTGGGTTACTAGTATAAATATCAGTTGTGGGTACATTGTTCTTCCATGAGATTACTGCGTTACTACTGATATTTTAAGTTGATTTATGTTCTATCTACACTGTCCGTTTATGACACTAAAACGTTATCAATGTCACTTAAACTTCATTCATGTTACTTCTCTGTTACCATCTACAACAGCCATGATACGAGCCAGTACTGTTCTAAATGATACACTTCATTTATAAGTTACTAATACTGTATAATTACTTCTCTGTTCAGTTTGTATTCATGCTATTGATCCTTTACTAATTGTATGTAGGTATTGATAGTTTATGAGTAATTAGTTGGTATCATGTCACTCTGTTGCTTGGTACTGATGCTTTTAGCCAATCGGACAGGGAAATGCAACTGATGAAAATGTTTGGCGAATTCCTATATCATAAGAGAAATTTTCTAGTCTGGCTACAGTATTTGTGTTGTTGTACGAGAGTTTCATAAGACGACTCACCAGAGACTCAAGTTATGGAGTGTGTCGCTGTCGGGTGTGTACCTGTGAGAGGCGGTGTGCAGCTGTCCTTAATTAGTGACTCACCTTGCCCATTAGTCAGATTTTTTTTTTTAGGGGTAACTTATAAAAACAGTAACAGCAAGTAGTCATTTTCTAGATAGCTTGAATATTAACGATGTATAGTATAAGTTCCCTATACAGTATATAAACTATTTTACCTTTTACACTTACAAGAAAATGAGGAGTGGTAACATTCTCTCTCTCTCTCTCTCTCTCTCTCTCTCTCTCTCTCGGTAGCATTTATTTCTCTCTTAAGTTCATAATTAATAACAACTAACACTGTCTCACCCAAGGATCTGAATATTTTTTTTAAGTTAATATGTATTTATTTATTACCATTGAGAACCCGTTATTATGATGATAGTTTATTTGATTACAATTATATAACACAATGATGTATTAATGTGATGTTCAAGGCGTGTATGTGGATTACGATCTACAGTATGTGATTATTATGACGTGTATTTTATATTTCTAAATGAACTACAGTATTGTATTTTGTATATCTAAATGAGTTTTGAGTTTCTACGTTAATTAAGACAAAAAAAAACTTCCTCCCCCCCCCCCGCCCCCCGTCCAAATTTCATGCTATACCTCGCCTGCCACAATTTCATAGGTGTGTGGCTCCTCACCGTCTCTGCAGTGTAAAACTCACCCCTGGAAAATTGGGAAGTGTTGTTGAAGAAAGATGTTATGTTTGGTAGACTGGACGTGACTGTGAGTGCTGCTCCCTTTACGCTGGGGTGTGAACGGTCGACATTAGGGTTAAAACACCACTCACTAGGATTAAAGAACCCACAGTAGGATTAAAAAAAACACTGATTAAAGAACCAACAGTAGGAGTAAAGAACCCACAGTAGGATTAAATAGCCATAGTAGGATTAAGTAACCCGCATTTGGATTAAAGAACCCACACTAAGATTAAAACAGCACACAATAGGATTAAAGAACTTACAGTAGGATTACAAAAAAACACTGATTAAAGAACCAACAGTAAGAGTAAAGAATCCACACTGGGTTAAAACGGCCCACAATAGGATTAAAATGACAGTGTTTATTATTATTGTTATTGTTATTATTGTTGTTGGTGGTGTTGTTGTTGTTATTGATGAATAAATGGGATACCTTGAATCCTATTTTTAGGCTTATTTAATAGTAACAGCTGGTAGGTCAGTATAAGTGCATATGGAAAGTTGAGCTAAAACATTGAAGAAGTTTGATTGGTAGAGACTATAAAAATGATAAGGTTTGATTGGTAGAGACTATAAAAATGATGAGGTTTGATTGGTAGATACTAACAAAGATGAAGAGATTTGATTGGTAGAGACTAAAGAACTGTATATGAAAGGGGTGAGGGGAGGAGAAGCAATTAAGGTAAGGTAAAAATCGTAAGGTGATAACACGACGAACCAAGAGGTGTTAGGGAAGGAGCCTTAATGTACATCACTGTAAGAGGAGGATTATTACACGGGGTCAGGTGTTGAGTGGCATCGCATTTTTTTTGGCACTAATTACCCGATTTCATAATTACCCCATTCCGTAATTACCCGATTCCAAGGACCGGGAGTTTCAACAGGGCAGGTGAGAG
Organism: Homarus americanus; assembly: GCF_018991925.1. Taxonomy (NCBI): domain Eukaryota; kingdom Metazoa; phylum Arthropoda; class Malacostraca; order Decapoda; family Nephropidae; genus Homarus; species Homarus americanus. The sequence continues at coordinate 61,241 of NW_024739413.1, forward strand.
TGAAGTATTTTTTTGAAGGGTAGGGGGGGGGGAAGGGGGGGAATCACGCCGAGTTTGGTAGAGATTAAGTGATCTGGTGAAGATTAGGTACCCCATGTTATTTTATCTGATGACTATACATGTTGACGTTACATTTTGGGGTGGGGTTAAGATTCATTAGGTTAGACTGTGACAGGTTAGGTTAGGTTAGGTTAAACTTAAGTTAAGGCAGGTTAGGTTGGGTTAGGTTAGGTTAGGTTAGGTTAGGTTAAGGCAGGTTAGGTTAGGTTTGGTTAGGATATATTAGGTTAGCATTTGGGTACTTCAATCATCAGATGAAATTAGCCAAGGTGCCTAGTCTTCACATGAGCCAGAGTGACTTACCAGGATTTGAGAAGAAAAAACTAGACTTGATTAACTGATTCTAAAGGACGAGGAACATTTCAACAGGTGAGGTGAGGAGTCAGGTGAATGTTTTAGAGGGGAATCAGGTGGTGTTGTTTGGTCAAAGGTGTGTGAGTGAGCGAGTGTCATCAGGGTAATGAGAGGGGAGACTAACATTACACATTGGGGAATTTAGTCGAGAGGAAGATGTGATTTTTCCTGTGGGAGGTACAGGGTGGGTTGAGTTAGATAAGGTTACCTGTTGAGTTCTAGCAGGTAGGAGGAGAGAAAGGTGGTGGAGGTCGTTTAAAGATTAGACACCCCGGCTTATTTCACTTGATGATTAAGCACGCTAACCTAACCTAACTTTACAGAACATAGTCTTAACCCAGCCTAACCTTACATAACCTAACCTAACCTAACCTAACTTTACAGAACATAGTCTTAACCCAGCCTAACCTTACATAACCTAACCTAACCTAACCTAACTTAACTTAACTTTACAGAACATAGTCTTAACCCAGCCTAACCTAATATAACCTAACCTAACCTCGCAGGAATCATTAGACTATTTACTCATCAGGTGAATAACAACAAACTGGGGATGGGGTGGGGGCTATTCTTCACATGATGCCAAAGATGAATAATAACGCCAGGCTGAATAAAATGAGAATAAAATTGTAGATATATATACATGTTCTGGAAGTGAGGGAGGAGGGGGAGGGGCTCTTGAGCTGAGTGCCAAGGAGGATTTCCAGCCCATCAGGTGAGAATAAGAGGATTAATTTGCGGGTGTTGGCGGCCAGTGAGAGCGGCGACAGGTGAGTGGTTGGTGAGAATAATAAGGATAGATTAATTACTTGTTTCCCAGACGATTTATTTGGACAGGTTGGGCGTGAGTAAGGTTCGAGCAGGAGAGGAGATCAGGTTGTGTTCTTGAGTAGACGATTATTTTAGGGTTGTGTTCTTGAGACAACGATTACATTGGGGAAGGTCAGGTTGTGTTATGAGTTATTAAGAAATATAATTTTCTTTAAGTAGACCAGAGCGAGCTAATAAGTGTTGAAGGAGTTATTAAACACTACTGTATTAAAGGGGGCAAATCAGATCATCGAGTTTTAAAGGTACGTGTACGTGATAATCGAATACTCGAGGGACTCTGTCAGGGCAGGTGAGAGAGAGGTGAGTAATTAAGGGTAGATCGAGGTTGAGAGTAGTGACGGAGTAATGAGTTATGGCTGTAGGTAAGAAGCCGCAGGATGAGGAGGAATTATTGTATCCCGGGAAGGAGTTTGAAGAGGTGGCGTGTGAGGAGAGGTGTCGCAGTGAGATACAGTAACTAAAACAATTATCTGTGCATACTTTGTGGGAAACAATATGAGACCATAGACGATAAATATTGATATATGAAGACTGTCACGAGTCACATGTAAAATTTTCCGAGCATATCGACCCCCACCTGCACAGATAGCTGTTTTAGCTACTGTACAAATTGGGCTGAGGTTATAGGGGGTGATAGTTAAGAATGGAAATAACTTTTGTGTTTCCAGGGAGGAGATTCAGTATGATTATATAGAGGGAATAACAGTAGCAGACTAAACATAGCTTAGAGTGAAGGGAATGGAATGATAACACATTAAAAACTGAGTAGGAATTAAGAAATGCAATCACACGAGATGGATTTACAAACAGGTGACAGGTGAAGGGCAGAGAGCGGGGGGGTATCCAGGGCTCCAGAGAGGCGTGTTGGGGGGTAAAGAGAGCAAGTGGGGTGAAAAGACATATTGAGTGAGGTGTTTTGGTGAGGAATGGAGGCAGTACACACACACACACACACACACACACACGTACACTTATATCTTGAACGTATTTTCAGGTTAATACATACATAGCCACCATATCATTATAATGTAAACAGACACACTATCACAGAGATATGAATTCCACTGAGGGAGACAGTCTGCCGCTACACTGTGTTTGATATAGGCGAGGAGGAAGCCGTCCCAATAAAGATGTTCCGGATATGTTGTTATATTTGAATCCCGGGTTCGGCTCACTCGGGCATGAAGCGTGTTTGGCATATATGATGTTTGCTGTCTGGTGATATTAGCCAAGAAGACGGTAGTGGTTACATGTGTGTGTGTGTGTGTGTGTGTGTGTGTGTGTGTGTGTGTGTGTGTGTGTGTGTTTATGAACGAGGGTGAGTTCAGAAGAAGTCAAAGATGTGGTTCCGTTTAGGTCTAATAGTCTCGTTACGTCCGGTTTTAGCACCTTTGTTTACTTTCTCTTCTTTCTTTCTTATATCTATTGTTCGTTTCTTCATCCCTTTCTTCTTCTCCTCTGTTGATCCTTCCTCCGTCTATTCGTCTCCCCGTTTTCTTTATTCCACTTCTTTCTCTCTCTTTCTCTTCTTCCTCCTCTTCTCTCTCCTTCCGTTCCTCCTCCTCACCCATTCTCTTACTCCTCTTCCTTTCCCTTCCTCCTCCTCTTCTCTCCCTTTCCTCCTCCCCCTCTTCTCTTCCCTTCCTCCTATCGCCCTTTCCTTCACCCTGCTTTCCCATTCCCATCCTCCTCCTCCCTTTTCTTCCTCTCCCGTTCCCTTCTCCTCTCGACCCTCCCCCCTCCTCTCTCGACCCTTCCCTTCTTCCCCCTCCTCCTCTTCCCCTTCCCCTCCTCTCCCCTTCCTCCCTCCTCCCCCTTCCCTCCCTCATCTCTTTCCACCCTGTTCCCCTCGCTCTCCTTCCTGCCCTGTACGTGTCAGCTTCAACAGGATGTGTGTCGTTACAGTGGTGGTCGTTATGTCATCCACACCTGTTGTGTGTGGGCAGGGGAGGATGGACGAGAAGGAGGATGGAAGAGAAGGAGGAGAGGGAAGGATGGAAGAGAGAGGGAGAGGGAGGATGGACGAGAGGAGGAGGATGGAAGAGAGGAGGAGAGAGGGAGGATGGAGGAGAGGTAGGATGGAAGAGAGGAGGAGAGGAGGATGGAGGAAGGGAGGAGGAGAGGGAGGATGGAGGAGAGAAGGAGAGCTAGAATGGAAGAGAAGGAGGAGGATGGAAGAGAGAGGAGGAGGAGAGGATGGAAGAGAGAAAGAGAGAAGATAGAAGGACAAAGAGGAAAGGGAAAATGGATGAGCAAGCTGAGAGGGATGAAAGGTCAGGCTGAAAGGGAGGATGGAAGGGTAGGCGGAGAGGAAGGATGGAAGAGAGGAGGAGAGATAAGATAGAAGGACAGGAGGAAAAGGAAAATGGATGAGCAAGCTGAGAGGAGAGTTGAAAGCAGAGGGGGAGAAGAGGTGATGGAATGAGAGAAGAAGTACTGAAGGAAGGAGGGAAGGAAGGAAGGAAGGAAGGAGTGAGGAAGAGGGTGAGGTAGGGGCGGTGAGGAGTAGGAGTAAAGAGGTTAAGGTAAAGATAGATGGACTAAAGGAGGTGTGAGGAGAAGGGAGATGAAGATGGAGGAGGGAGAGAAAGGAGGAGGAGGGGGTAAGGAGGAGGAGGAGGGGAAGGAGGGCGAGGAAGGAAGAATGGAGGAGGAGGAGGAGGAGGAGGAACGGTGTTTTAGTGTCCCGGTATTAGTTATTGCAACGAACAAAGAGGATTATTATCCCAGGCGCTGATGTTATATCCTAATGGGTTCGTTCTGATGGTCTATCCTGATGAGTGAAGGGTATATCTGATGGGCTTCCTGGTTTGTGTTTCCTGATGGGTCTCCTAATGGGTTCGTTCTGATGGTCTATCCTGATGAGTGAAGGGTATATCTGATGGGCTTCCTGGTTTGTGTTTCCTGATGGGTCTCTTGATGGGGTCGTTCTGATGGGCTCGTACTGGTTCTATTACCCCGTGATGGACAGCTCGACGTTGGCCTGAAATGGAAAGTCATATTTTATCAGCGTTTGAGAAAGGAGAATTGAAATACTTTGTTCCGTTTTCTTTACGCTTTAGAGAGGCAAGGTCAAACTAATCCCCGGAAACGAACACGAGTTTTCCCATACCAATTGTTCGGATTTTCTCTTATGAATTAAATATTAGCAATTCTTTTATTTGATTCAATTACATATATAAACGTTGGAGATCTTTGAATATATTTGATGTGATTAATTCCAACAGGATATAATACAAAAAAAATCACATTGTTCCAGGTGATAACGACCAAGAAGAAGGAGGAGAAGAGGAGAGGCCACAAAACTAATTAGCTTCAGGTGTAATAGAATGAATTAGCTTGCTTCAAGTATAACAATTAATTAGCCTCATGTAAAACAAAATTAATTAGCTACAGGTATAATATAATTAGCTTCAAGTATCACAATTTATCACCACATAATACATAATTAATCAATAGCTTCTAGTCCAATACAGTTAATTAGCTTCAGGTATTATGTGATTTTAATAGGACCGTGAATGGTGATCAGGAATTACGATATCCGGAGCTTGGTTGTATGGGAAAATAAGTCTGTTTTTTTTTGTATATTAGCAATTTTTTTTAAGTGGTAGAGATTGTGTCTCTATAGAAGATCCTTAAGAGTTCATATTATTTTGCTACTTAACGGTAAAGCCACTTACAATTTTAGTAAGGCGCCACAGTTTTGAAGTGTATTAACGCGCTCATTTACTACTATTATTACTACTGCTACTACTACTACTTTTTATCATCATTCTTCTGCACCCTTACCTACCATCGTCATCATTATCATCATCAATCATCATCATTATATCATGTTCCTTCACTACCACCATCCAGGCTTCATTGTCAATAAATTTACCATTACCATGATCACCACCAACCTTAAACACAACCATGAATAACACCTACCATAACAACCAATACTGTTACCATTATTAATACTGTTTTCTCTCCTCAGGTGAGTGTTGTATAATCAGTGTTACCTGAGCGTGGCCAAGGTGTGTGTCGGTGAGGTGAGGTAAGTCTTAATCTGAAGATCTGTAAAAATGCAAGGAATATATATTTTTGGATGGACAGCAAATGTTTTTATTTTTATCGTGAGTTTTGAAATTTGGGATTAAGTCTTCGTAATGTTAAAATTTAGATAGATAGATAGATAGATAGATAGATAGATAGATAACGTTTTTTAAATTAGAACATATTTAATCAATATTTAACCTAAGAAAAACCCTTAAACAACTATGTGTATTTCATCAACTTTAATTGTGTAAAATATGATCCCATAGTCTTGGCATTAAGTAATTGACGTAGTTACCCCCTTAAGACTCTTCGCTAAACCGTTCTCTGTCAGGGAATGGTTTAAGGAAATGGTGGCGATAACTGAACGGAACGTCGTTTTCTGTGATCGTTGATGGGCTCAGGGAATATACCAGAGAAAACCTGTAGGTATTATTTTTTAAGGTGTTCAGTGATTATCTGAAGTATTGGATTTCAGTTCCTGTGATGTGTAGTTTTTACATACAAAAATTAGTTTACGATGTCGGATGGTCGCAGTCTCTAATGAGGTTGGCGATGTACACCTTTAAACAGTTGGATCAAAGTAAAGTTGACGGTTACTACGTATTTCTGATTTTGAATATAATTATTTCGGTTAATTTAGCTACATTAAGGGACCAAGGTTATTATGCCTGTATGTCCTGATCACGTGTTTCTCAGATGGTTATCCCTCATGGGTCCAGTGTTACTACAGAAGTAAGCTGGAGTGCCCTTGAGCGGCGGCGGCCCCGGAGGCTAGACAACGTGAGATGTTCCGTAGAGTCACACTGGACAACTCTCGTCTCACAAATGACTCGAGGGGGAGCAAACCCAGGTCGCGGTGGTGTGAGGCAAGAGATGTTTGTTCTGACATGCAGTTTACTTCTTCGGGTAAAATAAGATCTTACAATACTGTGTTAATAATCAGTCCAGTAACAATGGTTTTAAATTAGACAAATTTAGATTTAGGCGTGAAATAGGTAAACACTGGTTTGGAAACAGAGTAGTGGATGAGTGGAACAAGTTACCAAATATCATCATTAACGCGAATACGCTGAATAGCTTCAAACATAGGTTGGATGCTTATATGAGCAATAGGGGTTGGGTGTAAACGGGACTGCCCAGTATGAGTCAATAGGCCCGCTGCAGTTTCCTCCATTCTTATGTTCTTAAGTTAGCATTATTAACAACACGACCATGATAGTTTAACAGGGAGGTGTGTTGTAACTCTTGTACACTGTATTCATTATCATGTGTGTATTATATTTAGACCTTTAAACAGTGTGCTGTAGAGTCGAAATATCCACCTTAGGGAACACCGCAGGAAACAGGTAGTGTTTATATACTCGACGTGCTGTACGGCGATAACAGATGGGATATCCTATACTGTACAGTGTATGCAAATTAAGGTACGTATTTATTTCACGTTATTATTTTATGTACGGATATAAAGTTATTGCTTTCACTGTTTCGCTTACAGTGAACTAAACAGTGGTAAATTGAGGAACATTTTGATTTTTTTGTCGTAATAAATAGTCGACAAAATCATCTCGCACTACACTGGCTACAGATTGTCTCACTATTTCAAGTTGTTGGGCTGCAGATATATCTGTAGAAAGGATTTATGTGAGTCCTAGAGGGACATTCCTGGACCGGGGTGGGGATGACTTATGTCACTTCATCCCTTTGAGATGTATTTTATTTTTTATTTTATTTCAATAAACGTATCAGTCAATCACAGTGAGGGAGTCCCGCTCTCAGATGAACTTGGATTCTGATAAAAAATAAACGCACAAAGCAGCGGTCTAAGGTCCGGTTTTTGAGAGCAACCATACATTTCTTTTGTCCATTAACTTAGTGCTCAGTAAACGTTTACAAGTAAGATAGAGTCAATGAAATTTCTGTGCTATTTTGAGCATTATTACTATGAGGTTAAACCAGCCAGGCAGACGGGTTGTACAGGTAGGAGGAGAACTCAACGTACTTTTCTCTGAGTATCCGGCGCAGCACTTTTGTTGTGGTGAAGAAAAGACCCAAAGCTGACCCAATTAGTGGCTGCGTCAACAAGGTTTTCTCTCAAGGCAGTTGTGCCCGGTGGTGGTGGTGGTGTTTATTGTGTACACAAACACCACTCAACAACTCAGGGATTTCGGGTGAAAAATTCGGAAACTTACGAGCCGTGAACAAGGTGTATTGTGTGGAGAACTCGTGTTGTACGAGCGGTATGCATCCAGTGATTTATGGCAGCAACATTGTATCAAAATACCTTGTTAGCTCAAGTAATTTTTTTTGTTTTGTTTATGAATTATTCAAATGAAAGCAGTTTTGTTTTGATAATTACCTCAAATAACATACAGGCGCTGGTATGAGTAGATACAAATACAGATACATTACAGATGCACGTGCAAGTAGAATTTACAGTGTAGATACCTGCACAAGTACAGGTACAGCATAGGTATAAGTACAGTCCCCTTCACTAGTGCGCTTACAGGGGCTCGTCATATATAAACATTCCACAAATCATTATATTGAGATAATTGTTTCAATTTGATTCCATCGTATGTTTACTATTGCGAGTTTCCTTCTGTCGAATATAAACGGACACAGCGCTGCCACACTGGCGAACACCTGTAAACGCACTTGTGAAGGGGACTGTACAAGTATATATACAGGACAGGTACAGGTAATGCACAGGTACAGATACAGTACAGGTACAGATGCAGCACGGGTGCAAGTACAGTTGAGGAACAGCTACAGTTACTCCCACACACTAGCTGTAACATAACAAACCGATAGTGTGCTTCTACGCATCACGAACCTCCACAAGGCGGAGAAAGTCTTCAGTAGGAATTTGTGCTGTTCATTAGATATCTTATTTTCCATTAGACAAATATTGGTCTATAATTTCACCCACAGTTCATTGACCTTCCTGAGGGTCAGCTGGACTTACTCGGACTTGTTCTAGGGAGTCATACATGTGACACTAAGAGATAGTAAGGACTCGCAATAGACCTGGAGATAGTAGTGTAAAGACAAGGTGTTATGGATGATGTCTTGACACCTTTTTTCTGATGATAAATTATTTTTGTAATAGAATGATTTAATATAAGTAATAACGTTTCTTAAACATATAATGGTTATTCCTCCCTTCTCACTATCGTCACTTACTTCCAGAACTTGCGTCTGTAACCGTGTCATCTTTGATCAAGTCATTATAATGCATCCCTCCTCTCCCCACCCCTGATGAGGCCGTCACCTGTTGGAAAGATTAGTCATTCTATACTTTCCAGCGACACACAGCCACACAGAACACACTAAGATGAATACAATACACTGTGGATCTTCCTGTGTTACCTTAGATTCAGTGCTCTGTTATCTTGATTGATATCTCGGTCTGCCTAGTGATGATCCAGTAGTGATGATCCAGTAGTGATGATCCAGTAGTGATGATCCAGTAGTGATGATCCTGTAGTGATGATCCTGTAGTGATGATCTAGTAGTCATAGCTTGGGCTCCTAGAACATTGTGATGATAACTTTTATAGACACTGCTGCAGGATGTTTTTATGACTTTCCCTCATCAGCCGAATAGAAGAAGAAATTTAATGGTGGTGAGTTGATTGTTGCCGTGACAATCACACTCACACACACACACACACACACACACACACACACACACACACACACACACACAGCCTCCAGGGCGTGAATGTGGTCGTCATGCCAAGTTGAGCAGCTCTTCATGTAGATGCTAAGTCCCTCACCCCTGCGTCTACCCACCTCCCTCTCGTGCCCCAACCTAACCCATACCCCCTCCCCCTGCCCCAACCTAACCCATACCCCCTCCCCCTGCCCCAATAACCCACTTGTGAGCAATATAGTATATACCTCCTCCCACTGCCTCTGAACACTAGCATCACAATGTCTCACACTTCGAAATTTTAATCTCCCACTAGGTTCATCGATCTAATAGGTGTGGTGGTGGTGGTATAGCAATATGTTATGTGTGTCTGTCTGTCGGATCCCCTAAGAGATGGTTCGACGGGTTGGTGTGTGGACTCAACACTCCTGGGGATGATGTCTGTCTAGTGGAATTTCTGAAGTCATAATGGCACACACACACACACACACACACACACACACACACACACACACACACACACACACACACACTAATTAGAAGTGATAAAACTCTCTTTGTGTAGTTTTCGATATGTTATTTTTAAGGTTTGGCCTCAGGTGGGAATGCCATTGAAGTTGTTGACAGGAAGTTTCTCTCTTAACTGGATTATTGTTTTTACCTACGTTAAGGTTAATTAAATCTAAAGCACAAGAATTGTTATTTTGTACTGTGACTCAACCATTAGGAAATTGCAGTAGAAGTTTTAACCCGCGTGTGGCCATAAAAGTTAAACCTCCACCAACATTCCACAGTAGACGTAGAGAGCTGGAGTAGTTTATCATAGAGCTTGGGATAGTTGCTGCCTTGGTGACTTCAGTTGTATTCTCCGCCGGGTTTATATTCATTTAAAACTTTATGTATTCTTCCCATTTCTGTAATATAATTAAGTAATGCTCTTCGTCCGTAGTATCAGTTAAGTGTCCTTAATATTTGGAAAACGCGACCGTAGAAGATGTATAGATAGTCTGTACGTGGCAACAGAAGTTTAGGGTGTGCAGTATTTTCGTGGAACTCAGCACTTATGGCAGATGTCACTGATGGATTCCTCATATCATAGACAGGTGTTGTGTGTCTCTCCGAGCCCCAGTATTCGACTGAAGGTATATTCGAGGTAGATATCACAGGTGTTCAATTATTTATATCCATTACAGGTATTATTAACCTAACCTTAAGTGAACCCTGATGGACAGTACAGCTGGTGATTCATCAGCTTAACTCTGGTACAGGTGTTTTAAGCTCCCGGAACCAGCTTTAGGTAAATTGCTTGCAAGGCATCACGTGTTAGTATGCATGTTTGACTGAGCAACATCCTGCGGGGTTGAGGATGGTGGAGAGTTCATGAGGGAGACAGGTAGTAATGATCACCACTCAGTATATACTTAAGGCTTGTTTTTATTTTAGAGGAACATAACAGACGAGGGACCTGCAGCTCCTCATTACCAAGACTTGACTAACTGGAGGAACCCGCCCACAACAACACTACTCGTGGGCGTATGTTGTTGATAGTATGGGCGGGAGGTGGCTAGTTGGGTGGGTTTTTATGGACGGGAATGGGTTGATGTGGAATGGGTAAAGGTTAATATAGGATGGAAATAGTTTGGTGGGATATGGGAGCTGGTTGACGTGGGTCGTGTTGAGGATAGGGTTAAGTAGGTGTTGGATTTCATGATTTGGGGATGGATTGGTGTGGGGTGTGGTTAGTTGAAGAGGGAGGATAGTGGACCTTAGGGTTAGGGTGAAGGGAGGGAGGGATGAGGTAGGATGAGGGTGTTGGGCAGTGGAGGGGCAGGTCTTACACTAAATTGTTGTAGGGGCGAGGAATGAACATTGTCACTGTGAGGGTCAAGTCGTACACGGAACACACAATAAAATTTTTGTGTGTTCACGTGCATCCATCACGTGCACCCACACACAAACACGTACTTCCACACCCACATTTACACATACTGTAGATATAAAAATACAAAGTTTACAAAATATAAAAGTTATATACAGTTTGGTTTACACGGTGAGCAACAAAAATAATAAACAACGTGGATGAGGGTGAGGCTTTACCAACAACACGAAGAAACTCCTGCACACGTGGATGTCACTCACCACTCCAGGTAAAACGCTTGATGGCTGTAGCATAAAGATACGCCGAATTTAACGCAGCTGTAAGGAGAATTAGTCGTATAGGGAAGCATCAGGCGTGGTTTGACGTGGAGAGGTTACGTGCGTAGGAAGGAATCGCGCTGTGGTTTGGTGTCAGGGCAGGGGTCCTTAGGCATATGGAGAGGATTTAACGTAGTTTGACGAAGGGGTAGATGGTGTGGGGGGAGTTACGCGTAAGGAGATGGGCCAGGCTGATACACAGAGGGACCAGGCTGGCTGTACGGGGAGGGGTTGTGTTCTGGGTACACTGCCTGGCCCTCGTAGGAGACCTGAGCCTGGAAGCCGTTGTTGTGGTCGGCCACGTAGGTCACCGTCTGGATGCGACCGTCAGGGAGAGCCACTGTGTAGGACCCCTTCACTGCATTGCCGTCAGAGTTCTCGGAGTGGCCGAAGTTGGCGCCGGAATACGAGTCCTGAACCCCGTAGTCGAAGGCGTACGGCTTTGGTTCCTGCGGGAGGGTCGAGCACTCGGTTAGTGGCTGTTCATACACAGTCTGATGTGTCAATATACTGTACGGTGGAATATATATATATATATATATATTTTATGGTGTCAAGTGTCAATAGTTACAGTGGCAGGTGTCAAAATGTTCAACGTCAAATGTCAAAACGAGAAGTGTCGTGTGTCTAGATATGAACTATAAAATATGGTGCCAGAATATAAAGTCTGAAAGTATAAATGGACGGAGGCAATAATGCACAGCTTGACGCGTCAGAGGTCATGAATAAATCAGAATAAGTGTTGTTGTTCCTGACAGGTTATGACTCGTGTGAGATCCGAGGTAGTATCCGACACGTTAAGATCTGGTGGGGTTCAAGTTGAGGGTAATCTCTGTCTGTCTGTCTGTCGTGTACCAAGAAGGTTACTTACTGGTTTATAAAGTTGGTTATCGGTGTAGACGGGCTGAGGAGCGGGGTAGGACACGAGACCACCATACACAGGAGGACCATCAGGGATAGGAGTGCCCATCACCACACCCATCACCACACTCACCACGACACACGCTACCTGTAACAACAATAACTATATACTACTTAATTAATTAATTTAGGTACAATTAGATATGGATAGAAAATAAGCTTCTTGTTTGTCATAGGTAAGAGAGACAGAAAATACCCAACAGGTTACAATAGTGATGCAAAAATAAGTTAATTTTTCTGGTAGTTCTTGTTCTAGTTGGAGAAATTACATGCATTGTTAAAATCAGTTTTTTTTTTCATTTTAATCGTTTTATTTTTTTTTTATGTTTGGTGATCTTTTCCGCTTTACATCAGATGACCGAAACCAAGAGGAATTACTGATTTTTTTTTTGTAGTTATTTCAGGAAAGATTTTTTATTTTTTTATTAAGAGATAAATAATTTTAGTGCAGGTGATTGTTTGAGAATTATTTGAATTGTGTTTTTTTTTTTGCTTCTTCAGTGTGATTGATGCCTAGAGGGTTTAGTTGTTTGTATATATAGTGTACATGTATACTGTGTTCTCTGGTCAGGCAATCTCCACATACCGAATTTTTCATGACTTCTGTAGCTTTTGAATTTGTTTATGAATAATTTGAGTTCGTTTTTTTTTTCTCATCTGGTGATTCTAAACTTTATATTGTACTCTTATTTAGTGGTTATTTTAACATTTGTATTATAGATTGTGGTAATTTTATCAACATAGGCAACTGAAAAACTGTTATTGGATAGATCGTGTCAGTCTACTATTCGTGGTGAACATTGTGTCGGTCTGAGTTATGCGTTGAACATTGTCTACTGTAAGGGTATTAAGGTCTATATTGACGATGTTGAACTACATTACACACACACACACACAGTTATGTTGTATGTCTGGCTGTCCTTATCGTAGATCTATATTGATGTACCAGGATATTGTGTTTCATTGGTATATTTCAACATACACAAATAGTTACTCAAACTTATTAACTATTTATTTATTTTAGGGTTATAATTTGTCATGTTACGGTCTTGAAAATATTAAATTTTGATGGATTTAGTAATTTGGAGATTTTCAAAACTTCTGATTGTTGTTTTTAATTCAATGCCCTTGTAAAAGTATTAACAGAAGTCAGTCTGTATGCAGTGTCTTCCTCAACACCTATGTTACTTAGTTACTGAAACTCCATCCCAAATTCAGTACCAGTAACAAAACACAATTGGGTACCTGCTAATTCGTGGCTGTCACAGTGTCTTGCCTTGGGGGAACACATCCTTGGTTCTAAAGTTGTTGGAAATTTGTTTTTTGGACCTACATATGTTTATGTACGTCTTTACACACACACACACACACACACACACAGTATCGTGTTCCCTTAAAGTGTCCAGCGTGATAAAGTGTTGCAATTGACTCCTTAAAATTTCGTGCACAACATGATGACTCATCTTCTGTGCAGACTTTTAGTGTCTAGAGATCTCACCTTCACTTGTACAACGTGATGGTAACTGTAAGCTCATCTTCACACACACACACACACACACACACACACACACACACACACACACACACACACACACACACACACACACCCAACATGATAGTAACTGTACGCTCATCTTCACCTGTACAGCATGATAGTGACTGTACATTAACCTTCACCTTTACAATATGATAGTGACTGTACGTTCATCTTCACCTATACAACATGATAGTGACTATACATTAACCTTCACCTGTACAGCATGATAGTAACTGTACGCTCATCTTCACCTGTACAGCATGATAGTGACTGTACGCTCATCTTCACCTATACAACATGATAGTGACTATACTTTAACCTTCACCTGTACAGCATGATAGTGACTGTACGCTCATCTTCACCTATACAACATGATAGTGACTATACTTTAACCTTCACCTGTACAGCATGATAGTGACTGTACGCTCATCTTCACCTATACAACATGATAGTGACTATACATTAACCTTCACCTGTACAGCATGATAGTGACTGTACGCTCATCTTCACCTATACAACATGATAGTGACTATACTTTAACCTTCACCTGTACAGCATGATAGTGACTGTACGTTCATCTTCACCTATACAACATGATAGCGACTGTGTATACTGCCTCACCTTGAACATGACTTGAGAGAGACGGTGGACGGTGTAGCTGACGATCTGAGAGGAACTGTGGTAGCCAGTGGTTGGTCCTCTGGCTTTATATAGCGACCCCCTCCTTCTCTCTCGCATGCACAGACACACGCACACACGCCAAGCTCCCATAGTGATCGCACACACTTACATACTCACATAAGTGTGTGTCTCGGAGGCATAACACTTAGATAAGCTCGAGTACATTTTAGTTCCCCACCGTGCATTCATACACACGCACGCACACATGCACAAGTGTGAGTGCATATCTGGAGGTACATACATACATACATACATTCATAAATACATACATACATACATACATACATACATACATACATACATACATGCATGCATAAAATTTACATGAACAAATAATAAAAACGCCATAGCACACACACACACACACACACACACACACACACACACACACACACACACACACACACACACACACACACACACACACACACACACACACACACATATATCATAATGCCTGTCTATGATCTGAATATTTCCCATAACACAAGGACACGCAGAATGGGGTGACCTTCCTGGACCTACAATTTCAATTTTATCTTGACATAGTTAGTGTCAGTAACCCTCACTGACACGGTGTATCGAGGTTATAGGGAGATTAAGCATCACTGAATGGCATGGCGTAGTAATTTATAGCATTTATTTATTTATTTATTTATTTATTTATTTTTAGTATTCACCAATTACTGTATATTGATGTGATTGTAGTTCACCACACACACACACACACACACACACACACACACACACACACACACACACACACACACACACACACACACACACACACACACACACACACACACACACACACACACACACACACACACACACACACACACACACACACACACACACACAGGCAATAGCATCAACTACATATTGTTTATAGTTTACCTCTGAATGATTCCATAGTAACATCAAAGTGTAAACAAAAACAATTAAAGGCCATAAAATCATAACAGAACAGGTGTCTCTTAGAAGACGTAAACAACCTGAGATTGGTCATCAAACACCACGAGAGTAAACAAATGGGTGTGGGTTTCATGTGTGGTTTCAGTGATGTGTATGGTGTGGTGTGTGTGTGTGTGTTTGTGTGTGTATTGTATTTAAACTTTTCTTCTATAGCATCAATCGTAATAATAATATTAAAATAATTATTTAAACTTTACCTATGAATATACCAAGTCCAATGGTAAGGCTTCGTGTCAAAGGTCAATTTCACAGGTGGAAAACACATATGTGTGTACGTTTATCCTTATGTAAGTTCTATGTGAGTAAGGCTACGATCGTTCAGAGGCTGACTGGGAGAATAATTTGTCACCCGCTTGAGGCAGTGAGCATTTGTTACAGAGGAATGATAAGTGACAGTACACTTGGTTACAGAGGAATGATAAGTGACAGTACTCTTGGTTACAGAGGAATGATAAGTGACAGTACACTTGGTTACAGAGGAATGATAAGTGGCAGTTTGATGTTATATTCATGAGGGCCGAAGAGGTGGTCCAGGTTAACATTATTGGTAGTCCAGGGAAGACAGTGGACGCTTCGTGACACTTGTTAACCGCAAGTGAAGGATACAAAAATATCTCTTGAATTCCACGTTGTACTTTAAAGATAAAATCATAAACCCAAAATCCCACGCTGGAATTTAGAGGACTCAGTTTAACCTTTGGTATAATAAGACGCATTTGGTGATAATTTAATAGTTCTATCTATCTATCTATCTATCTATCTATCTATCTATCTATCTATCTATCTATCTATCTGTGTATCTATCTATCTATCTATTTTTTTTAGTGTTTGTTTACATAGAGGGCACTTGCTGCACTCACGCTCGAGGCTGTAACAGTCACATCTCAGGGCATCGGCCACATGGTCCTGACGTCATGTTATCACACACAAGCTGCGACATGATCAATACATTCTCTCTCTCTCTCTTTTATTGTCTGAGTGTTTGTGAGTCAGGTGGGCTTTGACGACCACACTTTAGGAATATGAACGACCAAGTCTCCCGGAATGTAGGTGTACTACTACTACTACCACCACCACCACCACCACCACCACCACCACCTTCTCAATGGAGGTTCGAACCCTGGTCCTTTGGAATTACCTGCCTAGTTTGAAACCAGAAGCTATAAATATAAGACACTCCAATACCTACAGTTTAAGGAAAAAAACATGGATCACAGGCAGCAGTTTATACTTCATCCATGGAGTGATTACTTTGACGTCACCCTCGAACTGATAGGTAAAACAGTTCTTCTATTCGACGAGGTGGTTTTAAGAAGTGACATCTGGCTCTTTAAAGAATTCCAAGAGATGACTATAAGGATGACCATTGGTTTGTGTGTTGGCGTTGGCGTGAAGGAGGAGATTAAGTTTGGGGGGAATAGACGTCATGATTTGTTGGGTGTGGCGGCGGCGGCGGCGTCACCAAGGAGGAGGAGGAGAAGGTACGAGAGAGGAATTACTACTTGAAGACGACGTTGTTACATCATGGTAGGTCGTCGTCGTCAGTAGCAGTAGCAGTGAGAGTCATCACCGTAATGCGAGTACTGTACTGTTCCCTATAGCCTTCACCTGCGTCTTGTGTTTAGTCTCGCCAGCTCAGGTAGACTCATCAAAAACCTCGTGTGGGAAGGATTCTGTCAGTGAGAGTTTTTGCATGAACACGAAGGATTAAGGATTCGACAGGTAGATTTATTGTGATCAAGTAATGATTAAGGATTCGTCTGACTTTTTTTTTATGGAAGGGAAGGATTGGAACTACCTACTTTTTTATGCTTGACAATGATTTATCAGGTAGTGATTTGTATGCAAGGGAAGAGTTTGTTAAGTAGAATTTCGTATCCACATAAGGGAAGGTTTTAACATGTAAAGATATCGACTCTTGAAGTTACACCTGAAAGAAGGATTTTGTCAGGTAAAGAGTTCGACTCAGCAAGACACCTGAGAGAACTAATCGGTATTTACAAAGGTGTGTTACTCAATACTGACGTCACTATGAAAAATATTCAGCATCACTCACATGAGGGATATGGCTTGTGCCTTAGTTATATTGCTCAATACAAACACAAAGGAGGGAAAGTAAAGTACTGCTCATTTTCTCAGTAATAGTATGTAGGAAAGATTTGTCTTGTATTTACACTGCGTCAGTTGGTCAGTACTGGTATAAGGAATAATCGTTTGGTTTGTTAAGTACAGCTCTCGGTGTAGACGTGAGTGAAAGATACTGTCATGGGACTCTCTGAAAATGATACATACGACACATTAAGCTTGAGAAACAAATCCCCCTCGTCGTAATTTCTTTCTTTTATAATACTCCCAGCTAATATGAGTCGCCTAATGTGTACACCTTTCTTACCTGTTATTGCCAGGGGGGATTTTGATGGTAACTGTCATGCATATTGTTGATGAGGGCGAGAATGTGACGTTATGGTGATGGATACTCGTGTTATGGTGACAGCTGATGGTGTTATGGTGTTATTGTCACAGCTGTTGGTGGTGTTGGTGATCCAATTGTTTCTATGAGAGCTTGGAGATGGTGTTCATTCGTCTGTGAAGGAAGAAATCGCGTTAAAGTTTCCATTTGGTGTCTGATATTACTACCTTCAGTGGAGCTATAGTTCAATAAATCAATCTATTATGTTATTGTGAGTTATGGACAGTTTTCTTTACCTGTGTGTTGAGATGTGCGTCAGGTGGGGAAGACCTGATCAAGGCTGGTTATGCTTGGAGCTACTGTACGACTTCTCTTATTCTCGTGATTTTGATTGATGGCAAACTTGACTCTTTGATTCGTGTGTTGTAGTGGGAACAATACTGAACATCTCAAACAAAGAATCTCGCCACCGAGTTGAGTGAACTAGACACATATTGTAAACGGCATGATAGTTGAGTGAAGGTCGGTGTCATCACATTTCCCGGATGGTTGGTGAAACTTGGTATTTACGATTTTGTTAGGAATTAATAACGATTATTACAACGATAAACATAGTTAGATCAACAGTGTGTGATTTATTTCGTGTTATTGGTGATTGGTTAATGGATAATGCCACTATTTGTATAAGTTTGGCCTGGTGTGGTTTTTTTTTTTATTATTATTTACACTTTTTAGGATTGGTGACTGTCAGTGTGATTAATGCCACATTTTTGACTGAATAATCTTGGTTACTGATGATTGACTGTTTCCAACGTGTGAGTGTAAGAACAGCAACGTTTGTTTATGGTTTGTGTATTCGTATTGACTTCTATGTGACAGTAAACAAGAGACCAGTGTTGATTGAATAACTAAAGATCACCAATAAGTTATGTTTTTGTTTGCAGTTTAGTGAGTGATTATTTTGTTTATGTAACTTTATGAATGAATGACTATATATCGTGTAAATGTAAATACAGCGAGGTGTTATACATTTTTCTAAGGATTAATAAAAATAAATTATCTTTACTGTTTTATCAAGAGTGAATGACGATTTCTAGTGGTAGAGTAATAGAAGAACTTATGTTTAAAACTTTATGAGTGATTTATTTGTTGACGATACTAGTAAATGATGATTGATAGTGTAGTATGATCACATGTTATTGTTTCCACGTGTAATTGTTTACGCTTTTACGATTACCTGTGTTGTCATCGTGTGTATGTGTGTGTGTGTGTGTGTGTGTGTGTCAGACCGAGAGTAGTGGGAGTGGCAGGTAGGTTGGGCACTCCCTCGTACACCAGAACAACAATACCTGCTGGAGCGTGAGAGCGGTGGCCAGCCTTTCACAGTTCTCCCAGGACTTACCTGCCTGCTCACCTGGCGGTCTTCACACGCTAATTACACTGGATGGTGGCCTCTACCTGTGTGAAGGGGATGGGAAGGGGAATGTAATTATTGTGTGATAATGATCGCTGTTGGGAGAGCTTCATCAGAGTGTCCATTATAATGAGAAAAAAAACGGGTTTGTTGATTACAGGTGTGTCGGGGGAAAGGTATTTAAGTGTGTTATTGGGTGCGTTTGTGGGAATTAGTGTGATAGTAATTGTGTAATGAGTTAATTAGGGAGATTTAAGAGGTGTTAATAGGTGTAATGGTGGTAATAGCAAGGGGGTATGAGGACAGGTATGAATGATAATGTAATTTAAATGTTGTATATTAATATTTTTAGGGTGTTTTTGTGAAGTAGTTGTTGTGGTGGTGGTGGTGGTTGTATTTAAGGTATGTCTGGGAAACTGTTCAATTGATTTGTTGTGTTGTGGTTCAGTGTGTAGTTGTGATAGTGAGGTTGTGGTGTGGTTGTCGGTGTGTGGTTAGTGGTGTGGGTGTGGTTAGTAGTGTGGTGTGGGTGTGGTCAGTGAGGTGCTGGAGAATGTGTGTGTGTGTGTGTGTGTGTGTTGTAGCGATACGTAGTTATAAGCGGTAGAATAAGGGGTGATAAGCCTCGTCGCACACAGCTCCACGTCACACACACACAACACCACGTCACACACACACACAACACCACGTCACACACACACAACACCACGTCACACACACAACACCTCGTCACACACACAACACCACGTCACACACACAACACCTCGTCACACACACAACACCACGGCACACACACAACACCACGTCACACACACAACACCTCGTCATATACAGTATAACCAAACACTTTTAACCAATTTTGAAGATTACTATATTATCAATACTTTTATCTACTTACGTGAATAACAAAGTATCATTGTTTTATGTACTTACGGTAATAATACTTACATTACTAAATATTCTTACAATTATAAGTTACTTTCAATACTTTTATCTACTGAGAGAAATATTGTTGTTAATACTTTTATCTACTTATAGGAGTAAGTACTTATACTTATCGTAGACAAGATACTGACGATCTTGACAGCTTCAGCCTATCATCTGTCACTGTCACTTAGTGTTGGTAATCCAGCTGTGATTTACCGAATGTTTGGACGTCCATTGTGCCAACGCCGCTTAAAACACTGCAGTTATCTTGATCACACTGGCTCTGTGACGCGACATAAGACATTAAGATAAATGTCCAGGAATCACGAATCCCGTGGCGAACGAAGATGATGATGAGGAGGAGTTAAGATTGCGTCATGGAAATCCCTTGCGTCAGCTTTTGAATGCGTCATGGTTACTTGGGTCAGCTGAGATTGTGTCACGGACACTTGGGTCATCCTCTCTGTTGACACAGTGCGAACTGTAGTTGCGTCATTAATACTTAGATTAACTTTACCGGCGTCTTGGATACCTGGAATACCTCTGTTTGCGTCATGGGCACCTGAATTACCTCTTCTTGCGTCATGGGCACCTGAAATACCTCTACTTGCGTCATGGGCACCTGGAATACCTTTGTTTGCGTCATGGGCACCTGAAATACCTCTACTTGCGTCATAGGCACCTGAAATACCTCTACTTGCGTCATGGGCACCTGAAATACCTCTACTTGCGTCATGAGCACCTGAAATACCTCTGCTTCCGTCAGGGGCGCCTGGCGTAACTCTGCTTGCATTATGTGCATCAGGATTACCTTTGCGTTGGACATATTCACCTGGATTAGCCGTGATTACTACAGTATATAGGATTTAAGAGGAAGACCTGTGTTATGAGCTTGTGGACTGGGATTATGTAGAGAGAGAGAGAGAGAGAGAGAGAGAGAGAGATGAAAGTAAGTTTTAGATTTTTTTTTCAGATGACAGTGTGTGTGAACTGGGTCGAAATATTTCGGGGAAAAATAATGTTCACCTGAAAACCTTTCGTTTCTCAATCATCTCGGCCACGACGTGCGTGAAAGTTGTCAAAGGGAAAGAGAAGGTGAAAGAGGGGGTGGGGGGAGACTAAGACAAGTAGTAAAACAGTGAGAATATGAGATGGGAGAGAGAGGGATGGAGAGAGAGAGGCAAGAAAACCGAGCTGAAGGTGACAGAGACCAACTGACCGACTTGCTACGTGTGGTGGGCTTGAAGGGTTGTTTATTTACATACCCTGGTGTGGGTAGGGAGGGAGGGGAGATAGGTGTCCCGGTGTTGACAGCCAGAGGGCAGCACAGAAGGGAAACAATTCACAGGAATATCTTTTACACGATTATTCAGTCAAAACCACAATTACTAGTCTTAATAATTGCAGAAATTGATACAATAATATAATGGTAGGATAATCGAAGTGATAATAGTAATAATGGTGAGTAAGAATAATGGCAGTAATAGCTGTAGTTGTTGGAATGTTAATTATGGCTACAATTTGTAGTAGTATCGATAGTAGTTGTACGGATAGCGGGTTATTTTCGTGCCATTGACCCCGGGATACTCCTCTAAAGGTTTGAAGTCAGTTGCTCAAGGCATTCGAGGACACACACACACACACACACACACACACACACACACACATACACACACCTTACAGAAGCCGACTGTTCACCTTATTTGGTGAGTTTCCACCGATGATGAAATATAAGGTTGACCCAGCTAGGCGTGGTAATGCACGCCCTCATGTGCAAATAGATAATGGTGGGATAGTGTTATCTCTCTCTCTCTCTCTCTCTCTCTCATATTTATTTGCTTGGAGAAAATCGTGTTCCTGCTCTGACCGCCTGAACACTATAGTTGTGATGAAGTTAGGTCTATGGTGTTGAGGGAGGGGCAGTGATATAGTGGAGGTTAGTAGTGATGATGGTGGTGATGGTAAAGGTGGTGATGGTGATATAATGTTTACAGAAAGTGTGATGGTTCAGGTAGGTTTGTGAGGTGACCTGGCACTCATAGACGGGGTGACGATGGTCTTATTGTATTGACGAAATTTGTTTTTTGTATTGGTGTGTTGATGAGATGAAACACGTTTGATTTTACTGATCGTTGATATTTGATAATAATGATTTTAGCAATAATTATAAAAATATAAATATTAATTTATATTATCAAAATATTTTTTATTATTATTATTACTATTATTTCATTGTTGTTGTTAAAAATGAAACTTTATTAAATGATTTAAACTTAAAAAAAAACACTAAGAAATTTCCCCATGGGTCAGGTTACACAAGGAGAGTCACAGTAGGGTGGTGGAGGTCGGCCGGCAAAGGTGACCAGGAGAGTTACAACATCTTCCCCGCACGTCAGGCAACACCCTATAAAGCACCGTCTCATCCTCGCCCTTGGAAGAAAAACCTCACGCGAATAATGATAAGAATAACGGCAGGTGATGATGAAAGTGTGGGCGAGGTTAAATGTAGTGATTTATTGTGGAAGTGATGATACTAAAGGAAGTCGAGGAGAAATGTGATAACGGGTGGATTACGTCAGTGAGGGGCAGTGTGTGTGTCGTGTTGAGGGTGTGGGAAGGTCGGTAGGTGACCCTGGAGGAGGTGTGATTCAGGAGAAGCACCAAGAATTTAGTCATGGTGACAGACCGTTCATTTACCGTCACCTGTCTACCACCATTACACCACACCAACACCAAACCACACCACACAACCAACATCACATTACACCACACCAACATCACATCACCAACATCACATCACAACCACACCACCAGCGTGACGTCAACACAACAGATGGTGGTTGCAGCATCATGCTTGTGTGTTCCCCTGGAGGCAGATTCAATAAATAGGTAATTGACACTTGCCACCTGTGACACTGTCTTAGTTGAACGACTTCACATATGCTACCTTTATCCAGGTCACCTTGACACTACCTTGTGACATCAGCTGCCTTCAAGGCCTTGTGACACGAACTGTATTGTCACGCACATGACACTGTCTTGACACAGCCCACCGTGGCTACGTTGGCCCGCCGTTTCCTACTAGGTAATATAATGGCCGTGAAAAATGGTGGTTGCTTTGACTTACGCGCGATACTTGATGCGTTGATAAGCTATGCCTTGCAACTTTACACACTGTAACTTTACGCGCTATACTTTGTGACTTTACACGTTATGCCTTGTAACTTTACACACTGTAACTTTACGCGCTATACTTTGTGACTTTACACGCTATGCCTTGTAACTTTACACACTGTAACTTTACGCGCTATACTTTGTGATTTTACACGCTATGCCTTCTGACATAGAGAAAGGATCTGTCTTGTAGAAAGTTCAGATTCCCTAAGACGTCGGAAAGCAGACACACGAGGAAAGCTCTCTATCTCTCTCTCTCTCTCATTGTTGAATTTTGGAACTACGTTATACTCCCGCCGATAAAATTTGAAACACAGATATTTTACAGCACTGGGAAATGTACACGTGTGTCAATTCCGAAATTCATATATTCATTGAAAAGACATTAGTTCGACTCCCCATGTGAGCGCCGCTGGTTTTGTGGATTCCTTTGAAGAGCGGATGTTGTAATGGCCAATGCTGATAACGCTTTTGATCTGGAATTTTAGGTAACGCTCGTTGATCAAGACACGTAACGTAGCTCGTTATTTTACTCCCCCATATCTTTTTCACTTTGGTATTATGTATGTGTGTGTGTGCGCGTGTGTGCGTGTGTGCGTGTGTGCGAGAGAGAGAGAGATACCGTGTTAAATTATATTTAAAAAAAAATGTGTTTGCCGGTTGCAGTGAAACTTGACTTATAGGTTATGAACTTGGTCGTGGTAGATTACGTTGAATTTTGTGAAGTACAATAGGTCAAAGGTCAAGGTCACAGATAATGGTTGTACTGTATGTTTGAGTGGAGGTTATGAGTCATCCTTCTTGGCTTGTAATGTTTATATTTACATGTTTATTTGTGCTAATTTCTCTGTCTCATCACTCACTCACTTCCTTACTCACTCACTCACTCACTTCCTTACTCATTCACTGTTTTCCTTATTCACTCACTCACTCACTCACTGACTGAAAAGAAAGACAATACTCGCTCACTGACGGAGAAAATCTTATCTTTACGCTGACGAAGCATTAAACGATGATACCCTCCTTTTTACGAATACCTGAAGACAAGTTTGGCCTATGCTGACGGAAGCCATGATGATGCACTTACTGGCAATTAAAGAAAGTCTGTTTACAATGATTTCGGCTCAGGTGTGTTGGCGCTCTCTCTCCTGTACACACACACACACACACACACACACACACACACACACACACACACACACACATTAACTAACCGAATGACTGACTAGATAATTAACTAACTAACTAATTAACCAGACTAATTAGACGGAAAATGTTTCATAATTTGTAAGTTTGGTCATTAAAAACTTACTCTTTGTGCTCAAAACCAGACATAACCTTAACCTATATAGTGTGTTTACATAATGCATTGAGAGAAGTAATGAACTGAACACAAATAAAAATGTATGTTGACCCAAGATATAACCAAATATACTGTATATACCAATCACCCGATATAGCGAACACCATTATATAAACCCGGTTATAAGACAGCGACCAGTGACACTAAACCAATGTGCGTGTTATTGTAACTCAGACAGATGAAGAATAATGAGAGTGAGTTGAGGTAATGATCGTAGGGAGGAAGGGTTCAGGTGGTGAGGATCAGACACGTGTATCCTGAGGTCTTAGGAGGACAGATGGTTAATTAAGGCAGAGATGGTCAGTTGCTCAGCTGGTGTTTCACGACCATTTACCATTGAGGGGATTTGATCTTGAGTTGACCTTCAGCTGTCTGGTATCTTCTAGTCAGATCACGACCCACCATCCAGTCAGGTCACGATTGAGGCCCAGAAGTGAAGGATGATAAGTTTTCTCTGGCAGGGGGTGTGAGTTTGAAAAGTCTTGGAGAGTTCCATAGACTGTGTGACGCCAGCAGGTGATGGTGTCCAGTTGGTGCCAGGGAAGATTACCTCGTCTTCCTCCTCCACGTCTTTCTGTTTCTTTCCTGAGCCTTAAATTTGTTTTTTTTTGTGGGTAGTAAAAGGAAAAGAAAATATTAAGAGTATTTTATGACGCTGGTATTTTTATGTGTTACAAAAGATTAATTTTTTTTCTGCACTAGGTAAGGATTTGCACGTTTTTTTATACTTTAAATAAATATTGTTTGCGTAAGTTTTAATTTCTTGCGTAAGTGAAGAGTAATTCGGACAACAACCTTATTTTTAAATAATGGTGAAGGAGATTGAAGTTGTTTATTGTATTTCATGCGTATTTTTGTGGTTATTGTTGAGTGTTGTGTAAAAAAATAATTAATATTTGTTGATTGTTTACGTAAAAAAATATTTGTTATAGATATTTTTTAAAGAATTTTGGACATTAATTTATAATGTAGAATCTCTCTCTCTCTCTCTCTCTCTCTCTCTCTCTCTCTCTCTCTCTCTCTCAACGTTTATCATAGATCTCCCCAGGTGTTCGTGATTCAGGGAGAAGCTCACTCCACTTTTACAGCCACAGATCCATCAACTTTTTCGACCATCGGTGCGGTAAGGCAGGTCGACCCCTCCAATACTGTGCGTCGAAACTTGTCAAGGCGTTATTGGGATTCGCTCGCTGGCTGTTACTATATCTGTTTAGCAAGGACCAGATTGCTGTTGTATTTCTCTTGTTGATTTATTTATGTTTTGGGTGGATGGAGTTGCTATATGTTTACCCCTTAAGGAGGAAGGGTTTATTTTAGGTATGAGGTAGATTTTTTGTTCTTTCTCATATCGTTAATGTTGTTATTGAGGGACCCCCCAGTGTTTGTCCAGTCGTCTCTTATTGACTGGCTCTGAGCATGGTGTAAAAATATGTTACTGCTTTTTTTCTCTATGTATGTATGTATGTATAAGCAGCTGTTGTATTCATAACATTAATTCGAGTGTATGTCTACCTCTTGTATATTATAATACTGCATATTGTTAGCTATTGTATTTATAACATTAGTTCGTGTGTATAATTACTACATAAATACTGGATACAATCAGCTGGTGTATCTGGCTTATGGCATTGTCTGAAACCTTGTGTAAAAAACAGGTTAGGTTTTTGTTTATTCCTTATAAGCTGATTTTTGTTTTTGTTAATCGGTTTAGCGTTTAATTTTATGTAGCTTAACTGTATTTATGACTTTTTTTTTTTTTACTATTGTAGGAAATTTTTCTCTCCTATAAATCCTTTTGTTTACGTCGTATTGGAGGAACAGGTTCACTCCAGTCTCTTTTAAAAAAAAAATTGATCAGGGTTGCCGCCTCGTGTTTTGTTGCCAGTTTTGATTTTTTCTTGCTTTCTTGTGTTTGTTTAATATTGACAAACTGGTGTTGTTTTGGCTGTGATCAGTGGCAGATACAGCAGGGGAAGAAAAATAGCAGCCAGTACAATTTCTTGGGCCGGGACAAATATTGTGGTGGGAAGCGGAGCATGTGTCTCGTGCGTTAAAATAACAACCACGGATCGATACCCTTTGTGAGCTCCAGAAGTCCTTGGTACTACCTGGCGAGTGCCCCGGGTCCTTGGTACTATCTGGCGAGTGCCCCGGGTCCTTGGTACTACCTGGCGAGTGCCCCGGGTCCTTGGTACTACCTGGCGAGTGCCCCGGGTCCTTGGTACTACCTGGCGAGTGCCCCGGGTCCTTGGTACTACCTGTCCTGTCCCTCGGGTTCCTGGTACACAACCCATCCCCCCACCCCTCTCTTTCTCTCTTCCATTTTCAATCTGTACAGAATATACACAGGACTCGCAAGCAATCCACCTCTCGCCGTCAGCTGCGCCACCAGAGGAAGAACATGACCCGTGGCTGGCAGTGATCAGAGACTCACAGGGTTACAGGGTTCACCTTTGTGTTCTCCACCACTATACACATATGTGCAAGATTTTTTTTTTCCCTGTTTGTGGCTGTGTTGGTTTTTTTGGCACAAAGGAGAGCGTGTGTTTTTATTGGTTACAGCCATTTTTTTCTGGCTTTCACGCCCGTTGATTTACAGTGGCACTGAAAAAAAAGAGAGAAAGGGAATTTGCTTGTATGTTTGTCTGTTTGTAGTTTTGTTGTGTATTTGTTGTTATTTGTTTCTCTTGCTTAGATCGTCACAGAGACAGGTAACATGTTCCTTTTAGATTACAGTATGTTGTTCCGATACTGTACGTTGGCTTCTCTTCAATAGTTGGAGAGTGGTGGGGGGATTACACAGTATAGGAAGTCGGTTCATTTCCCGGTTTAGGTTACATTATTAGAGCTGCTCCCGGTGGTGGGTGACACCTTACTCTGGCCTCCACAGACTCACCAATCTGTTGCTCTTACATTCTTACAAGTTACCTCATGGTGGTGCTTGTGTTTATACCGTGTCTTTATTTTCTCAATATTTTCTCCCTCTTTAGATGCTGAACACTTGAAATTTTATGTCCGGGTGGTTGAATATTGTGAGAGGTGAGGCGTGAGTGTGTTCTGGGGAAATTGTTTATCCGGTGGAGGAGTCTCCGTGCTTGGAGGGAAGTGTGTGTGTGTGGCAGGTCCTTCTACACAAAGGGTAAACAAACATACGCGAGTGAGTTTAGTTATTGCTGCTTGATGTTGAATTCAATAACTTTCCCGAGTTTACCTTTGCCTCCGCGAGCTTCAAGTGTTGCCTTTTAGTACTTCATCCTTATCGTTATAAGTCGTAGTGATTTTTAAAAACCACATTATTTTATATCTGTAAAATTTACATACGTTTTTTAAAATTTATCTTTAACCCTTCTGGGGCGTATAGATGTATTACATGATTTTATGAATTGTACGAAATATTTTTCCCATGACTTAGTGATAAACCCAATGAAATATTTAACATGATACAAGTGTTCCCAGACCAGATATCCCTCCTCCTAGTCACAGGCCTGGCATTTGACATTATTAGGGACCTGCCACTCTTTGCCATAAACAGATAAAATGTACCGGGAACTTTCCCCCCACACACTCATCATTCTCTCACTTTATGTAACTTGACAAAACCTATGACCCTTCAGGCTTTTACGCCCTTAATGTACGAGTCATAAAGGCAAGTATGAACTTTTCATACTTCCCTGTTGGGCGCTGTAAACGCTTCTGCGCTTCACCTTGCACAGGATGTAAGGGGGTGCCCAATAAACTAGCCCCCTCGGGGGCAAATCTGAATCTGAAATCTGATACAAGTGTTACAGTGCTATACAGGGCTTCTGGTTCGTGTCCAGCTCACTCAGCTGTAAATGAGTATATAACATCACAGTTGGTTAAAATGAAGGCGGTCGACTGCAGTGCCGGCTGCCCTACCTAATTGTGTACCGAAAAATACTTAAGTCTACAGTGTGCTGTATCCACACTGGCCCTAAAGGATCGTCAGATCTACAAGACCCACTTTCACAGGGAACTGTGTGTGACTTACAGATGTTTTTCCTGATGTTCAAGTGTGTAATGCAGCAACGACGACAGCTGCGTCTCTGCTGTTTGGGTGTGATTTTTTTCGTTGTCACGTGTATTAGTGTGTGTGTGTGTGTGTGTGTGTGTGTGTGTGTGTGTGTGTGTGCGCGCGTGCGCGTCAATTGCGTACGGAGCCAAAACAAGAAGTAATAGTTATACTTCCATACAACACACCAGCCGTTGTAAAGATCATTAGGGGAAATCCTCCACCATTCGTATAATACTGAACCTTTAAGTTATTACCTCGCTGTTGGTGTCGGTGTCTCGCATCCTTCCCTGGACCCCGTACCCGGACCCTAGCCAAACATAACCTAACCCAATCTAAACACATCCTGATGTACCCATAATGTAACCTAACTTAATTTACCTCAAAACACAACCCACAAAGTCAATATCACCTAACATAACTTACCCCAAACCTAATCTAACCTCACTTCACTTACCACTAAATTTACCTAACCAACTCTTAACTTAGTCCCTCAAGTCACACAACCAAACCTCTACATAGATTTAACCCTTAACCTAATTTAACTTACCCTGAATCTAACCACCCTATCCAGGCAAGCCATATATCTCCCTCTCTCTCTCATAATTCCGTCATTATAGTGGTGCTACATCAGGGAGCGCCACAATAGTGAGTCATCAAGAGGGTCTTCACCGTGACGACCAAGAGATTGGCGTCATTAAAAGGCGAAAATTCCATACTGAGGACCTGAGAATATTCAGAGACGCTAAGAGTTAGTAAGAGAGAAACACATTTCGCGAGAATGTGAAAAGGTGAGAGTTAATGAAATAATTCACACACACACACACACACACACACACACACACACACACACACACACATATTTTTCCTCGGAATTGATAAATAACAAGGTAACTTTCACACGTAATTACTGGGTTCACCTCAAGACGCTTCGAGACGATAATGGTCGCCACCTGTGTCTGTTAGTGAGTTATCCAGACCGTTTTATATACCCTGATACTGTCTGTGTGTGTCTGTGAGTCATCAATCCATTTACTTATACCTGGATAATGTCTGTCTGTCCGTCTCTGTCATTCATCTAATTATACAGATCTGGATAGTCTGTTTGTCAGTGAGTCAGTCTTCTGGGGACTCGATGCTGTATCTAGGAAGGAGAGTCTCTGTTTAGTTCCGACGGCATTTTGACCAAGATTCTGAGATTAGTATGTTGTCTTTTTATTCTTTTATTGGAGGTAAGGGAGTGAAGTGTTCTCCAGGGTTTGAGGTCATTTTAGTTGACGTGTTTGGGTTAAGAACATAAGTTATTGAATCATTTGACGGGAAGAGATTTGCTTGGCTTTATTATTATTATTATTATTATTATTTTATTATTATTATTATTATTATTTTATTATTATTATTAATGCTGTTGTTATTGTCATTGTTGTTATTACTATTATTATATTGTTGTTTTTCTTATTGTTGTCATTTCCCTGTTATTGTGTGTTTTCTCTTACTCTTTCCTTTAGTCTGTAACATTTACTTTGCGTCCTTATTATGTACTTGAGTCTTACAAGAACTCAGTTGTCTTTTTAACTATCAGGGGTAATTAGAGTCGTTAGATATATAGAGTTGATAATTGTGATTGTTTGTGGCTGTGTGGATGGCCAATTGATGGTGATTAGTGGTTAGAAGATTGTATAGTGCTGTGATTGCTCGTGTTGTGATTGAAAGGATGGTGATTGTTATAGATCATAATACTATTGTTATTGGTGAGGTGGTGGTTTTTAATTCTCTGCACTGTGATTGGTGGATTGGAGAATTGTAGCTCGGTTGTGATTGTTGCAGTAGTAACATAGAATCATATGGTTGTTTTAGGGGAGGTTGTTAGATCTGAATGCTGTGTATGGTAGTTGTTATTGATCAGTAGATGTAATATTATACGTCTCTGATTATACATACTAGCATGGTGCGGTCAATTTGTAAACATTGTATAAGTATATTGTATTTTCCTCTGTATTTACCTGGCAGTATTATAGTATGGATTCCAGCGGCAGTTTTAGGCGAATATTTGGCGTTGCTGTGCCCCCTTGTTCTGCTACTGCTGGCGATGTTCCTACTTTTGCTCCTGCTGTTGCTACCTCCTTCTGCTGTTCCTCTTCCTACTCCTGCTGTTCCTCTACCTCCCCCTGCTGTTCCTCTATCTCCCCCTGCTGTTCCTCTACCTCCTCCTCCTGTTCCTCTACCTCCCCCTGCTGCTCCTCTACCTCCTCCTGCTGTTCCTCTACCTCCTCCTCCTGTTCCTCTATCTCCCCCTGCTGCTCCTCTACCTACTCCTCCTTCCTCCTGTTTGTTCTGCTGTCTTGGCAACAGCAGTTTGTGACATTGGTAAACACTTGATCAGTCAGCTATCCCGCCAAGTGCTGCAGGTAGACCATACTAGGGTGTTATGGTGCTCCTCCTGTACACCATTATAGTGGTGTTTGTTGCCTCGGTGAGAGAGAGAGAGAGAGAGAGAGATTTGCGGCGCCTCAATATTAAGGTAATTATTGTCTGATGTGTTCGTATGTTGCTTCATTTTATTACATTTTATTTTGATTAATGAGTTTTAACTTATGTAAAAAAAAATATTACTGTTGTTGTTGTTGTGATTAGTGATATGATTTAGTGTCAGATAGGTGACTTTATTTGGCTCAGGCGTAACGTCCGTAGTTTGCCCTCCATTTGACGTCGTTTTCTTTGAAGTCTTCTCCTCATCAGCCTTTATAATTCACCCTGGGATGCCTGGAGTTCTTCGACGATGTTTGATGTGCTGTACATAATTGATACATTTCAGGAGCAATTAACATAAACAATAACACACACACACACACACACACACGTCCAGGTTGTCACAGCGCAAACGTGTTCAGGCGAGTCTTCCCTGGGAGTTTGTATTCATCGAACCCTACTCCGTTTTCTACGTGTCTTTGTCTGTGTGTCATCTTCCTCAAATCACCTCCATCACCACCGCCGCCACCACCACCACCACCACCACTGCTACCACCACCACCAAAAATCCCTCACCCGATCCATACCAAATTCCAACCACAGTGTATGGCAGAAGAGCGATTTGATTTCGTTATCGGTTTCTTCTTATTCCTTTTTTATTTTTATTTCCTCTTTTTCCTCTTACCTTTTTTTCTCTTTCCCTTTTTTCTCTTTCCCTTTCTTCTCTTTCCCTTTCTTCTCTTTCCTTTTCTTCTAAATTGTCTGCGGATCAAATGGGCACTTTCGGTTTGTTTACCCGAGACATGAATATAGTATGGGATATAAAGTCATGTCATCTGTGAACTCTTCAATATGATCCGTAAACAACATATAAATATTAATCTGGGTTAAGTTAGGTTAGGTTAAGTGAGATACGTAGATTTATATATATATATCCTTCTATACCCGGGAGGGATTTTTGTACCCGGGGTCACCTTAAAGTTTCACACACACACCTCTCTCTCTCTCTCTCTCTCTCTCTCTCTCTCTCTCTCTCTCTCTCTCTCTCTCTCTCTCTCTCTCTCTCTCTCTCTCTCTCTCCACATCCATAGGCCTCATTAACAATATCATGGCACATTTGAACCCCTGAAATGAACCACTGGCCGCATTCGAACCAGTGAACTTCTCAGCGTATCATATTTGGAACTAAAAACTTGAAGATGTATGTAAATAATTCTCAGACCAAAAGACCTATACTGCCTGATGTTACTTATCGTCAGACCGAAGAACCAGTTGATATTCCTTTACCATTTCAGACCAAACGTAACAACGTGATGTAACTTAGCGAGGGAAGACCGAAAAATTAATTAGTATATCTTGTTTGCTCTCAGTTAGAAGATGCAGAGAGCAGTTAGGTCAGTCACGGCTGAGGAAGTGGCCGGGAAAGTGTGGGAGGGAGGAGGAGGAGGAGGAGGGAGGAGGAGGAGGAGGAGGAGGAGGTACAGTATAGGGAAGTAATATTGTTTCAGTGATGTGACTTGTGGGATTTTGTCCCTTGGAGTCGAGGGATTAAGGTTGTGTCTTCCTCCTACTCATCATCTGTTTCTCTTACGTTTGTCGGATCACCTGCAGATTAGGCACCCCAGCTTATTTCACCTAATGATTAAACCCACCTAATACTACTTGGGGGGGCTGAATTAGGTTCGAGTGTTTAATCCTAAAGAGAAATAAGTTGGGGTGGCTAATCTTCAGGTGATCCTTTCTTTAAACCTGTGGCTTTTGTGCTCCACATAAATGTTTGTTAGTATTGATGATGGTAGCATCTGTTCTTTAACCATGTGATATGTGGAACACCTGTACCTTCACATTAATTTACTAAAAACACCTGTAGTTTCTCTGTAGTGTGTTTACAATCGTCGTGAAACTATAAACACAACATTGTACCATAACATTCACACCACATCATTCAGATTGTTGTGACATCATTTAAATTACCGTCAATCATAAATAATAATAATAATCACCATCATCATTCGTACAACTGATCGTCTCTTAAGGCCTCCCTCCCCCCCACCCTGCCACATAACTTGGTAGGTACTTCAGTTAGTGTGGTCGTAGATGTGTGGTGGGGTGACTGATGGTGTGGGCTTGGCTGTGGTGGGGTGACTGATGGTGTGGGCGTGGCTGTGGTGGGGTGACTGATGGTGTGGGCGTGGCTGTGGTGGGGTGACTGATGGTGTGGGCGTGGCTGTGGTGGGGTGACTGATGGTGTGGGCGTGGCTGTGGTGGGGTGAC
The DNA here is from genome assembly GCF_018991925.1 of Homarus americanus. NCBI lineage: Eukaryota > Metazoa > Arthropoda > Malacostraca > Decapoda > Nephropidae > Homarus > Homarus americanus. Next base: position 94,552 of record NW_024739413.1, read on the forward strand.
TGATGGTGTGGGCGTGGCTGTGGTGGGGTGACTGATGGTGTGGGCGTTGCTGTGGGGGGGAGGGGGTTCTGACGTGATCGTTTTGGCTAGTGTATCGATATAGGTGTGAGCATGGGTTGATGGGTGTAAATGTGGGAATGGGTTGTAAGTGTGGGTTGTTGTTGATGGGTGTAATTTTTTTTATAGATATTACGTGTGAGTGAAGACATGCTGTGTGTGTGTGTGTGTGTGTGTGTGTGTGTGCGCGCGCATACTAACACTCACGTCAAACACGGGCTGAAATCAAGCTCGACTAAACAAAAATCCCAGAATGACAGCCCACCAACAGCTCTGAACAGTCAGTAAATGAGTTACAAATTTGACAAGTCACATGATTTATTCAAAATTCTTTCCTCCCCTCCCTTCGTTCCCTTCAATCCCTCTCTCTCCCTCCTGAATCACACTTCCTTTCCCCCTTTTCTCCCCTACCCTCCTTTCCTTCCCCTACCCCTCCCCCTCCCCTACCCCTTACTCATCCCTACCCCCTTCCCCCTCCTCCTATCCATTCCCCTCATAACAAAAATGGACAATTCGTTGTTTGAATTTTCCATGGTTGGATGTGACCCACCGCATATCCGGGTGGTCCAAATTTTGCCACTATCAGTTTTTTTTTTTCCGAATGGTGGGACACGGTGATTAAAATCCGTTCGCCAATTTTTGACTTTCATTGGTCAAATAGGCAGCGGTGAATGGTGGTGCGGGTCTAACGAGGTCAAAATCATGACAAATTGCTTGGCTGTCACCGCGGGTAATTGATCATTGCTGAATGACCCAGTGTAACAACAACTACCCCCCAAAAAATAGATTGAACTTTGGGAAAATATAAATAAGAAATTGTGTGCGTGTGGAGGGGCTATACTGATTTGTGTATTTTGGTGTTTCTTGGTTTTGATGACTGCATGCTCGCTTTACACACACACACACCTGCAATAACGTACATGGCAGAAAATAAACTTTTTCCATGAGAACCTGACAGTATCCAAGACCAAGAGTGAGGTGAGTGATTTATTAGCGGGTCTCCCTCCTTCACCCGGCCGCGCGCCAGGACAAGTTTGAGCAGAAGTGCCCTTGTTGTGTTGGAGTTGTCTGATTGGTTGAGACTCCTCACCTCACATGTTTGTTTCTCTCTCCCAGAGCTGGTGTTTTGTGGATCTTGTTGTTGGAGATGTTTACGGTTAACAAATTTATTGGCAAAGCTTGGAGTACATTTTGCCTATTCTGAGTTATTCAGTCAGGTCTTGACACTGAAGGTGCTATCACTTCTCACTGCCACACAGGACAGAGGTTCATACACAAAGATATAGATCATATTTATTTATAGTATAGGTTATATTAAAGAGGGTGATATCATTGTTCACTACCACGCAGGACAGTGGTTCATATACATAGCTGTATCGCATCGTCTCTCAACCTGCGATGCAGCCGTATTGCAAACAAGTTCATCTCCTCCTCCTCTTCCTTTCCCTCCCAAACTAGAAACAGTATTCCGGCAAGACAATTTTAAAAGCATAAGTTAGCGTGAAAATGTACTGCTGTGTGTCCTGGGTCTAACTGGGTTCGTGGTTATGAAGCACAGTCATTACGGGAAGAAGTAGTGGCTGTAGTTTTCTTCAGCTGTAGTAGTTATAATTACTGAAGTACATTGCCATATTAACTTTTGCAACATTACAATACAGTACCAAGTTCTCTATTACAATACAACATTACAGTACCAAGAGATCTATTGCATTATTTACAAAACAGTACAGAAGGACCAGGACATGAGACCGCTGTTAGGAAAAAAAATAGCTCTGAGTTATGGAGGTGCGTGAGGTAAGCCAAGTGCTCCTGTGGTGAACTGTACGCTGAGTGAAGACCAATATTAGCTGAGCACTGAAACGTAAATGCCTCGTCATTCATTTCTTGGGTCGGTGCAGATAATGTGTGTAGGGGTGTGGGTAGGAGGTGTGTAGGGGTCTGGATAGGGAGTGTGTGGGTAGGTGGTGGTTAGGGGTGTGGGTGGGGTGGGTGTAGGTAGGAGGTGTACTGGGGGAAGGGATGTAGATGTGTAGGTAGGGGTGTGGGTAGAGGGGTGTAAGGATGTGGGTAGGAGGTGTAGGGGTGTGCGTAGGGTAGGTGTTGGGTGTGGGTAGGAGTTGTAGGGGTGTGGGTAGGAGGTGTAGGGCGTGTTTATTTTGACAGATAGACAAACGGACGAAGAACAATCCGATAAACCGACATGAAGGGGATTAAAAATAACAGTGATAAATATGAAATGAGAGAACCAAAGTGGCAAGGGGAGGAGAGGAAAGAGAAAGCAGAAGAGAGAATGTGAAAGGACGTGAGAAGAAGAACAGATGAAGAGAGCTGAACGAGAGTTATTATCACCATCCACCCAAAAAAAATATATTAATAAAGATACGAGTGAAACAATGCAAAGAAGTGTGAAGAGACTGGGGGTGGAAAGGATGGATGGATGGGAAGTAGGTGAGAAAAAGTGAAAGGTGGAGAAAGTGAAAGAATTAAGAAAGCAGGTGAAGAGGACCCTAACGAGGAGGTGAGTTATTGTGGTAAATGTTTTTGTTATTTACGAAAGAGAAAAAGAAAAAGGTGTAAACAAATCAGCGAAGAAAATAAAACGAGAAAGTGAAATCTAAGTGTGTTTGTATCTTAGTTTTTTGTTGTCATTATTATAATTTGTTTTTTAAAGTAGCGTGTGGGGTGATGTGCAGAGGGCGTGTGGGATAAGAGCGTTGGGGCGTGGGGTATTGATGGTGGGTGGCGTTGAGGCGTGGATCATTGGGGGCGTTGGAGCATATAGGGGATGAGGGCTTTACGGCGTGGAGCATAGGGGCGTAGATGCGTGGCATAGTAAGACGTTGGAAACTAGGGATGAAAACTTAAGGGGCGTGGAGTATGGGGGCTTAGGAGCATGGATCATTGGAGCGTTGAGCGTGGCAATGAGGGAGAGGAGAGGTCGATGTATGGAGGCGTGTGTCTTGGGGGGCGTAGAATGTAGCATGATGAAGATCCAGACGTAAGGGCGTGGGCTATGGGTCGTGGGAGGCGAGAGTGGGGTGGGACAGGGGCACTTAGGACTCGATCGAACCCACGCCCTTCAATAGCAGTAATGAGTCACATTCCAGCCATCCAAAAAAAAACAGCTTGTAAATATTACCCACATATGAATTTCTTCGTATACATATACACACAAGTATACACATGGATGTACTGTACACCTATGCTAAGGAATTAACAGGTAAATGACTAAGAGAGAAAACACTGAATAATAAAGAAGGGAGGTTTAAAGTTCGTATAATTCGAGGACATACATACATACATACATACATACATACATCGTTGAGTAATCCACCCATCCATCTTATCATTAATCCATTATTCATCCATCATTTATCAAATTAGATATTCATGTCATCTATCACCCATCCATCCATAATGTCACTCATCCAACAACCGTCTCTCTCTCTCTCTCTCTCTCTCTCTCTCTCTCTCTCTCTCTCTCTCTCTCTCTCTCTCTCTCTCTCTCTCTCTCTCTCTCTCTCTCTCTCTCAGGGTCATACATCACCCACCTAGGCGCCATTATAAGCCATTAAAGTTTACCTGGGGCCATCAGAGCGTCTCCGGCCTGCCTGTAGTGATGGCGGTACATATATATTAATGATTTTTTTTTTGGTGTTTTCTATTAGGGAAATTGATCTCTCAGGCGAATGATGTAACTTGGTCTGAGATATGATGGTGTAGAGCTGAGAGAGAGAGAGTATCTGTAATTTTTTCTTTTACAAAATTGAGAGAGAAAATACAATTAAATAAGTGGATATGTTTGTATATGTGTATTTATGTACAGGTATACGGTATATACACATATACACATACACACACACACACACACACACACACATGACCTCTCTCTCACTGTTTACCGTTCCAGTGTGTCGAGCAGACGTCAGAATGAGTGTCATGTCTGTCTGCACTGTAGACGGGTGAGGTATGGTGACTTATTGTGTGGTGAACTGAACTGTAGTGAGATGTGATGAGCTATGGTGAGGTGAGGGTAGATGAAGTATTTTGTGGTGGTATGAGGTCAACTATGTTAAGGTGAGGTGAATTGTAGTGAGATGAGCTATTGTGAAGTGAGGGTAGATATAGTGAGGTGTAAGTGAAGTGAGGTTAGCTGTACTATGGTGAGGTGAGCTGAAATGAGTTGAACTAAGCCGAAATCCTGAGATGAGGTACGGCTGTAGTGAAGTGAAGCAAGATGAGATGAGTTGAACAGAGCTGGTAATGAGGTGAGGTGAGTGAAGTGAGTGAGAGAAGACACGAGAGGTGTATTTGTTTAAGGAGTCTACCAGGTAAAACCAGAAGGTAAACGTCACCTGTTGACCATATGTTAGTGAAAGTGGTACGAGGGAGGCAAGGAGGGTGGGGGGGAAGGGAAGGGGGGTGGGAGGAAGGGTAGGAGGGATGGAGGGTGGGCGTGAGGGAGGGGGGAAAGGGAAGGGTTGGTGAGAAAGGGGGGTGGGAGGTAGGAAAGAGAAGTGTGGGAGGAAGGGAAGGGTAGGAGTGAGGAAACGCAGTACACCACTAGTTTGGTGGGGGATTTTCACTCGTGTCCACAATTTACGTTTTTCCTTATCGTGGCTGTTGAGCATAGTTGCTACACATGGCCCCGCGGTTGATAAATGGTGATGGTAATGGTAATGAAATGGGTAATGATGGTAGTGGTGGTAGTGATATCAGTAATAATAATGATGATGATGGTACCGGCGGTTCCATGACAAACCCCCAACGGACAAAACCCCAATGGGGGTTGTCATTTGTCAACACTAACGTTACCTAACCTAAGCTTAAAAGTGTTTTATTTTATATTTTATATATGAGACTGGGGTTTTGTCCGGTGGGGTTTTATCCGGTCACCGGTACCGGCAATGATATCAGTAATAATGATGATGGTAGTGATATCAGTAATGATGATGATAGATATAATGCCAGTAATGATGATGATAATACTGGTTAATGATGATAATTTTACCGGTAATGATAATGGTAATCATTACATCAGCAATATTGATACACTGTGTTTTTTGTTCACCAGGTGAGGTAATTAAAAAAATGCACTGATAATAATAATGATAGTAATGATGATGAATATATTGTTTAGGAAACACAGGTGAGATTGAAATGAAATAATGATGATAATTACTGTATCAATATTTCTCAGGTGTTGTAAAATAGTTCCATGTGCTCATTTACCTTATAGATATATGTGTGTGTGTGTGTGTGTGTGTGTGTGTGTGTGTGTGTGTGTGTGTGTGTGTGTTTTATCTTTTTATTGCTATGCCTTGATTAATAACACTATACTTTCCCTTCCCACTTAGGCAACCCTAAAATAAACGTAATCAAAACAAAAAAATAAAGACTGGATGCTATAAGTCCTTGTATTTTCATCACATAAATGGTATAATTATCGTTCCAAATCCATTTTTAGTTAAGTGGATCTGAATGCTATTAAGAATCGAAGAGTAGAATCCATGGTCGAGTCAGTGATGTCAAACCTCTCTCTCTCTCTCTGTCGAATTTCCAATATTTTTTTTGTATTCACTTTGTGTGTTAATCGTCAATACACAGATAGAAACCTGAAGTGAAAACGACGTATTTTTTCCTCCCTGTGTTGTATTGGTAATGTTTTCGGCACCAATGTGGTAGATGTAAAGGCGTAAAAAGTGTACATTGGAGATTGGAAGAGCCGTGAACGTGGGATTGGTAGTATGTGATGGTTATTGGAGAGGCGAGTGATTATTGGAGTAGCCAGAGTTAGGTAGTGGCGTTTGTTGTTATAGTTGGGTTATAGTATAATGGTGGAGGGGGGGGGGGGTTAACCCAAGGCGATGGTGCCCAACCCTAGAGTATAGTATTTTATCCCACTAAGATATCTTTAACCCCTTTGTGTATGGTAACGTAAGCCTTTATATACTATGTCTGAACCCTTTGAATATGATGAGTACTCAGCGGTTAAGTCATTGTACTCGTGGGATTAAGTCAACGTAGCCATAGGGTTAAGTAATGTTTTTGGAGTTGAAGAGTAAGGATGATAATTGCTGATGATGAAACGTGATTGTATATCTGTTCCGTATTTCATGTGAATAGTTCATTAAAAGTGGAAAATCATAAGCCTTACGACTCGCTTGGGGCAGTGTGGACACAACGTACTGGTGTAGGAGGAGGCAATGTCGTTGACTATTTTTCGCCTTTAAAGTTGTGCACATATTTTTAATTTTCTGTTCATTTTCCTTTTTGTTTGTCTGTTTAATTATTATTAGTATTCAGACCTTTTCTGTTTATATTTGTATTTTAGAAATTGCATTAAGTTTAGATAGAACTGGTACACACACACACACACACACACACACACACACACACACACACACACAGGACACAATAAAACACCGTGTTTTATGCAGACATGTATGTGTTATTACGGTGGAGTGCAGGATGGCACAAACAACAATCTTATAGTGACTAGTGGTGGCCTCGACCTGCGAGATGTGTCCACCTGGGGAGGGGGAGTCCTCTTGGGGGAAGTGATCCACCTGGGAGTTCTCGTGGGGAAGTAATCCTTTTGGAGAAGTGATCCTCTTGGGTAAGTGATCCACACAAGGAAGTAATCCTGAGTGAGGTGATCCCGTAGTATTGAACTATACCTGGAGTCCTTATTGAGCAGTGATCCTCATTGGGTCGTGACCCACGTGAAGCAGCGGTCCTTATGGGGTGTTGATCCTCACGAGGAAGCGGTTGTCATGGACAAGTGATCCTCATGATGAAGTGATCTTTAGGGGGGTAACCCTTATTGGGCATTGGTCCTCCTGGGGAAAGTTACTCTACGTGAGGAGGGGGTGGAGGGTAGGGGTGCCTAAGGCCACACATTGAGCTGCCATTGATCGGCCGTCCACCTACGTCTTGTTCGTGGTTAGGTCTAGTGGCCAGCCATTGGTGGGGTTGATGAGTTGTTGGGATACTTCAAGTTATACTCGACCAGAGCGTGCTTCTAGGAGGGTGCCAGGTATGGGTTATATCGGAGGGACGTTTTGTATATTCTTCGTTATACTCAATCGGGGTAGGAACTTTATAGACGGGTCCTTTTAATGTGGGTATATCGGAGTGGCGAGTCGCATACCCCTTTAGTTATACTCGACTGGAGCTGGCTCCTCAGGGTATGACTGAACTGGGGCATCATAGACTGGCTCTTGGGGTGAGTATGAAGGTGATGGGGCGGGGTATGATGGTGCTGGGGCGGGGTATGATGGTGCTGGGTATCCTGGCTGGTATTCTTGAGTTTCGGGGTACTGGGCCTCACCCTTGTACTCGACTTGGGCCTGGAAGCCATTGTAGTGGTCGGCCTTGTAGGAGACAATCTGGGTGCGGCCGTCGGGGAGGTCCACCTGGTAGGACCCGACCACCTCCTGCCCGTCAGAGTTTTCGTTGTGGCCGTAGTTGGCGCCGGAGTAGCCGTCGTTCACGCCGTATTCAAAGGCGTATGGCTTGGGTGGATCCTGAAGGTGGAGGAACGTGGTAATTAATGATTAAATTGAATATACTAGTCGTCATGAGGCAGCTGGTATCAGGGTATCTTAAAACCTTACCTAACTCTAACGAACACAAGAATCTGTAAGAATCCTGATGTTCTTTGTGATTTTTTTATATTCCATTTTCTATTATTATTATTATTATTATTATTATTATTATTATTATTATTATTATTATTATTTATCGTTCAAGGTGTTGTTCCTCATTTTTCTGCATAATTGTTACGTCTTCACTCATCATACTTAAAGCATATATTGAGTATCCAATGCACGTCCCACTGAACCAATCACTTGCAGTTATAAACATTACATGACCCTGTACTTTTGTCATCTTATTGGTTAATCTTGTCCATCATATTACTCACTATCTGCCATTCAACTGATGTCTAATTATTATTATTATTATTATTATTATTATTATTATTATTATTATTATTATTACTACTACTACTACTACTACTACTACTACTGTATACGTTACTTGTATGATTACCTCTATAGATCATAACAACTAGGGGTAGGAGGCTGTGTATGAGGGTTGGTCACACTCACCTCCTCGTAGGTCTGTGGGTGGGGGGCGTACGAGGGTTCCTCCTGGTAGCGGGCAGGGTAGGAAGAAGGGGGCTCGTACGAGGGTTCCTCAGGATGTGGGGCGGAGTACGGGCCGTAGGCAGAAGGGGCGTCGTCAGGCTGGGGGAGGGGCCCGGCAGAGGCCACGCCCAACACAGCTGCTACCAGACAAACCTGAGGAAGAGAGAGAGGCAGAAAGCTGACATGTGTGTGAGTTTGTGACAGGTGTTTAAAAGCGCTGCAGCCACCACTTACATACAGTGGGGGAGGCAGCGGTTTCCCCCATTTATATTTTAATGGAGCTTGGTACAACTTGGGATAAATGGTCTTTTAATGGTACCTTAAAATTTTATAATAATAATTTGAACACTTGAGGATACAGAGTCGATTATTACTACACCTGGTTAACGGAAATCTCCTGTTGACGTTATATTGTTTTATTGTGCTTTAGCATCGAAGGTTTTTAAGAGGTTTATTACTGGGTGCGGTGGCCAAGTGGACACAGCGTTCGCCTCCTGTTCTGAGGGTCGCTGGTTAAAGCCCATGGCACCGCTTCCTATCGTCTACCCAGCTTTGACCGAGTACTTATCTTTGCATTTGAGGAAGTGAAGGCAATGGAATGTTATGCCGGCCACACTACCTCCTTGTGTTCCGAAATCAGGCTTAGTCTACAGTGTGCTGTTTCCACCTTGCTTCTTACGGGTCGTCAGGTTTGGGAACCACAATTTAAATACGTTCTTGCATCTCCAGTTAAGGGAAAGATGTACGAGACTCTGAGAATTCACCGTCGTTAAGCAGGGCCAGGAAAGTTTAAGGTGTGATCACAGCTAAACACTCACAGTAAGACCTCGAAATACACCGCCACTCAATGCACGCGGCGTAAACAATGATCTTGTATTAACGTAAATATATTATTGAGTGACTTGTCTCGTGGTGTTCCTGAGACCATCTGGCATGTCTCGAGACCTGACTTGATTATTATTAATTCACCTTGCAAAGTTTGATGATAAATACAGGTGACGTATACCCCTTGTCCTTTACACTGCCTCTTGTTACATACACCGTCCGAGTAGAGTAGTTAACATACACTGCACAACACCTTGGTCTAGTTCTGTCTTGTACGATTTATGATACCAGGTACATGTCCGGGTTTTCCCAATCAATTTAAAAGGTGTATTAGAAGCTTTATAGAAATACGCATATTAATACCTAATGGCACTCGAGCAGGATTATAATAACTCATTATGTTATGTTTATTAATTCTAAGACGGAATTTTTCTTTATAAAATTCTGATTGATACAGACTTCTATAATGAGTTGAAAAAGGAAATAAATTATTTTTGCAAGTGATTATTGTTGAATGAGTGGCCAGAGTCTGAGCTGCCGGAGTCAAATGTTGTTATTAAACACGAATTATTTACTCTTGGAATAATAAACGACCTGGAAATTTTAATGACTATTTGGTCTTTGTAGATTTGTGGGGGGATGGAGTGTGGGCGGGTTTTTTTTTATGTTGTTAAGGAGCTGTTGGTTAATGACCAGTTATTGGGTACTGGCTGTAGCATACGTGTTTAGGTCAGACAGTGACATCTGAAGGTCGTTCGTGAGGATTGACAGTGAAAACTTTTGTGTGTATTTAAGTTGGAATATTAAGAGGGAGACCAGCGAGAACCCTGTGTCTTACCTTGAGGTTCATGTTGAGGAATACGAGTATGGAGTCCGCGCTGTGTGTGTGTGCGTGGCGATGGCCGAGCAGCGGGTGAATGATGTCCCACCGGGTAGGTGTCCCCCTTATATACCTCTACGTCTGAAAGTGTCCACGACGACGCACGGGGGACACGACAGCAGGGGCGAGGAGCAGCTGTGGCAGGAGGACGACAGCGGCAATAACAGGAGGAACAGCGGCAGGAAGAGCCAGTGGTTAGAAACAGATGGCCTGACTTCATTTGGTAGTCACCTGATGACACACTTTCTGTTATGCCGCGTTTGTTGTCACGGTGTCTCACAAGACCAGCATTACTTGTTATGTTTGTGATGCACAACAAATATCTTGATTACCTGCAGTGCCTTCATGACGCACAACATTTCTTCTGATTCTTGGCTCAGGAGTGTCCTCTAAATACCTTATGTACTGTACATTCATAGTACAGTAGGAGTAATTGTGGTATTGGTGTATTACTTCGCAGTCGTCTATAGGCAACAGACATATTTATTTTAAGAGTAATTGTATGATTAGTTACTGAAACGATACACAGAAGGATGAATTAATAAAGCCGAGTTTTTTATGCTTTTAAGAATAAGTATTGAGGTTAATAACCGTTGTGGAATACTAAAATATGTGAATAGGAACTATACTGTTCTTAAGAGACCTGGTGGTTATGAATGATAGTGGAGGTGGAGCAGTTTGTTGTTACACGTGAAGCAGTTTCCTGACAGCCTGTTGAGTCAACATCACGGTGAGTGAACATGAGAGCTTACTCACCCTAGCTAACAAGACCTTCACTCTCACTGTCCTGCTACTTACTTCTCTCTACTCGTCCGTCATCTCTCCCCTCCCCTCAGATCCCTTTTTATACTACCAATACTGTTCGTGATATATCGGTATATATATATATCACCTCACCTCAGTCCTCGCTATACACCGTCTGTCTCTCTCCCCTCACTGCTCCCTCCTATCATACGGTGCTCTCCAGACCTGCTTATCACTATTACACAAAGTTACATAAAGTTACTCATCACATCTGTCCCTTACTTCCTCTACGTCATCCCTCTATAGGAGACGACCCATATCTTCACTACCTCTATTCTGCTGCTGTTTCCATGGTTATTTTGTTAATTAAGTTCATCCTATCACCCACCCCTACTCTCTCTTTAACCGTGACCACAACACACACCGTTCCCTATCATTCCGCCCCTGATAACGTGGGAGCTCCCATAGTCGAACCTCTATAGTTTCCTTCATTCATCTATCATCCTGATTATGGAGTCCCCTTCCCTCTTACAACCTTCCCTCACCCTACATATTATCTTACTTAGCTTGAATATAGGTTACTTAGTAGCATTATTCTTCAGAGGACACATTACCTTAGTCCATTAGCGTTGACAAAAATATATATAAGCCTACTATAGCGCCTGTGTATGTACCACCTCTCTTGGAGTCTCTGGCATGAGCCTTATGAAACTGACTCTAGGAATAATAGTAAACTGCCGTCGTATTTTAACAACATAAACACTAACATTTCATCATCCATGGTAGCTCACACCTGCCAAAGAAAACGATGACAGACTCAGGGCAAATTTATTAAATCCTACAGACAAATTTCGTGACGCTGTCTCTCACTATGGCCGAGAAGTGAGTAATTCTCGAGGAACTTACCTAACCTAACTTCCAGCGAGTGACAACGTGGCGAGACTTCTCTGTACGATTAACCACGGTGAATTTAATTATGGTCAGAGAGAGAGAGAGAGAGAGAGAGAGAGAGAGAGTAAACTAAGTATATATGTAGGATTATATGCAGACTGTTAGGGTTTGTGGGCCTCTGGATGTGGAGTGAGGGAGTGTAAGTGTGTGTGTGTGTAGACGATGGTCGGCGGGGAAAGTTTAGGTATTAACACTCAAGAGTAACCTGTAACTCGTGGTTCAACATTGACTCATTTCGCCTCCTGTGTGAGTCACGACCTATACACTCACACGACCTATACACTCACACGACCTATACACTCACACGACCTATACACTCACACGACCTGTCACCCCAACGACCCGGAACACTGCTCGGTATCAGCTTGAAAATAACTAGCTTGAAGCATCAAATGATAATGCTTTCATAATGGTAATAGTGATGATGATTATTAATAATAATAATTGTAATAATAAAGTTAATGGTGACAGTAAGGTTTATTGCAATACAACCGATGAAATATGAATAAAGTAATAACAATAATAATAATAATAATATTGCTAATTAAAGTAATAGTCAAAATATATAAAAGACAGCATGAGTATAGATAGGATGGTGTAGGTGTGGGTGGAGCAGCGTGGGCGTGGTTAAGACTGTGGGCGGAGGTGAAAACTATGGGCCTGGATGGGAGGTGCGTGGGCATTGTTGATACAGTATATAGGCATGGGTGGGCCGTGGGTGGTGTGGTATTGAATCTGGGAAAAGGGTGAAAGCTGCCCATCGCGAGGAGCCTCAGTGTGTGGTCACGACAAGACAAGTTCACTACCTGGTCGTCTGTTGTCTGACCCTTGATGGTGTAGGGAGCGTGAGTAAGGGCGTTAGTGCGTTTGTGAGGGCGTGAATAAGTGGCTTAATGAGTACATTTGAGTGAGTGAATGCATTAGTTGTAGATGGTGTGTGTGTGTGTGTTAGAATGATTAAACCATTAATCTTGTCAAAAAATCATCATCATCATAATTATTACTAGATTAAATATCATCCTTGAGTTAGTAAATTATCATCCTTTAATACTTAAACCATTATCTTGTTAAACCATCATCCTCGTAAGGTTTAAATCTAGCCTCTCAGATTCTTGTTTATTTATTTATTTATTTAATTAATTCCTAACCTGGACCCAATCTTCAGTGGCCATAGTGACATCGTTAGTTACAATATCACTTGAAGTTTTGTTCCTTAGGCATTTATATTCTTGAATTTTTTTTTTCTTCCAATTAAAATTATCCATCAGTCAGGTCATGAAAGTCAGTGGCGTTGTTTGTGTCGTGACGCGAGTGTGTATAAACAAGTAACTTCAAACTGCATTAGAATCAAAGGTTGAGAGTTTAGACTGACAGGCGAGTGAGTGGTGAATTTCTCTGGTAATTAACTTTGAAATAACTTGGCTGAAAACGGCCTGGAGCTTATGTGCTGTAGATGAGTTTCCTGTTGTAGATGTGTTACCTGTTGTTGTAGATTAGTTACCTGTTGGAGTAGATGAGTTACCTGTTGGAGTAGATGAGTTGCCTGTTGGAGTAGATGCGTTACCTGTTGTAGTAAATGAGTTACCTTTTGTAGATGAGTTATCTGTTGTCCGAGATGTTGTAGATGTTTTACCCATTGTTACAATATTGAAATGTTGTAGATGAACGATACTTCAAGGCCCTGTCCACTGAATCACTTTAAACCACAACAGAAACTAAGACTCAATAAACAATGCTTCAATACCCTCTAGCCGTTGAAGCACCACAACACACTAAAGCAGCAACAACAGCAACAGCAGCAACATCATGAGAGGTGTTGTCCAAGGTGGAGTGTGTGTGTGTGTTAAAGCAGTCAATTGAAGGCGAGATATGAGTTGGCTAGATTACCTTCCATTTGTGTTATTGGCTTTTAGGGGAAAGGAAAGTTGTTTGAAGACTAGAGGGATAACGTCGATACAAAGCCTGGGTAGCACTTTGTGGTTTGGAAATACTGTACCTGGAAACTGCCTCTCTGTAATAGGGTGTGGGTTATCAGTGCTGGAAGTGTAATTTATCTCGACAGTGACTCAAGTCCAGGTGATATTTTAGTTAGTAATTCATTCCAGGTACAGGTAATATTTTAGTTAGTGATTCATTCCAGGTACAGGTCATATTTTAGTTATTTTATAATTCCGGGTAATAATTTGGGTGGTTGTTTTTGTAAGTTGGAAGGTAAATAATAATCCATGCTGGCATATTTATTATTGCTGGTTAATTATTCCAGGTAGGCGGGTATAGGAAGGGTCTTATTTAGTCCAGTATTATGAAGTGAGGATTATATTTTGTTAATGAGGCTTTATACAGGTGGATGGAGGGCTAGAGAGAAGAGTGGGCGGATAGATAGGTGGATGGATGGAGAAATAGATAGATGGGTAGAATGATGTATAAGTAGATGGATAGATGGGTGTGTAGAGGGATAGGTGGATGGGCCTTTAAATCAATGTCATTCCGGAGTTGTCATGACACACACACACACACACACACACGTTACAAAAACAACATCGGGTCAACTTTGAAGCCTTAATATGACCTCGTAAAGGCCAAGTTCACGAGTCAAGGGCGAGCCATTGTGTTATTATGAGCACCTGTAACGAGGGTTATATAGAGGTGGGTAACCATTACTCCGTCTGTACCTCCGTCAGATTGTGGTCCCCTAAAGTTTGTGTAGAGAATGACATAGTGTTAATAAGGTGATGCTGTTGATGAAAAGGTCACGCTAATTACCTCCTCATTACCGTACTGGGTGACGTTGATGACTTGTCTTACCTGTTGGTAGGTTAATGGTTATGGAACATACAGTAGGTGTACTACTAAAAGGTTAAAGGGAAAAATTATTAGATAAATAAATATAAAACTTACGTATTTGATGTTTGTCCTCGCTAAGATCCACCCTGGTGATACACGATACAGTTTACATAAAAGTCTTTGGTAGGTTAATGAAGAAAAGTTCATTTAAAAGAGGCGTGAATAAGGTAGAATGCACATATTAGTTGTTAGAGGTTGTTTAGTTAAGGAATTTAAGATATTTTAGGACCTTGGGTTCTGTGGTGTCCCAATTCCGAACACAACAACGAGATACAGTAATTAGAGCAGCAAGGCAGATGACGATGATGGTGAGAGTGAGTGAATGACCTCGTCGAGTATCGGTAGGAAATAATTACCAGAGGAGAGGATGGTCGTTTACACAACAATTAACTCCTTCTGTTGTCACTTAACAAATAGTGTTAATTTAGCGAGTCGGCTCAGCACGATGGAGTTGAGTGGATGGAGCTCGTGGGTGTCCAGGGCTCGTTGGTGTCCGGGGCTCGTGGGTGTCCAGGGCTCATGGGTGTCCGGGGCTCGTGGGTGTCCGGGGCTCGTGGGTGTCCGGGGCTCGTGGGTGTCCAGGGCTCGTGGGTCTCTGGTGTGAGCGCTCGTCACTTGACCAACGACCCCGTAAAACTTACCTTCAAAATGATGATGGGATTAATGACTTGATTTCCTAAAACGAAAATTGTTCAATAGAATTATAATTTTTTCCTTCTTAAATTTACCTGAAGTGGTAATTAGTCTCTTCAAAGGCACTTTTATTACCTGTGTATTTTTTCCCTTTTGCGTATTAATGCCAGTTTGTCCTCTGTTTTAGTCAGTGTACATTTGCATCTTTAATGTACGAAAAGGGCAGATAAATTAGCACAGGAAGCATCACAGAAAATACAGAGAAGAATAACACCCTGGCTACTCTGTTGTTTTGTTAGTCCCTGTACACCTGAACATGTGGGGCAGCAGTACATTGTAGTGACGTGTGTGTTGTTGTTTTGCTACCCTCATCATCATCATCATCATCATAATACAGGACCTTGATGTGTCACTGTGACGCACTCAGGTGACATTGGTGGTTCCCGGTAGCTTAAACCACAGGTGCTTACTCGATATATGGGATCACTGGGAGTTACACGCTAGTAGCAGTAACACCTGAAACACCTCCCCCCATCAGAGACTATCTACCTGCAAGGAGTTAATATTGGTTAGCCATTGCGAAATATAACAGTGTGGGAGGGTGATTAGATATGCCAGAGATCTCCCCCTCCCGAGAGAAACATAGTGAGTAAAAAGACGTAATGAATGTAAGGAGGAAGGCAGATGATGGTGATGGTTAGAAGGATTGTGAACGTTTCTTATACAGCATATGGCAGTGGAGGGTGAGGGAGGTGTGTGTGTGTGTGTGGCAATACTGATGGATGGATGGAAGGAAGGCTGTGTTAGGAGAAGAGGAGGGATGGACAAGTGGATGACAGGAAGTGAAGGGCTCACAGCCACGCCCGTCCCCCGCCACAACACACCTGTTGGAGAGAGCCATCTACCTGTCTGGCACACACACACACACACACACGTCACTTAAACATGTACGTAGACGTGCTCATGCCCTCGTATACACACTTAACACGCAACCTGTACACAAGAGAGAGTGTGAGGAAGAGAGACGAAATGACTGACTGACGCGACTTTAAAAGATTGTTCAGTGACCACAAATATTCAAGCATACTAGTCTCTCTCTCTCTCTCTCTCTCTCTCTCTCTCTCTCTCTCTCTCTCTCTCTCTCTCTCTCTCTCTCTCTCTCTCTCTCCCCATTATGAGTCATCACATGTCGTGGGAAACCTAAGCTGTGTATGTCAAGTTTGTAATCGATAAAATAATGAGTTAATTATAATAACAAACAAACGCAAGCATAAAACCTGACGACTTTTTTCTGTTAATATCAGTTTAGTTCGAGAAGCCAGAATATCACAGCCAGTCTCGATTGTGATTTAATTTAATTTATCTTAACCTTGCCTTGCCTTGCCTTACCTTACCTTACCTTACCTTACCTTACCTTACCTTACCTTACCCTTCTTTACCTTACCTTACCTTACCTGAGCTAGAAAGTATTGTCCTCAAATCTCACATAAATAATCAGTTACTTCACACACACACACACACACACACACACACACACACACACACACACACACACACACACACACTCTACCATGTACGACTCGTTCCGTATGTGTTCGCCCATTATGGTCAATATGCACTCACAAAAACAATCCTTTTGATGTAGTTAGAAAAAAAAATAGTTAATTCAGGATTATTTTTCTCATGTTTCTGTACTTAGATTGACGAATATATTACCGATATATACACAGATGCTCTATGGCTCAGGGATGACTCGGCAAGACTTAATGTGAAATATATTGAAAAAAAGTAAAATATATTGAAAAAAAACTGTGAAATATATTGAAAAAACAAGTAACTTAGAATAGTATCGTTATTATATGGGAATTATCATATCTATACTGTATACCTAGATAATAAAAGTATATAAAGTTTATACACGATTATACAAAATATAAAACTAATAATAAAGATAATAATATTAAGGCTATATTAATAAAGATGCAGCAGTATTAAAAGTAAACCTGTACTTTCACGTAGATATTTATAAATCAGTGTGTGTGTGTGTGTGTGTGTGTGTGTGTGTGTGTGTGTGTGTGTGTGTGTGTGTGTGTGTGTGTGTGTGTGTGTGTGTGTGTGTGTGTGTGTGACAGCTGTATCCAGTTGGGAGGGGTGTAACGTCACCACATCAGAACACTCAGTGGATGTATTATTGTAGCTGTGGCGTGATGACAGGGAGATGTGAATGCCTTACCACAACTCCCTAGAAAGAGTAACCGATTCATCAATCATCTCTTTCTCCCCTTGTGGAATTCTTTGACTCTATCCCCCATCGAAATTTGACAGATCTACTTATTATGGTATTTAGTACTGTATATAAACCGCATGTCAGTCTTACATGCATAGAGGAAACGCGCCATGTCCCTATGCCTTACCCACCTTATAGCCACCTACCCGGGTAAAATATTGATGGGCTGTCACGCACTCAAAGGCCCTTGGGTATACGTGAACGATTTAGGGCTGGAAGTAAGATTAAGTGGCGGATATTACCTCATACCTGATATATATCCGATTTTGTATACCTTGGGGGGGGGAGGAGGGCGGATTACAGCCTATGAGTAGTAGTTTCTCTGGGGACTTCGCTGCTGACTGGGGATAATGTTATACGATATCCGAACATTAGTATCAGGAGGGATATCTAACCTAACCTAATCTAACCTAATTTAACTTTACCTAACGCAATTTAACCTAACCTAACTTAAACTAACGTCACCTAACTTAACCTATCTTACCCTGGTCTAACCAACTTAACGTTCATGTTGTCAGTATGCGGTTGGGTCAGTCAGTTGAACGTTCAGTCTGTTTGTGGGTGGTTAGGTCAGTCAGAGGAACGTTCAAGCTGTCAGTGGGTGGTTAGGTCAGTGTGTCATTTAGCTTGGTTCGTGAGGCTGCCGGTCGGGTGGGAGTGATGGACTTGTGGTGTGGCTGTGGTGAGGACGCCTGAGGATGTCACGCCCCTCTCTCTCTCCTTTATTTCATTTTCTTGTTCCTTTCTTCTTCTTTCCTCACACAGCCAAAGTGTGGAATGCTCTGCCTTCTTCTGTGTTCCCATACTCATACAATCTGTCTCACTTCAAAAAGCTGGTTTACCGACATCTTCGTGGTGTAGATTAATATGATCTTTTTCTTTTATATTTTTAATTTCTTTTTACTCTTATTTTTTCGCCCCCTAGGCCCCGGGAGGTAATGAACGAGAATAAGGGAAAATGAGAGAAAGATGCAACGAGAAAGAGAAAAACAGTGAGGGAGGAAAAGAAAAGTCTGAATGTGGAACGATATAGTGAAAATGAGATAAGTGAAGAGAGAAGGTTAAGGGTGGCTAGAGAGATAACGAGAGAACTTGAGGGAGAAAAGGGAAAGAGGCAACGAGGAGAGAGAGATAAAGTGAGTTAACGAGATAGACAAAATATCATTAATGTATGTTTCTTACCATAATAATTTGATAATAATAATAATAATAATAATAATAATAATAATAATAATAATAATAATAATAAGATTAATATAATATGATAATTATGCACTTTTATAGTTTTGTTTCCCATTTTAGAAAAGTCAAGAGTTTTGTTAGGTGTTGTGGTGTAAGTAACGAGTGATCTCTTGTGGTGTAAGTAACGAGTGATCACCTAGCTAGCGGAAAAGGTTGATTCATTCAGCGGTAAAAAATGTACTCCGCTTGGCCTCTAATTACGAGTGGGCAGCCGTGTCGTGCAAAGCGGAATTGGTTATTACCCCAATTTGGTTGACCATTACTTAGTTGAGTGAAAAAATGAAGGCCCTTTTAGTAGCTATTTTCAGTGAGGTGGCTTTTTTTTTATGCCAGTGATGCCTACCGTGTGTGTTATTGCATTTGTCTGTTTATCTGTCTGTCTGTTAGTCATTTAGATAGATAGATAGATCGATAGATAGATAGATAGATAGATAGATAGATAGATAGATAGAAGCATGGCAAACATTAAGTGTAAGTCTCCTAGGAAGTGTGTGTGTGTGTGTGTCTGTCTGTCTGTCTGTCTGTCTGTCTGTCTGTCTGTCTGTCTGTCTGTCCTGAGTTTAAATGAACCAAGAGTCTCCAGTTCGTTAGGTTTTTGTAAGTGTTATGTAAGAGAATAAATAACATTACGATATGGGGAACATTAACGTCTTGGGGTTACGTAACCTAACATTAACCGCCTGAGTGATAACGCGCCTTGTCATAACGTTAACCACTTGGTATTATTTATCGTTTTGTTTATGTAATTCAGAAATAATGGTATAGTTAGAATACAGAGATTACAAATTGATATCACTACACAAGCTGTATTCTAGATCGAAGTGGGGTGGTATTACGTAATCGTTTATGTATTAAGAGTAACAACATTTTATTTTTTACTTGTCGAAATTATTCATTGGTTAAAATTGTTGGAAAAGAACACACACACAACACTGACGTCTCAGGTAAACTAATCTATCTTTCTCCTTCCCCTTCCTTCTTCCCATCCTTCCCCTCCCTCCATCCATCTTCTGAGCTTTCTTTCTCTTCTTTACTCTCTCCCTGTCTCTCCCTTCCTTGCAACCCACCTCATCCATCTCTGCCTCCCTCCCTCGCCACTCCCCCCACCCATCTCCTTACTCTCCCTCCCTCCTTCCCTCCCATCTACCTAATGCATCCCCTCATCAACCCTCCCTCGGTCCCTCCCTCTCGCTAATGGGGAGGGAGTGGGAGGGGATACAGGCCACCTGACGCCTTCATTACATATTGCACAACACGCGTAAAACTCCCATTACAGTTCTCGACATTTTCTATCGTGTGTGTGTGTGTGTGTGTGTGTGTGTGTGTGTGTGTGTGTGTGTGTGTGTGTGTGTGTGTGTGTGTGTGTGTGTCATTATCGTTGGGAGATAGTACACACTCTCTCTCTCTCTCTCTCTCTCTCTCAATTTTAAACTGTATAATTTTAATGTGTTGTATAATTTTGTTGTATGATTATATAAAAAAAGTTTTCACAATTAAACCGTCAAGCTTGTCTGTGTTTTCCTGAGAAATTAACTGCATCCATTTTGTCTCGGTAATTTGCATAATGTTTAATGTGTTTTTTTTATGCTAGAACCGTCACGTATGCTAATCCATATTCTTCTTCAGTAACTCTTTAATTCTTCCTCTGTGTGTGTGTGTGTGTGTGTGTGTGTGTGTGTGTGTGTGTGTGTGTGTGTGTGGACCTAATAATAACAGCCCCTCACTGCCTCCCTAAGCTGAATTAATAGCAATTAATTACCACTGAATACACGTGATAACATTGTGGCTGGTTGGAGAGCATTTCAAGCAGTCAAGTATGAGCCTCAACTCAAGTACATTATATTATTTCATCCCAAAAACCAGATATGAAATTAAACCTCTTAAAAAAAATCGTTACTATTAAACTTGATACAAATTGACTATCTGTAGCTAAGAAAATTAATACATGAAAGCAATACAGCCTGAACAGTCAATTACAGTCATTCGTTCCTCTCTTACCTGTTATAACAATCGCATTAGTCTGTATTCTGAGTAAGTGTTGTAATTATCGTTAGGCACTGTAGATGTTCTCAGTATTTTAGTTGATTAGGAATAGCTGTTTCGTTTTCTGTTCACTCCTTCAGTATAATCACTTAAACTCTTGAGTATGATGACTTAACCCCTTGAGAATGGCTTAACCTCTTCAGTACGATGACTTAGACCTCTCAATACGATGACTTAACCCCTTGAAAATGGCGACTTATGCTCTTTAGGAACATCGTTTAATTCAAAAGGGTTAAGTCATGGGGGGGTGGAGTATGCAGTAAGACGTGGGAAGTTTACAACAAAACATCAAGATCTATGCAATAATGTATCAACAGTATGCAATAAATATCAACAGTATGCAATAATAAAATCAACAGAATGCAATAACAAAATCAATAGAATGCAATAAATATCAACAGTATGCAATAATAAAATCAACAGAATGCAATAATACATCAACAGAATGCAATAACACCTCAGGAGTGGGTGAGCGTTTTTCTTTGGTATGGAACACGAGGGAGACGTTTTACTGTAGCTTATTTCACGGGTTGATTACCACTGTCTTGCCTCTTCCTCCTTCCCACAAGAGCCGCCATAAACAACGACCCACTGCCTTACTTCCCTCCAGTTGAACGAGTAGAATGTTGCTAAATGGTGTTATTGAATGATGTTATAAATGTGTAGAATGTTACTAAAAGGTTTGGAGGTGTTGATTGATGTTAAAATGGTGTTGAATGTTGATGTAAATGGATTGGAAGATTACTGAGTGATGTGGAATGTTAGGGTCATTAAAAAAGATGCATAATGCTACCATGAATGTGTAGAATGTTAATATTAATGTGTAGAATTAGTTACTGGAATCACTGGAACCGCTCTGGCAGCAATAAGGAACATGTCTTATCAGTAGTAAGAGTTGTAATCCACGGTATAGAAAGTTTGTGTTGTTCGTCATGAAAAGTATAATCCTCATGTGTTATAAGAAAACACACACACACACACACACACACACACTTACACACACACACACACACACACACACACACACACACACACACATTCATATATTCCACTCAGGTTTTTTTGTTTTTTTATTGTTATTTAAAGGACAGAGGTGCGGTAACACAGGCTTCTCCTTCTCCCTTCCCCTCTGTCATGTTAAGGCACCATGGTAATCACTATTCTGGCCGCGTCGACGAGGTGACTTTTATCCCGTCTTGAGAGAGAAACACCCGAGGCCATGTTACAGCTGTGTTCGTCGCCACTGTTACCACCACAATCACCACCACCAATACCAACACAATCACCACCATCAATACCACCACCATCGCTGCCACTACTATAGCACCATCATTACCACTACTGTTACTATTACTACTGAAAAAAAGGTGAATGTGGGTCTCATAGGCTTGACTGCCCATTAGGGACAGTGTGGATACAGCGCAATATACTAAGCCTTCGGTACACAAGGAGGCAATATGGCCAGTACTGCACACGACCGCATTCACTTGCCTTAGTTGTTAACTTAGGTACCCATATACCGCTGGGTGACCTGGGAGTGCCTGGGGATCGAACCACCGACCCATAAAGCCTTTATCCACTCGACCGCCACTATTACTACTACTACCACCACCACCACCACCATAACTATTATTACCACTTACTCCCATAACTATTATTACCACTTACTCCCATAACTATTACCACCAACCTTCACCATCGTCGCCACCACCAGTACGTCTACCTCCCTATCACCACCACCACCAGATGGTAAAATTATACACTAGTGGAAGATGAAACACTACGACGTGTGTTTATACCTGCCTCTCACACATATTGTGGGGGAGTTGTGTTAATGATAGTAATAGAAGTCACAATAATAGGTAATACGAGCAGTAGTTGAAGTACTTACGGTAATAGAAGTAATAAGTGCTAGAAAAACACTAACCATGGGACTTCGTCTGGTACACTGGCTGGCTAACAGTACTTCTCCTCCCTTGCAATATAAAACGATTTCCCTCACGTTTCAGGAGCTAGTTACCATATCCCAGGTTTATCGTAGTGGTCAACCAGCTATTGTAGTGTATTGCACCCAATATTTTTTAGCAACTTAAGAAATTGCAAAGGGAATGAACTTTGGTTAACCGGATCTCGGCCCAATAAAAGTTGTCTTCATGTTTCTCAGAAGTTCGTGCGGTGATATTTTCTCCTAACTGGTTGACTTACAAAAAATAAATAAAAAAAATAAAAAACGCAAAAATAAGAGAAAATAATAAGATAAACGAGAGAAATAACGTAAAAAAATGACAATTAAGACTTAAAATAGGTAAACAATAATTAATAGGTTCACAAAAATTAATGTTTAGAATCTTTGTGTCTATACGGTGTCTGTAGTTACATGGTTCGGTGTGTGTCAGTGTGTGGGGAGTGGGTTAGTTATTCCGGACCATAAACTTAACCTCAATTTAGTTCGTGACTGAGAAACCAACACTGTAGAGGGCGGAGCAGGAGGGCGGGAACTGCGTATGATGTTACTATTATTATTATTGATTTCTTGACATTATTTTACTATTCTCTTTGTGTTTGTGTTTATCTGTTTTATATCTACACTATTTATTTAATTCTCTATTATTTTTCGTCTTTACGCTTATATTCACACTATTGTCTTTATTTGTATTACGCATTGTAAACACTCTTAAGTTTATTGAATGTGAAGTAGTTTTATAAATCTATCTTGTGTGGATAGGTAATAGGTATATTTCCTGATGGGTGTGGATCAGTTATGGATATGTGTGAATGTGGATCAATTATAAACATGTGGATATGAACCATTTATAAAAGTGTGGATATGAACCAATTATATACGTGTGGATATGTGGTAATTCAAGACACCTTATGTGGATGTCAAACAATTTAGGTCCCTATTATGTGAATTAAGTTTGGTTTCAAGTCAATAGATTAAGTTCATAATTATAGTTTTAGGTTTAAGTTTTTATTGTTTTGTTGATGCTTTAAATGGTTTACGGGTTTACTAATGACTTTTAACTCTTATTATTTACTTTTACTGAGGTAACATCTGTGCTGACATGGGTTAAAGTTGATTTATATCTCAATTATCTTTCTTAAGCCTTGAGGGACTTAGTGTTTTAATTATCAAGGTGTATTTTAGTTTTATATTTAGAAGCCTTAGCATTTTTATATGATTTTAGTGTTTTTGAATATATATGAATTATTTTGTCTCTGAAGCAACGTTATATATGGTTTTTTTTTTAAGTGTTAAATTTTGTTCTTGAATTACAGATGTTAACATTTTGTAATATTATGTTTATGCATAGATTAAACTTACATCTTCGAAGCTTATTATACTGTATATGATTCAAACAAATGATTTTATGTATTTATTTATATATTTAGTTTCATACTTTACAACTATATTATAAAACATTTACTGTTTATCTTAGGTGTGTAAACTTTTGCAATATTGAAATCTTTATAAGTTTATGTGATTATTAATGACTATAAGTAAAACTAATTTGGTTATCTTTTCTCTCCCAACAGGTAAGTGCGTCTGTGTGCGTCTAGGACTTTCACCTGTGTGCCTGGAGCGAGGAGGGTGCCGCCGCTACCTTCCTTTCAGGCAAGTGTACTAATGGGTTTGGGATTTTCCACAGTCAATTTGGTAAAAAAAAAAAATGTTTAATAATTTGATATTCGTGTGTGTATGAGAGAGAGAGAGAGAGAGAGAGAGAGAGAGAGAGAGAGTTTCATTATTACCCAGTTTCGGTTTCGCGGAAGTAATACAAACAGGTGAGACAGCTCCCAGAAGTACCTTTCCGATCGTAATTAGTTGTGGGATAGTGTCGAATTATCTCTCTCTCTCTCTCGTGTGTGTCATCAAGCCGTCATAGAGTCTAGTTGTTTTTACATCAGGTGACGGCTCTCAGCTGGCCAGGTGAGGCAGAGTGTGATACCCGGTGTGTATTATGCTGTGTAGTGCTTATTGAAGGATGGTCCTGTGGCTTTGCTGGACTGCTTAGGAAGTTATAGAAGGATATCACCTCTTAGTGTAGCGTTATAGAGCTAGCCTTAGGACGTATTGAAGGATGTTATTTCTAGTATGATGTTGGATGAGACTAGTTAAGGAGACAATCTTGAGTGGTTGGTTAAAATTAGCCTTGCTAGAAGACACTGAGATGCTGAAATGAATAGATAGATCCAACTTATTTTATCTTAGATGGGTTTGAAGTAGAAATGAAAGTTATTCTGTTAAATTTTTATTATATTTTTATATATATATATATATTTATTCAGTTATTTATTATGAACAATAACAAGTTTGGAGAGAGTCAGTTTTGCTTTTGATTTTTGTCATAGCTTGAAAAGAACTTCCAGGAGTGAAGATTTATATACATACCTTTATCGTCATTTGTTATTTTACCTTGACCTATATACAACGTCTCTGTCATATTTCATCGTCTATATTATCATCCCATGTCATAGAGGTTAATTGTACGAGTCCTTCCACACAGTCTGTATCACCTGTGTTCTATGGCTCAAGGTGAAGGTGTTGTACAAGGTGGTGATGGAGACAACTGATCACACAATCGGGTCTCTCTCTCTCATTCAGTTCAGTAATTTCACATACTTGACACATCTGGCTGAAGACACCATCTGTATAACACTGTCAGCACCTGGGGATTACTCTACCTGTGTTGCCGACCTACCTGACTAGATTAAGGAGTTTTTATTTGTATAGTCAAGTGTGAGTTAAGGTATAATTTTTACACTCGTGGGGTGACTATATAACTCAGTGTAGATGACTAGGTTATAGGGAGTCAAGTGTATAGGTATTTTAAGGCACTAATTTGATAACATTGTCACCACAAGGGAGTTTATTCTACCTGTGCTGTCTACCTGAGTATGTACTTGTATTTATATTTATATAATTAAGTACTTGAATCTGGATTAAAAGGTGGATAAATGTCGGATTATTTTTTTTCCCGAACGTGATGACACTGACAGGTAAAATATATGATAATCAGAACTTATGGTTTGGAATTATCAGTCAGGGGTTCAAGATGGTCGACGGGTCAGAGATTTTTGGTCAAGAGTAAAGCGACACATTGACAGCCAGGGGGAAGGTTAAGAGGAGTCCCGTTGTCAAGGATACTTAGGCTTATTATGGGGGGTGGGTACAGAGGGAGGAATGAGAGTAATAGAGAGGGGGAGAAGTGGGGGTAGTGGAGGAGGGAGTCGGGGGTTGGAAGGGAGGAAAGGAGGAGACAGGAAGAAGGGGAAGGGGTAAAGCCAAGGAGGAGGGATAGATGGGGATAAAAGAGGGAAAGGACGGAGAAGACTGGACGGGAGATGGTGAGACTAAGAAAGAGGTATAAAGAAAGGAGAAGGGGGGAAAGGAATGGAAGAGAGAGGGATAAAATATGAAGGAAGTCATAGAAACAGAGAAGAGGAAAGAGATTAAGGCTATAAAAAGGAATGGAAGAGAGTGGGGGAAAGAGGATGGGGGGGGTGTGGACCCCCCTTTTAGAGTAATCTTGGAGCAGGGTGTGACGTCTCGTTGCCATGGTGACCTCCCAGCATGGATGGATGGAGGCTGCGGAATTGTCGTGGTAAGAGGTGAGTGGTGGAGGGGGAGGAGAGGGGGAAGGGAGAGGGGGAAGGAAGGTAGGGGATTTAGTGGGAGGTGGTGGTGGCTGGGGAAGGAGGATGTTAGACTCCATTGTTGCATAATAGTAATCACCACTTTTTTTTGCCAGTACTTAGTAACGATCTCTTTGATGTGTGGAATTTTGTTAGTAATTGTTCTTGATAGTTGTAATTTGTAACTTCTGCCGCCTTTGTGTTAATTGTAATTTAACTTTTATCGCGATACGTAATATTTGTGAAGTTATCATCCAGTCACAGAGAAGATTTAAGCTGTTAGCCGGCCAAAGATGAAGGTGTCGTTTATCATCCGGCCACAGGTGAAGATGTGGTCTATCATCTGACCATAGGTGAGGATATGGTGTATTATCCGGCCACAAGTAAAGTTGTAAAGTATCATCCGACCACAGTTGCAGTTGTGTCATCCGGCCACACAGATATAGATATCAGCCTGCGACGTAGACGAGGTTGTGGTGTGAGTTGGGTTGACGGAGACTGAAGGTGCCAGAGGCTGTCCGTCCGTCGTACTCCTCGGCGTGAGTGAAGGCGCTGACCTCGCTCTTCACCCCGTACTTGAAGGAGTAGAAGTCTGGTTCCTGCCGAAGGAGATAATACGTTGAGGGAGGTAGTGTCTGCAGGTGTTAGTGACAGGTGCTCTCATTCCATCTCATTTAATAAATCAGAAACAAGGTAGAGGTGCAGGTACAGGTGTAGGGACATGTGTATATGAAATAGATTCTATCTAAGTGAAGGCATAAATACAGATGCAGGCAACCAGACACATCATTACAGAACAAATCATTAAACACAATAATAGGTCAATAAATACTTTTCTATCCCCAATAACATGTGGTGGACACGCACGCACACACACACACACACACACACACACACACACACACACACACTGTAACTCAGAAACAGTCAAAATAAAACAATTTATTTTATCTCTTCCACCAAACAAGTAATAACGTCAAGGTGAAAATATTGTAGCTTCTTAAAGAGATAAGGTGGAGGTGTTCCCCAGGTGCTCCGAGACCCTGACGAGGAACAGAGAGCAATCAGTCTTACTTTATTCTCAATTAACTTGGGTGGTTCAGGTGTAGGAGCCTCACACGGAGTAAGTCTGTCTATATAGCTGTTCGTTATCTGTCTGTCTGTCTGTCTGTCTATATCTATCGATCCATCTAACAGTTTATCTACAGTACATATTGTCTATTTTTCGTCTTTTCTCCTCCAGTTTTATATGGAATGAATTAAGGGATTTAGGAGGACACACACACACACACACACACACACACACACACACACACACACAACAAAAAAACTACTGCATTTAAAACTATTTCATCATCATTGGTGTTTTAGAGAGAGTCATAATGTGTGTTTACCGCCTCATGATGTCTGGTGTATTTGTTCGACCTTGTAAGTAATGAATTAAAGCCACTTAGTGAGATAGTCCCCCAGTTCCTTGAGTGTGATGACTTAATCCCATGAGTGGAAAGACGTCTTAATTAATTAACCCTTTGAATACGGTGGCCTGCCCTACTCGCCTTAATGGTGGTGATATTGTACTCGAAAGGTCAAATCATCGTATTTAAATGGAGTTTGGGTTATATTCAGTGGGTTAATTCAGAGTATTTTTGGGATTAAACCTTGGTACTCATTTATTCATGGGGTTCAGGTATTATACTCAGTGGGTTAATCTTGGTACTCTACTCAGGGGTTTAAATCATCGTACTCTGGGCTAATTCGTTTTTCTTTGGGGGGTTTAAAATATCATACTCGATTGGATAAGATTTCATAATCATAACTAATCCATTATACTCAGAGGATTAAGTCATCGTACTCAATAGGCCAATTCATTTCACTCTGGGCGGGGAGGAGGTTAAAATATCGTACTCAAGGGTGTAAAATAATCATGTTTTAACCTTTGGTGAATCTAGGTGTACACGGAATATATATACACCTAATGTAAAACCGATTCACCCTTACCTAACTCTTATTGTTCTCATTAAATTATAGGAAACGTTCATTGTTATATTTCAAGGTCTCCCGCTGCTCCTCCACCTGTCTGTGTGTAGGATAAAAGGTTAATTGGTTGTCCTTCTCCATGCCATTTATTTTGTGCACCTGGACCGGGTCATTCAGGTGAGGTTGGAGTCGATACCTTGAACATTATTAAGCTATGGGATTTTGTTCTTCAGATATTTCGTTGTTGGGATTTTGTCCGATTAGGTAGTTTAGTTGATGGGATTTTGTCTTCAAGTCGTTTGATTGATGGGGTTTTGTTCTCGGTATTTCAATTGGGATTTTGTCATTTTTGTATTATTTTTTCGTAGTGTGATATTGTATCTTTTAGTACTTTCGTCGTGTGATTTTGTCCTCCTTTCTACACCAATAGATGGTATTTTGTCCAGTGGGATTTTTTTTTTAAAGTAGTTTCACAGATGTTCTCTTTGTCATATAGGGAATGATAGTGTGTGTTGCAGAAATCTGAAAACCTGAAAGAGAAACAGGTGCATCAATATTACAGGTGTATATCCTCCCGGTATGTGTACAGGTGTATATCCAGGTATGCGTACTGGTGTTTATCCCGGTATTCTAGGATGTGCACAGGTGTATATCCAGTGTGTGAATAAGTGTATGTATATCCTAGCATGCAGTCAGGTGTATATCTCACTAATTATACAGGTGTTCATCCCGACATAACCTGAAAACATTAAAAAAAGCTGACACTTTTTAAGCTGGCACTAAGGTGATACATTGTAAACAAATTGACACTTTAACTGATACACATTACCAAAGCTGACATTCATGCACAAACTGACACAAATCTGACACTCGGCATTTAAGCTGACACTGTCCCGGCACACTGGACCTAAACTGACTCTTAAGCTGGTTTAAGGTTCCTAGCAAAAGAAACAGCTTAGTGGAGACAACAGGTGTTATTACAGGTAACATGTGTTTTGTTCTTACTCAGGTATTTTAACATTGATTAACAAATTACAGGTACGTATAAGCAACAGTTAATAGTGAAGTCAACAAACTGAAGTATATTTCGTGATACAGTACACGAGTCCGTCAGTAAAACGTCGTAAAAATCTGTAAATGAATGAAATTGCTGGAAAGTTCAATGAATATGTCAGTCAGTTGAAATAATTGACTCGGGGCCTGTAATTTCGTTTGAATATGCTTCTGTGGATAAAAAAAAAAAAATTTATAATTTGGTTAAGTCAGTCAGCATTTAAAAAATTTCTGTAAGCTAAAGTCAAAGAATAAAAATTATAATACAAGCAGATATTAAATTTTTTACTGAAATATTATCAAGTAAATGAGTCATGAAATAAAAATTTGTGAAAATTCAATATGAATCTTTAAATATACGGGATAAAAATTAACCCAAAAATCTTCTTAAAATCGTCAGGAAATCATACTATTATGAACTCAGTCAATGTAAGAATTGTAAACAGTACTTAGCCCAGTCAGTAGTAGTAGTAGTAATGTCAGGTCGCTGTCAGCCAGGTGTGTGCATGTGTCAGTCAGGTTATTCTCCTGGACCAGTCACCTTGCCATACCTCGTTGTTGACCACACCCAAGTCGCCAGTCTCGTGGGCTACTGCTGGCTTGTGGAAGAGGGGCGTCTCTGGCTTGTGGAGGAGGGGCGTCGCTAGCTTGTGTGTGTTCTTCACCCTCTGCGGCACCCGAGGGCTGTACACTGGCTGAGGTCTTCTTGATACCGGTGGGCGTCGAGGTGGGGAGGAACTGCCCAGGGATGGTCGGTGGGTGGAAGGTGTTGTTGGCGATGGAACATAAGGGGTGGTGGGCGCGGGGTGGGTTGCCAGTGGGGTTGGGGCGGGTATGATGGGTGGTGGGCGGTAGGGAGGGTGGTAGACGGGCGTGGGCGGGGGTTGGCCAGCGTTGTAGACGGGGGGGAGGACCTCAGGGACGAAGACTGCGGTGACTACGGTAAAGGAGTTAGTGGCGCACATCATCACTGCCAGTGTTGTCTGGAGGGAGTGGCAGTGTTAAAGAGACTAGTGGCAGTAAGTGGCGGGTGATTCATAAGTGATGAAAGGAAACCTCAACTGTGGTGAGAGTAATGACCTGCTGTGTGTGTGTCTCTCTGTCTGTCTGTCTGTCTGTCTGTCTGTATGTCTGTCTGTCTGTCTGTCAACTAGTCATGGTCAGGTTTTCCTCATTGGTTTCATCAGCACAAGTTGGTGGATTTACGCTTAAGCTGTGACAGGAAGCTGCAGGGGGAGTGATTAATGAAGGATGTACTTAGATAAAAGAGCTTAAAGGTTAGTAATTGTTTGTGAAGCTCCGGGGACGAGTTAAAGATGTATGAGAGGCAGAGAGTCCACTAGACTTTTGGGTGTAAATGAGATTCAACTTCCTAAGATATGTAAAATATATCGAAAGGTCTTTTGAGGTTCTTGACTTGTGCGTATATTTGCGTAGATGTGTCTTGAGTGCATAGAGTCCCTCAGATTTTAACGTATTAATAGACTGTCTTCCTTAATGCGTTCCTGTGCGTAAGTATACCACAGTTACAAACAGTTACGATTGACCAATCATTATCGAGGTTCTTCTGCCATCAACCAGTTACATTACGAGATAAGACTTAGAGGCACAAACATTTACCGAACGATGAGTAGTTTTTCCGGGATGAGTTATTCCTCTTCCCTGAAATTTGTGTAGGAAGTCAATTTACTCTTTTAACAGAAGTTTAGCGAGCTTGAAAAAACAACTCGCTGAAGTATCCACGATTCTAAGAATATACACAATAAACAGTTGTGTGTGTGTGGGGGTGGGGGTATGTGGGTGGGTGTATACAGTATGTGTGCGTGGGTGTGTGTGGGAGATGGTTGTTCCCGAGCTTAATACTGAAAATGCATTTAATTAATCTTGTCTGTAATTAATCTCACTACAATACACCCACCACCATTACGGGTGAAAAATTTGGGTATATTTTATAGAGTTTGTGTGTGTGTGTGTGTGTGTGTGTGTGTGTGTGTGTGTGTGTGTGTGTGTGTGTGTGTGTGTGTGTGTGTGTGTGTACAACAATAATTAGATATTACAATCATTCACACCCTAGGAAATACGTTAATTTTTTTAACCCTTTATGCACTATTAATTAACCCATTGAGTATGATGCAAATTCCTGTAATGAAATTAATTAAACTCTTGAGCATAGGATGACTAAACCCTTTGAGTATAGTGACAACCCCTTAAGTGTGATGTAAATCCCTTTATTACAATGAACTAACCCCCTTGATTAAGATGACTTAATCCCCCGAGTACGATGGCATTATGCTCAAAGGGTTTACAAATTATTGAATAAATCACATAAGTCGTGAACGATATTGTAATTGTGAATAATATTTTCGAAATATTAGACAAGTACAGTAGATGTAAAAAAAATGAAAGAAAAAATATGAATGAAAACAGGCGAAAAATGCTCCTTTCAATTTCTTAGGATAAAAAATCGTAAACGAATAGTAAGAAAAAATAAGGGAAATGTTACTTTGTTTAATTTGCTTGTATATTTAAAATTACTTATTGATTTTTTTAATAATATGAATTGTTATGAAGTGCTGTATATGTCAAATACAGTATATATATATATATATATATATATATATATATATATATATATATATATATATATATATATATATATATATATATATATATATATATATATATATATATATATATATATAATTAGAGTATGATCAGGCATGTGTATAAATAATACATGACCAACTATATGTATATTCATTTAATTCATTGACAACCATGTATATAGTTTATGTATTATTCGCCATGTGTGTGACTTACATGGTCAGTCATATGTGTAAAGGTGATATAGGCTCTGCTAGACATGTAATTAAACGTGAACAGCCAAAAATTAATTGGCACACTGTTAAACATGTGTATACTGTATGGTCAGCCAAGTGTATGGAGTAAATTTATGAATGAACAAACAAGTATGATCTTTGTTTGGGATAATTGTGAATGTCTCGTTTGAATGAATAATGCCGTGTGTGTGTGTGTGTGTGTGTGTGTGTGTGTGTGTGTGTGTGTGTGTGTGTGTGTGTGTGTGTGTGTGTGTGTGTGTGTGTGAAGGATAATAAGAATCTCACCAGCGTAGCGGCAGCGTCCATATTGTGGAGGTGGGTGGCGGAAGCCTACCTGAGGAGGAATGAAAGTCCAGGCGCTTCCCAACACCGTGTTTATATACCTGTGTGGTCCCTCCCCTCCCCTCTCCCCCTCCTACCATTACAGTTGCTCCTTCCCTTTCCTTCCCCCCTCTCTCCCTTCCTTCTCTCTCTCTCCATCCACCCCTCACCACTACTGTTGCTCCCTCCCTCCCTCCTTTCTTCCCACCATTACTCCTTCCCTTCCTCCCTCCCTCTCTCCCTCCCCTCTCTCCCTCCCCTCTCTCCCTCTTCTCTACTTCCATTCCTCTATCACCTTGAACTTTTCCTTCTCATCTTTCCACTTTTCCTTCTTCCTCGTCCCCCAGCTTACCTTTTGTGGGTGCGTGAATGCCTATGTGATTGAGCGAGTGAAGTGCATGAGTGAATGGAGTGTGTGTGTGTGAGTTAGAGAAGTGTGTGTTAAAGAAGTGTGAGTGAGTGAGTGAGAGTGAATGAGTGAGTGAGTGAGTGATGTGACGTGAATGCGTGATAATAAAGGATAAACAAAACGAAAAAAAAAATTAAATACACCCAATTACGTGTCAATAAAACAAGTCATCTGCTAAACTTAAGTAATAACAACAAACACTAAAAAAAACACAAACATCAAAACACCACCTCATAAACCCAAGCTCTCGTGTGAATGTTGCAAATTACATAAAACGCAAAGTACGATTTCAGTCCAGCTGTCGATTGCTTTTTTGAAAGTTGACGGACGGACGAACGAACGAACGGCCGTAATGACTAATAAAACGAATTGTTTGCAAAAAAATAAATTAGTCTTGATTTCTTCTTCTCGGCCTAATATTTTTCCTGATATTTTCTGTTTAATTCAATTTCATTTTGTTAATTGAGAATGCTATAGCGGTACAGGTGTTAATTAAGGATGTTAGTACAGGTATATGGAGGTTTCAGGTCAGTGATAATTTACACACACAGACACACACATATTTCTCTCATACATATATACGTTTACACGACAGTATACATGTGCCTAACAGTTACAAGGATGGATGGATGAGGGTGTCAGGTGTGTGTTGTTAGGGGGTGAGCTTATTACGTGTTTAGGGTGCTCCTTATCGTGTTACTTGTGTTTACAGGAGAGGTAGGAGGAGGAAGAGAGGTAGGAGGAGGAAGAGAGGGAGGAGGAGGAAGAGAGGGGGGGAGATGGGGAGCAGGAGGAGGTGCTAATGGGTGAGGGGGGTTTGGGAGTTGTATATGTGTGTGTGTGTGTGTGTG
This sequence comes from Homarus americanus, assembly GCF_018991925.1. NCBI lineage: Eukaryota > Metazoa > Arthropoda > Malacostraca > Decapoda > Nephropidae > Homarus > Homarus americanus. The sequence goes on from NW_024739413.1 coordinate 128,299, forward strand.
TGTGTGTGTGTGTGTGTGAGGTGTGTGTGTGTGTGTGTGTGTGTGTGTTTTATCGTTGTAACCATACACTGAATAACTAGTATTGATTGATATATTAAAATTAGACGAGAAGATTATATACCATCTTTGGCAAATTAAGTTTACGAACAGCTTCAGTTTCACCTGGAATTAACTTAGACTTTACCTGAGTTTGAAGTCTCGTGTGTGTACCTGGCAGCCCCCGTACACCTGCAGCTCGCATTCATGGTCCTCTGATCAATGAAACTGTTAGTGTTTGCTGGCCACGTAGCTCAGTCTAGTTTGATCACGTTTACACTTTGAGCAACTTGTCAGAATTAACCCATGAGTTCTGGCCGTGAAGTCAGCCCACCAGGTGTTTCGGCAGGTATAGGTAAAATAAATTCGAATAATGGACTTGATTTGCATTTGGTTTATGTGACTGATTCTGTGGTGGTGTTTTAGTTTGAGTTACATGATTTGTTTTGTTTTTTTAATTTCCCATTAGTTAGTCACCAGTCCTGTCAATATTTTTTTTACACCTGTGAACTGAACGGTTATGTCTCTCTTGTTTAACATCCGAAGTTTTTAGAAGTTGACGCGTTTCATTGAGATTAAAACAAGACGTTGATATCTTTTAGTCTTGCTCCAGTTAACTAATATTACCAGCTTTATAAAGAAGTGTCTTTACACTGTCATATACTGTATTAGTCTCATGGGAATTATTGATACACAACAATTATACACCTGTGGTAGAACTAACTTATACCATCGTCATCAGGTCAGGCGAGTCTTCATTACCCATCATGTTCTTGTGGTTACTGAAGGTGAGAATATGATGCTTAGTTACATTTTCCACGATTGTCTTTTTGTACAAGTTCCAGTGTTGGTGTTGCCTCCAAGAAAGTCATTGAAATTCCTTCATAATTCAGTATACTTATTATATTAACGCTTCTTTGGTGTGTGGTGGTGGTGTGAATGAATAGGTGGGTTACAGGGTGTGTTATTTTGGTATGAAAGGTTGGTGTAATAGATGGAGAGTAGGGGAGGGTAAGGTGGTGAGGGGTGGTGTAGATGAGGGAGGAGTTGATTTTAAGGTGATAGGAGGTCAGGGAGGAGTGGATGGTAACGGAGGAGTCACTGGTGAGAGAGATGTGGATGGTGAGGTAGGAGTCATTGAGGAAGGTGTAGATGCTGAGGAAAGAGTGTGTGTGTGTGTGTGTGTGTGTGTGTGTGTGTGTGTGTGTGTGTGTGTGTGTGTGTGTGTGTGTGTGTGTGTGTGTGTGTGTGTGTGTGTGTGTGTGTGTGTGTGTGTGTGTGTGTATGTGTGTGTGTGTGTGTATGTGTGTGTGTGTGTGTGTGTGTGTGTGTGTGTGTGTGTGTGTGTGTGTGTGTGTGTGTGTGTGTGTGTGTGTGTGTGTGTGTGTGTGTGTGTGTGTGTGTGTGTGTGTGTGTGTGTGTGTGTGTGTGTGTGTGTGTGTGTGTGTGTGTGTGTGTGTGTGTGTGTGTGTGTGTGTGTGTGTGTGTGTGTGTGTGTGTGTGTGTGTGTGTGTGTGTGTGTGTGTGTGTGTGTGTGTGTGTGTGTGTGTGTGTGTGTGTGTGTGTGTGTGTGTGTGTGTGTGTGTGTGTGTGTGTGTGTGTGTGTGTGTGTGTGTGTGTGTGTGTGTGTGTGTGTGTGTGTGTGTGTGTGTGTGTGTGTGTGTGTGTGTGTGTGTGTGTGTGTGTGTGTGTGTGTGTGTGTGTGTGTGTGTGTGTGTGTGTGTGTGTGTGTGTGTGTGTGTGTGTGTGTGTGTGTGTGTGTGTGTGTGTGTGTGTGTGTGTGTGTGTGTGTGTGTGTGTGTGTGTGTGTGTGTGTGTGTGTGTGTGTGTGTGTGTGTGTGTGTGTGTGTGTGTGTGTGTGTGTGTGTGTGTGTGTGTGTGTGTGTGTGTGTGTGTGAGTTATGAGTGGTGTGGTGAGGAAAACACGGGTATTCGCTGAGAAAAAGGAAAACAGTAGCCATTTGTCCATCAGTGAGTCATAAAAGTTTCTTCCTTCCCGAGTCTCACGTGTGTCAAAGTTGTCATTAGAAGGGCGAGACTCCCCCACTCAACCTTTTTATTATATGTGATTGTGGTAAGGCGGGTTCTGCCGGATGGTTTCTCTTCTAGGTGTGTCCTGTGAGGCGGGTTTTATCGCTAGAACTCTGGAATGAGTTCTATTTGAGTTCTGTTGCATGGGTTCTGTTCTGGTATGTCTTTTATAACGGCCAGTGTCAGGCATTTCGTATTGCTGATCGTGTGTAGGACAACCCATAGCAAGGCTCCTTTAAGACTGAGTTCGATGGGTTCTATTATGTCAGGTCCTGGTCAAGCTCGTGACTGTGACCACAATGTTACTGCGGGACCACAATCTTCACCCTGCGGCACACCACACTCACCGGAGCGCCTAAAATATCCCCCCTAAGCCCTCATTATAGCTTGTTGCTCCGACGGGGAAGTAGTCGCTTGGCCATTTCTCAATACTGTGGAGGAGAATAAGCTTAAACACGTAACTCGAAGGTCTAGCCTGATTTTTTGTGTAGGAACAGACGGAGATAGAAAATGGGAAGAAAAAGAAAGATTGAGAGAGAGAGAGAGAGAGAGAGAGAGAGTTGAATATTGGAAGTGACGACGTTTCTCCTTACATGATACAGAAGGACCAGAAAGGTATTGTGTTGATGAATATTGTTATTTTAATCAACACTAAACCAATCTCAACCTGACTATCTCCCATATTGTCAATCATACTGTAATACGCATCACTACCTCACTCTCACATATTGAATACAAAGTTGCATCTGTATTCTCTCCTAAGATTCGTACATTAAACAATGACTCAACAGATAAGTTTAAGATAATGTTTTGTAGTCATGGTAGATTCGTGGTTTAATTTTGGCGTTTTAGCATTCAATTTCTCTCACCTCTTTAAAACATTGACGGTACGAATATGGATCTAAGGTACTGGCAAACTCGTTATGTGTTATTCAATTTTACGACGACTACTATGATGTAATTTTACGAAATGTCAGATTAACGTCATGGTTTTGGGTTGATGAGCGGCCATTATTAGCGAGGTGTTAGTTGAGTAAGGAGCGTGAAGACGTTCTAACCTGGCTGGAATGTCTAAATAAGTGTAAGCCTCAAGACGTGGGAGGGTGTGGCATACTTATGTGTTGATGATGTAACTTTCTCACCCTTCCGCTCTTTCTCTGTCGCACACATAACTAACTCGTCTTTTCACACTTAACCTGTTTATTTTGCTACTGTCTCACCCCTCATAGTAGCTCCTCCTGCCTCTCACACCAATCCTGTTGTTATCGCATCTGTCGCACCCTTCCATCTGCTACTCGCACCACAACACGGAGACCAGGTATGAGTTATGTTGATATTACCTGGAGGGGAATCTAGGCGTTGCGTCACCTGTACATGGATAACTCCGTCACCCAGGAAATGAAATGTTCTGGGGAGGGAGAGGAACTTGGCTTGGGTGATGGTGATGGTGGTGGTAGTAATAGTGGTGGGGGTGGTGGTAGTTAGTTGTAGTAGTAGTGGTGGTGATTTTAGTAGTAGTGGTGGTGGTGATTTTAGTAGTAGTAGTGGTGGTGGTGATGGTAATGGTGGTTCTAGTAGAGATGGTGGTGGTTGTTATGTTAGTAGCAGTCGATAATAATGGTGATAATAATGATGGTGGAGATGGTAATGATGGTGCTGGCAAGGGTGCTGGTGAAAGTAGTGATGGTGTTGGTAAGGGTGGTGATGATGGTGGTTCAGGTAGTTACAGCTGTCAAGGGGTGGTGGTCGTAATAGGTGTCGGGGATGTCAAATTACCATATAAACAGCTGTCCTCCAATGGTCATCCCTTCTCCGTTACTGCCAGTTCCGTCTGTCACCTGCCACTCCCTGCCTCACATTTCCTAATATCTCTCTCTCTCTCTCTCTCTCTCTCTCTCTCTCTCTCTCTCTCTCTCTCTCTCTCTCTCTCTCTCTCTCTCTCTCTCATAGGCCTATGGACAGTAGTTGTACTTAATTCGAGGCAGGAACTACTTGTTGAGGCGTCTATGCGTCTACTCTTCTTCCTCATCTCAACATTTTTCGTTTTACTTTTGCTCTTCTTCTTCTTCTTCTTCTTCTTCTTCTTCTTCTTCTTCTTCTTCTTCTTCTTCTTCTTCTGGTATTGTTGATTTATATTTTTCTTCTTTTCTCCCCTTTTTGTTCTTTTCTCATCTTTCTCTATATTTCCTGATTTATTTCCCTCTGATTTCAACTTTTTCTTTCATCCATTTTCTTTCCACTTCTATCCGTACTTCTCCTGTCTTCTTTCTCCCTCTTTTTGCCTCTTATACCTTCTTCCTCCTTTTTTGCTCCTTTCACTTCTCCTTTTCACATATGTCCTGGGTGTTTTATTGTCTGGGTATTCCTTCATGGGTGTGATTTATTCATTATTGGGGTAAAGGACGATGCCACTTCAAACTTGCCACCCACGGTCCTCGGCACCCCTCTGTCTGCTCTCTGGTGACGAAGGTAATATGGACTCCGTGGAAAGAAAGGTCAGACATCTAAGTCCCGGGGTCAATAGTTCTTTGGTCCCAGATGAAGTCAGGGTTCAAGGTCAGATGGTATCCTACAGCGAGTGAAGGTCAGGCGTCAAGGTCAGTGCTAGGGTGTTACTCGCTCCTAATGAAGGGTCAAAGTTGAAGGTCACACCAGTACCCTTCTCACTTCGGTTCGGGGGTCAGATAATGATAATTTGGTGTACTGGCCGAGTGATGCCCCAGTTTATATATCTCACTTGTCTATACCTAATCTCAGGTCATACCTCATTTAGATATATAGTACATTATTATAGAAGGTGGTAGAGACATAGGAGTCTGTACATCACTCCTTTATGATATTATAAAAGTTTTAATAAAATTAATTAATATGACTCGTGGAGTGGGCTTGTATAACAACAATGCGGAAATGTGGAAATTTGCCTCTGGCTTTCCTACTCGTGTTAAATTTAAAAACAAATAAAATATAAATCAGATTGTGCGCTACCTTTCTATGTGACAGGTTTAGTTACATGGTTATATTATTATATTATTAGTATTTGACAGACTAATGGATATATTTCATAGAGTGGAGGGGAAGAGGTTCAGAATTGTTTTCGACTGAGAAAAAAAAATAAAAATAAATAAATAAAAATCTGTAAGTTGTTTCATTATCGTTGTAAGTCTTCAACATGCTTCTACATGTAAGGCTTTTAAGCACAGATGAAAAGGTCAGTTCCTGCATTAGATAATAACTAGTAAACATTAAGGAAATAAACCTTTCTCTGCCACGTGTACAGTGTTGCTAGAAACACCACGTATCCTGGGTGTGGGGTAGTTCACAGCCCTGGATAATTTTTACTTGACCATTTATATATAAACTATAAATATGTACAGTATTTACATTTAATCTCGGCCGTGGGGTTAAAGAATAAAAATCCAGCTTTGTTAAGTTTGTACTGAACGTGTCTACCATATGGAGACCCTCAGATGTAGTCCAGATATTAATAGTTTATTTCAGTGGATTATTTCGTTTCCTCTACCTGTACTCGACGTCCTTGGATTTAATGTCATGCTTGGAGCTACGAAGAAAACATTATCATCTCGACAGTAAGAACCTTCCGCTGGTGCTGGTGGTGGCGGCGAGGGTGTTATTTCCCGGTCGACCATCTGTCTCGCCTCTGCTTGGGGGACGAGGAAGTCATTTTGCATGGTTACATTGCACAATGACGTAAAGAAACAAATTTTTTATTTGAGTGTTGCACCGAAAAAAAAATCACTTTCACCGCGGGATGGTGTGTGATAATGTTGAGTGATACCTTTGGGCGATGGTGATTGAAAGTGAGGGAGAGTAGCGAGGGAATATGGTGAAGGAGAGTGCAATTCTATATATGGTTGTTAACTGTAGACTCATAATGTACTGTAAGTTTGTTGATAGTACAGATGGTGTCGCTATTCATATAATCCATCTGGGGCGTCTAATCATCATGTAACTACACTGAGGACACTGCAGATCGTAATGCTAAAGTAGTTTAATGAACCCTGAATTTGTACCCAAGTCAGTGACCGAGGCAGGAGTGTGTATACCTGAATGAGAAGACCACGTCCGTGCATCCGTCCGTCCGTCCACCCGTCTTTCCGACCGTCCGTCCCGTCCCGATCATTGTTTGTTGTCCTCCAGGCACACGGTGGTAGGGGGTGGGGGACGGACACTCATTTTCTGGGACCTAGTTGGAATATAAAGGTAATTTCACGCTTCTCATGTGACGCCGCTACCTCTTCCAGGGTCCAGAGCTTCGAAAATTACTACTTTAATTTTTCCCTGTATTGAGAGATAGAGAGGGTCGTTATCAGGTTCAGGTCGTGGGCTTGTCCTTTATCCAATCGTGGTCGGGTCGTCATCCAGTCGTGGGCGGGTCGTTATCGAGGGGGGAGGGGAGGTGTTCATCAATCCTCACGTATAAATGACTCTTAATTATAGAAACATCTGCATTTAATATTAGTGGAATAAATTGTAGTAAAGTTTTATTAAAAAGAAACATTAGGATGAAACATGACAAAAATGCCGTATCAAATATGTTCAGTATTCATGATTTAGTAAAAGATGAACAGTTAATAGTGTGAGAGTAACTGGTGATACGATGCAATGAAAAAAAATAGGAAAATCATTAACATAAGTGGATTGTAAACAGTGTGTGGGTGTGTGGCAACAAAGAAAACGGTGTGTTGAGTGGGAAAATTTACACCTTAGGGGTAGCTATTAAATATTACATTTAATACTGACGTTACAGTTAACCTAGATCTGTAATAACTTAAAATAAAAAAAAAACGTGAAAATCCCTTGACCGCTTATGAGTTAGAATAAGGAAAGTTAGGATTTGTTTGAGATTACAATACATACAATACAATATAGGTACTTACTAAATCATCCAGGCTGTCAATCATACACTTATTTTTATTATTTTTATTATTATTATTCACTGTATCGTGTATGTTAACAAATTGGATGTGGAAACTATTGGGTTAAAAATCAACTAATCTGTTTTTATAACTTTATTTATTTATAACAATGGAAAGGGATTTAAAGCTTATATGGATATTGTATATACCGAGGTGTTTTATTGCGAAAAAAAATTATTAAAATTTTCTCTAAAGTGTTAAACATTTCGGGCAGTCATTCACACTTGATATAACGTTATAAAAAAAATTATATGAATAATAATAATTTGTAGTTATTATTTTTGGCTCAGTTTTTCAATTACCAAGTTATTAATTAAGTCAGTACGCCAGGACAGGGGAGCTTAACTCTACCCTAACTGAACCAAAAAATACCCGATTGATTTACAGTCTGCTGCTCTGTGTCTGGGTCACCGGCGACTTGTTTTTATTATTCTCAGTCATTAATCATCACTGTGTTTGTCTTTGTCACTATCAGAAATATATGTGAAAAAATACCCCACCTTTACCTCTCTTCTGAGATATAGAGGGAATATACACAAAGGTATTATCATTAATATTACCTGTGTGTTCGTTAATATATTACACACCTCCCAATTAATATCGTCCAGATTAACATTAACACTGCCTGGAGAATATATTATCGTTAACAAATGAATGAATATATTCCCTATACATTGTTACTGATGAATGTAGTGAGTGGGACCAGGAAGTGTTGACGAGTGTGTCTGTATAACCTGTTACTACAACTACTGCCACAACAAGATACCTTATGTAGTGAGACAAGTTCATGACTCGGTGACTGTTAAGGTGGAGGAGTTAAGAGGAAGCCACTAGCAGCGGGGAGGTCAACTTTAGTGTGTAGGATGTGTCTCATAGAAGGAGGATCGATGTGTGGAGGTGAAGGTGATGGTCATAGTCAGTGGATGGGATTGAAGGTGATGGTCATGATCGATTGGTGATCCTGAAGTTGATAGGATGGTGATAGTGGGTGACCTTGAAGGTGACGGTGTCATGATCAGTGGATGACGCTGAAACTGATGAACATGGTCGTGGTGGGCTTGTGCATGTGGTTGGGATGAGTATGACTCGTCATGAATTGGTAAATGGCTGAAAGGTGACCGTAGTCTTTGAAGGTGAGGTGTGACGGGAATATCTAGGGCGGCAGATGAACCTGAAGTTGACGCTAACGTGTGACGGAATTGTAAAAGGTGGGTGGCTGGGCCTGAAAGTGACGCTGAAGGTGACGTGTGATGGGACTATGAAGGGCGGGAGCTGGGCTTGAAGGTGATGGGGCCGCCGTACTGGGCGATGGGGTGTTGGGCGTCACCATCAAACTCCACGTCTGCCACGTATCCGATGACGTGGTCCGCCTGGTACTTCACCTGTGATCGAATAACAGTGTTTTATTATGAGATCACCCAACCTAACCCAACCAAGTCAACCAAACCCAACGTAACATCACCTCATTTGCCCAAAATAGAATTAGGGTGATTAATCCTAAGGTTAAATATGCTAGAGAGGATATTCTTCAGGTGATCCTTTGCAAGATAATGGAATTGCCGAGTTGTTGCAGAAGAATGAATAAAATACACCAAGATGCAATAACAGTATCAATAAAAAGCAACAGATAATAATCATTAGATCCACAATACAAAAACTAGAAGGAAAAAAAAATATGGCGTTACGGTTTGGAGGCGGCCGTCGGGGAGCGCCACGAAGTACGACCCCTTCACCAGGTGCCCATCAGAGGTCTCGTCCTGGCCATAATCAGCGCCTGCGTAGTCGTCCTTCACCCCGTACCTGAACGAGTATGGCCGACCCTGGTGGACATATTTAATTAGTTTTATTACCAACCTATCGAATGGTAATTTTTTTTTATCGTATGAATTTCTAACTTACGACAATGCATTAATGTTTATGAGTGTTCGTAAGTTCCTGTTATGACTGAATGTTTAAATGTTCTTGAAGTGGTCGTTCAATTATTATTTTAGTTAATAGAAGTTCATATTATGTTTAATGATTTTTTGTATTAGTTCAAGAGTTTCATTTTCCATTTTTTTTAATAAGTTAACAAATTTATTATCATAGGGCATTTAAAAGGTCATGTTAGTGTGTGTGTGTGTGTGTGTGTGTGTGTGTGTGTGTGTGTGTGTGTGTGTGTGTGTGTGTGTGTGTGTGTGTGTGTGTGTCCCGTCACGATAGTCACCCCTTAAAAAAGCAATTCACAAAACCCGCACGGTGTAAATATTTCAACAAGTGACAGTCGACTCTGGAAAGCAAGAGACATAAGGTAGTGGTAAGGGACAGGTAACAGAGAGGTGAGGGACACAGACCTGCTTGTAGGAGGGCTGGGAGTAGGGAGGGGCGTAGGGTGGATCTGCTGGTAGGGAAGGGCGCGCTGCCACTACCCCCACTAACAACACTACCACCATCACGCCCACGCAGATCGGGAGACGAGGAACCTGTGATAATGACGAGGACGACATGATACATTTTGAAGGTGACTAATGTTGTTGTTCTTCATTCTATTGTTATGTGCCTTGTGATAGCTTAGGGTAAATAATAATAAGAGCAATTAAAACAAACAGAAAATGGTGCGTATAAAATTTTTCGAATATTACAGATAATTGTCCATCAGTGCGGAGGAGTAATAGCCTTCAACTCTAAGAAAAAAAAAGATTATGAAAGTAAAAGAAATCGTAACATCTACTCTTAGTTTTACCCTTACTCATCGTTAGTAAGTCACCGCCGTCAGTTGTAACTTCAGGAAGGTTTCTCGTGTGTTGGCAGATAAACGCTGTCACGTTGGCCACAGAAGAGCTTAATGTTCAGCTTTAAATGACCGCAGGAGACTTTTGAATTCATTATCTTCCCCCAATCCTGACTATAGGGGAGGGGGGGGGGCTAGGTTACAACAGACTGAATGCCTGTAAGTCTATATCTATCATCAGAAGTTGTCTCTATAGTTAAAAGGTCGTAACTTAAACTATTACAAAAATATTCAACTAAAATTCACTTCACGTGGTATAATTGGGGATGGATGATGCGCTTGTGTCGAGATGGTTCCACTCCGATGATGTCTGGCCGAGTTATGACTGTGTCGTTCTTAATATAGCACAGGTGAGTTTCGTTTGTAAGTTGAGGTGCGTGAGATGTAATAATAACCTTAGCAAACATACTGGAGAGGAGTGCGAGAAGTGCTGCCAACAACCTGGTAATGGTGACTGTGATCTCTTCCCCCTCCACTTGCTTATATACCAGTTCTGACCACCCATCCTCCCTCCCTCCCTCCACCTCCCTGTGTGAGTCCCTGCCACTCCCACCAGAGAGGTTACGGCACCTCCTCCCGTCTGGCACTCACAAGGAAGTTGGTTATTGGTCAATAGTGCCTCGGGTGGTCCATATTACATCAGGGGATGATGAGTAATTACATCAGACACTTTGAGTTGTATGTTTGTGAAAGTAGTCTAGTGTATATGGACTAATTATAATGTGTTTAAGTCCTGTATAAATTGTAAGATGGTGGGTTTTTTTGGCAGTTCACATTAGTAATACGCTCGTTATATTCTGTTTTGTATTTTTATTTTTATTTTTTCGAAAACTGAAGATTATAATTAGCTTTACTGTATATCAAGAGGAACGGACAGCCTGTTTAACTCGAGAGGGAAGGGTAACAAATATCTGGTGAGGCAAATGGACAAACAATGGGCAGACTCAGAAGCTATCGTATTGAAATTAAATCCTGCGGAGTTTGACCCTCCCTTCCCAGGGTAGAAAAAAGTCTCGTCACTCGTTGATGTTTCTGTTAACTGATGACAAATTTCATCAGTGTAATGTACGTCAGTATCCCTGAGGTGTATTTTTATATTATAATAGTCCTCCTGTGTGTGTTGAATGACCATTTTTTTTGTATTTTCATCAGACAACTTTGTAACAGTATACCATTTGTTTAGAGAGATTTGACTTTCAAAATTAATTTTCTAGTGAAACAAAGTAGACTTGATCATGATAAGTCACACCTGTAGTACTTTAGCTAAAGCAGCAGCAGAAGTAGTGAATAATTTGATGCTATTACACATTGTGTACGTTAATTATAACAGCTCATGATTTATTTATACGAATTACAGGTTTGAACGTATAGAACTGAATATTGGACGCCCCAGCTTTTTTTACCTGGATATTAACCACTTTGACTTCTTCACTACGGGGACGCCACTTTTCGTATGTAATTTAGCTGACGCCAGACGATTTTTATTCAGCACAGAGGCGGCACCAGACAGAAGGGGTGGTTAACGCCACCTGGGAGAGTTATGCTATGTTCAGTTAGGTTAGCAAGTGAAATAAACTCGTTTGTGTAATCTTTAGATGATCCCAAGAATCAGATACAAGTACCCACGTACGTTTACATATTTACGCAAGCCCTCTGTTATATATTATGACATGTTGTCTCGACCACTCATAACCATGAATATTAAATAAATGGAAGCACGGTAACTAAACAGAAGCCATAACAAGGAAGTCCTAACCACAAAATCCCTCGCCCTTCCCACAACGTCTGTATTCGAGATAAAGGAATTAGCCGCTTGTTGGCTTTCACTAGTATACCTGTATATCATACGTACGCGCTGGTGAATAGTGTAATTAGCTCACCATAAAGACCTGTGATGATGGCAGGAGGAGGGATGTGTGGCAAGGTGCGGTCTACCAGGGGACTCCTTGGCTGCTGGGTCCTCTGTTGTTTTTTATGTGTCGTTGTGTTATCATTGTGCACCTCCTGATTTTTTCCTTCCTCTGTTGATGCTGACCACCGGCTGCAACTCTATTAATAAACCGTTTATTATTATTATTATTTTACACACGCCAAAGCTCATACGCAATCCCAACCACAACTCCGAATTCCCTCTCCCTCCTCTGCCCCTGTCCATCATCCCTTCACCTCCCCCATTACTTTCACGATGCTCTCTACTTCAGCCTGCTGCAACGCGTCAAGCACTGTGCATGTATGTATCTGCCAACTTCCAAATGTACAGTACACTCGAGTGGGAAAAAAAGTACTGTATTCGCTCAGTAATGCAAAAAACAAAAAAATATTAATGGTCTCTCTCTCTGTTTATTTTTAAAATGATTTATTTGACTATCGGTTGACTATCGGTTGACTATCGGCGTTGTCGTCATATAAGCTTGTCCATAAGTCACTGGCTTTTGCGTTGTCGTTGTCGTCAGCCTTGTCGTTGAAGTCATAGGTGTTGATGTCGGATTGTCAGTTTCGGTCGGCTATTTACGAAGTCGTTGTTGCGTTGTTGTTGCTGTTATCAGGTATCGATACTGAATGACTGCCGTTGGGTTCAGGCGTTGTAGGTCACTGGCGCTGAAGTTTTGACAGACTGTGGGAATTTGAACATCACTGGCGTCGATGTTGGCACTGGTGTCGATGTCGAGGTCTAAATTAATGTCAGTCGAGCGTGCGAGAAAACAAATGATCGTCTACTTATGTCGTATCTTTTTTATCCTGACATTTAAAAGCCACTTTGAGGCTGACCTTTGATTTCTGTTATTTTCAGAGTATTTATATTTTTATGATTCTTGTTATGTTTAAGATATCTTTTATTTAACGATACATTTTATTTTTACGATATATTTAATGTTTACGATGCATTTTATTTTTACGATACATTTTATTTTTACGATACATTTTATTTTTACGATACATTTTATTTTACGATATATTTCATTTGTAAGATCGTAATATTTTTATTTTATGTGATAGTTAGATAAATGGAAACTCAAAATTATAATGTATTATAAATCAGGCGTCTGCAATACGATAATATTTTTTATATTTTTTTTTACCTTATTAAAGTCGTTATGTTAGAGTTACAATATTTATCAATCACTTACAATATTCACCTGTGACTTGAATTCGTATTATTAAACAAATCACGTATTTTTTTTTATATTTAATATTAGTTTCCGTCATATTTGAGTTGGGATTTGAAACATCAAAGTAAAAGTTCTCATTGATGTCTTTGTAGTCAGGTGATAATTCTTCCTCTCTGTTGCTCCAGATAAAGGAGGTGAAATATCTGAGACAAGGTGATCAAAGGGGGGAAAATTTTGTGAGATGCTTCCCCTGCGTGACCCCGATCTTTTAATTGGTTCACTTGTTATGTGTGGGCTGGAGAGCGTGTGATCCGTCTCGTCTTTACTGCAACACCTTTACGGTTCTTTGGTAACTGTTGCACCTGCTACAAGGGATTATTGTTACTATGGCGAGGATCTTTATATTCTTATCCCCTTGTTGGTCATTTTGTTGAGTAATTTTGAAGTTTTTTGAGTACTATGCCAACCTCCTGAGTACAGCAAGTAAACCAAACGAGTAAGATATTTAAAATTTTGAGTACAATGATTTACCCCTTGAGTACTATGATTTACCCCTTGAGTACTATGATTTACCCCTTGAGTACAGTAACTTCTCGACTAAGATGACTTAAACTCTTGAATACGATGTCGTAAATTTGTACCGAAAGTTTTCTCTCGGTGAAGTAAAAGTGTTTGTCCTTCACTGGTTCTATTGTTAATTAAAAAGAGTTTGTAAAGTGTTAACCTGGTTTAGTAGTGTCATCATGGTTGGAGTTGGCCAGTATATTCGGGAGGTTTGGAAGCAGTATTGTGAAAAAAGCCTTGAGGGAACAGTTCAATAGAGGTTAGAATTTTAGAAGGATTTAGGATGAATAAATAAAGTTTCTCAGGTAGTGCTAATTAGTATATTATTTTGATCTAGTGTTTACATAATTTAGTAACCTGTACAGATGATGGTTACAGGTGCATTGACAGCCTTCCTTGGTAGCTGTTGGTGTACACTCCTTCCGGCCGGCGTTCAGTGGTATCCCCCGCCGTTCTGCTTGAAGGTGACGGCAGGACCATAGTGCTTGGGGTGTTTGGCCTGTCCGTCGTAGCTGACCTTGGCCACGAAGCCCTTGTAGTGGTCAGCTGTGTAGTCCACCTGGGAGGGGAGGAGAGCACATGCGTATGTTTAGTATTTGACAATGTTTTACTTCACAAAATAAAGCAAATCACCGAAATTCAGATGCCGTCCTTTGAATGATACTGTTTTCGCATAAGAACATACTGTTTGTTTGCGTCCGTCAGGGAGCGCGACGGTGTAGGAGCCATAGACAGCATCACCGTCCGATTTCTCGTTCTGTCCGAAGTGTGTGCCCTTGTAGTCGTCGTGGACGGCGTAGTTGAAGTGGTAGGGTAGAGGCTCCTGGGAGGGTGTAGGTGGGTAGTTAAAATATTTATAGTGAGCTGACGAGTGGGCAATGTTAATAATTATGTTTTTAGGCTCTGTGTTGATTATCGTAAACAAGAAGTCATATTGGACTTCATGAGCTAAAACGTGTTTACGTTTATCACTATATCCGTTTTCAATATCTCTACTGAAAGCTAGTCAGTACGTGGTGACAGTAGGATGGCCAGCCATGTGCTAGATCACTACTGGCTACTACAACCTTACCATAGTATATTGCTCTAAGTTATTGCTAGTTCACCTCTAGAGAACTGACAAAACAATCTATATTCACTGTGTCCTGGTTTGTGAATGGCGTTCGCCATACATAGTTCTTATACGGACTTTGATAAATAAGTTTTAATATATCCCGTCACACCATTGGATGGTCAAGTTACTTCAGTGCAAGAAAGAATAACACTCACAGTGTAACATAACAGTGTCAGAGGTTTGTTTACTTACGGAAGGGTAGGCGGGCTCGTAGCCGTCTGGGTGAGCCAGGGCGCCCACCACCACCACCAACACAGCTACAGCAACCTGGTGAGATGAGAAGTAAGGTTCAGACACTTTATTCACAATTATAAGGAAAAATGGTAAGTGGAGGTGTACACTACTGGTTACGGTGTGTTGACAGTGTAAGAGATGTTGTCTTACCTGGTTATGAAAGTTCCAGGTCAAATGGGACCGAATACTAATTCTTGTAGACCCACACTACCGCACCATCCCCAACTATTAGGCTTTGGGCCTGTTAGGACTGCCTCCAGCCCTGTTGGTTTGGGTAAGTTAGAAGTGAGACCTATATGACCTGTCAGTTCAAATATAATAATCATCGTGATCGACTCCTGTAGAGAAGAGTGAAATAATGTCGTTGACAGACTTAATAGTGAACCAATTTACGAAGGGTATGGAAGGAATACAGATCGAAGAATTCATTGTAAATTGTCACTGTAAACAAGTTGGTCAGGATCCTCGGTGTTTGGTTTACTGGGAGGAAAATAACGTGTTGTCGTGGTGTTGTAATGAGAGTGTGACCTTTATATGGATTTAAAACACCAAGTCATCGCATCTTAGTCCCTGACCGCTCGATTGTCCCGAGAAAAAGTAGGACTGAGAGGCACAAGGATGGCTCTGGGATATAAAGTTAATGTCTAGTAGGAGTCTTTAATGTCTAGTAGGAGTCTTTAATGTCTAGTAGGAGTCTTTTATGCTGTTCCAGTCATCCCAGTTTCTCGTTGGGATAGGAAACATATTTTAATGGTTAATCTTTTTTTTTTCTTTCTAACATGAGGATAAGATCACCCTGACTAATAACACAGTAGTGAAAGTGTTAAAATTGATACCGATATATTGAGTAAATAATTAATGTCGGTTTATAATACTTGTACAGCTACGATCATATAGGTAAGGGAGAATGGGATTTTTTCACTCCATTTTAATCAATTTTCTCTCTATATTAATTAGGTGTTTTGGTCGTGTGCTGACATAAATGACAATGCAAATGAACCTACATTACCTGTACGCTTCCTTACTTTATGATAAGGCCTCAGTGTTGAAAGAATGTTTGACCTCATTCATTGCTAGAAATAGATTGCTTACTATATTATGACAAAGCCAAAAAAAAAATAAATTAAATTATCACTATTATAGTTAGTATCACTTTTTTCCCCATCCCATTTATTTTCTCCAAGTGAATGACGTTTGGGTTAAAAAAGAGAAAACCTTATTTGTTTCGTTAATGAGGAACAACCAACTTAACAACTTTCTCCCTAACGTCATTAATCTCCAGGTAAACTCCATCCAGGAGTCTTTACACACCTGGGGCTGAGAATGACTATAAATAGGAAATCACTAATCAGAGCTATTTTACCTCGATCACCAATTTGGAGAAACTTTAAAGTACTAGAAAGTCAATTAGCGCTAATGGATCTTGTTCAACATCTGTAGTGAGCCTGTTATCTTGATCAACACCTGTAGTGAGCCTGTTATCTTGATCAACACCTGTAGTCAGCCTGTTATCTTAATCAACACCTGTAGTCAGCCTGTTATCTTAATCAACACATCTAGTGAGCCTATTATCTTGATCAACACCTGTAGTGAGCCTATTATCTTAATCAACACCTGTAGTGAACCTATTATCTTAATCAACACCTGTAGTGAACCTATCATCTTAACACCTGTAGTGAGCCTATTATTTCGATCAACACCTGTAATGAACCTGTTAACTTACTTGGAAGATCATTTTTGGGGGAGAGGTGAGTACAGGTAGATATGTATCAGCTGGTGAGGTTGACGAGTTAATGACTACAGCTTGCCCCATTGGTCTTTTATATACCCGCTGAGAGGTGGTGCACGAGCCAAGGACACCCACCGTGGCTCTCCCTTGGCGGCCGTGTCAGATCAGTGTCACGCCCTACCAGGCACCTCACCCTCACGCCCAACATGACTTACACTCGCTTGATTTGTGACGCCACTGGTTTAGTCACAGTCTGCTGGTGTTGAAAGATACTAGTGGCGAGTTTTAAAGTTTGGGTGGTTAGGGTCTTCGCGTTCAGAGGTGTCACTCATTACTATACTGCCTCTCTGTCTCTCTGTCTCTCTCTCTCTCTCTATTCAGTTTATATTCGTTTGCTTTATATTATATTTTGATCATTGACTCTCTCTCTCTCTCTCTCTCTCTCTCTCTCTCTCTTAATATTACTTTTATTCTCACTCTCGTATTGTTTGTATTGATTCACGAAGAGTCTTTAAGTGTCCTTTGCTGTAGCGAGTTGGAAAACACTTTCTTCACCTGATCTTGACACGACGTTCAGGTATGTATGTGGTTGGTAGGCCAGAGTACGTGTGTGTGTGTGTGTGTGTGTGTGTGTGTGTGTGTGTGTGTGTGTGTGTGTGTGTGTGTGATCACTGAGCCAAGTAGAACACCCAGTACTAGACGAGACCCACTGTTATGTCACTCTTCTGTTGTCATACATAACACTATCCGTCTATCAGTTGACTGTGTTCTATCCCATCTATCAGTTGACTGTGTTTTATTCCATCTATCAGTTGACTGTGCTTCTTGGTTATTTGGTGAGAAAGACCTACAATACCTGGTAGAACAACACCTACGATAGCTGGTAGAAAAAGACTTACGGTAGCTGGTAGTATTGGTGTTCAATGTATAGTCGATTTAGCTATAGTTCGTTTAACACCGGGTATGGCTCAGTGGTAGTGACGATCTATATATTACTCCAAGATCAAGGGTTCGTATCCCCGCTGATGGAGGTTATAGGAAGTTATGTGTATGAGTAAGAGAATTTATATACGTATCTGGTTGTATTGTTTGTATTTTCATGATTATTTTATTTATTCATGATTTATTTTATTAGTTTGTGTTTGTGTATATTTTTTTTATTTTTTTATTTTGTAGTCCAAAGTTGTCAACAAGCTTTAATATATTTCCGTGAAGAATAAAATCTCACCCGTAAGGAAAATTGTTTCTTTGGGGATGTGATGGTTCAGGCTGGTGTAATATTTGTAAATCGTTTCCTCCGTCACACACAGACACAGACACAGACAGACAAGGCTCGTCTCGTCTCGTTGTTTCTTGCCAACATTTATCACTCTTCCTCCCCACTGGCGGCCGCTTGGGGAGATCTCTTTTAACTTTTTGAGTAAGCGGCTCTAGACAATGCGAACTAGGTCATTAGGATAGTGTTTTGTGTGTGTGTGTAAAATATCTGGAGATTGTGTAAACTATCTTAGTCTCACTTGTGTAAACTATCTTAGTCTCCCTTGTGTAAACTATCTTAGTCTCCGGTGTGTAAACTATCTTAGTCTCCCTTGTGTAAACTATCTTAGTCTCCCTTGTGTAAACTATCTTAGTCTCCGGTGTGTAAACTATCTTAGTCTCCCTTGTGTAAACTATCTTAGTCTCCGGTGTGTAAACTATCTTAAAATACTCTTAAATTATTTTGAAGATTTTCTTTGATAAAATCTCATTAACCTTAAGACAACAATGCCTAAGTCATTCTAACGTTATCTTTAAGGAAAACTCTCAAGCTATTTTAAGAGAGTCGCCCCTCGGTAACGTGAAATAGGTTAGTCATCCCGAGATAACTTGAACTTGGTCAGTCATCCCGAGATAACGTGAATCTGGTCAGTCATCCCTTGATAACGCAAACTAGGTTACTGAAAACATCTTAAAAGGTGAACAATTTCCAAACGTTAAATAGGTGGTTGTGTTAAGACAATGCTAGTCAGGGTTCATTTAAAACTCTTTAAATAAAAAAATACCTCAAACGATTTTACAACAGTGAGCGGCAGATAGTGTAGGTCCGTGTACATAAAACAGTCGTTGAGGAAAGGAAAGAAACGTTTTTTGAGCCAACTGGGTCATTTAAAACAGTTCGGCAGTGAAATACGTAAAACTTTTTAGTGACGCCAACCGTAAGAGTGGGAGTATGTTGTAATCTTCCAGTAAATAATATCCACTGAAAATCATAATCAATACACTCTGGTAATAACAATAAGAAAATATCGTGCAAAATAAAATAAACAATAATTAAATAAAATAAAAACTGCAAATAATATCAGTCAGGTCAGGAAAGGCGGCATTGGACCGACTAAACTCATGTAAAATTAGAATGTTTCCCTTAAATGTAACTTACAGTGTAGTAATTTTTCTACCATTAAAAGTAGTAAAAGTTTAATAGTTTGGCGGAAATAACTGGATGGTTTAAAATTTCCTGGAGGCTACCTTACATAATTATTACTATGTACAGGATACGAGTCGTGTGTGTGTGTGTGTGTGTGTGTGTGTGTGTGTGTGTGTGTGTGTGTGTGTGTGTGTGATACATCATGGTAATCCCGGTATCTAACTGCAAGAAGAAACATAAACGGGAGTTATGCGAAAAACGTAAAGTCTTATATATTTTTGTGGGAGTAAGTTGAATATCTTTATGGCTATGTTGTTCTGGGTGTTTCAGCTACTGGGGATATTTTTACCGGTACTGAAATAGAATGTTGTTGTTGTACCAGTTTTAATTTATTCAGCTGCCTGGGTTATTATTCAGAATTCATAACAACACACAACTTGAGATTATAACCTTCTAAAATGCATAGATTCCACAGACATTACAAAATTACCTGGATTTTTTTTTTACAATATATAACACCTGGAGGCTTATGAAGGTAAGGGTAGTTCAAACAAATTACCTATGTGACCCAGAATAAGATGCCAGATATTGCGAAGTATCGAAGGAATTTTGTCCACAACTGCAACAATGACGATGATAAATTAACATCGTCAGATTTTACCTCCATATACAACAAAGGTATTGAAGTCAATGATAGTTATAGAGACGACCTTCATACCTGTTATCCCTGTGTGCACTATGTCTCCCAGTTAGGACTCACCTCACATACGATATACTATGATAAAAAAGGAAGTAAATTTTCTTGTACAACATCTCATTCCCTTACCGTCATGGCGGCTGTAGTATCATGTTATTTTTTTTATAGTAGTTAATCGAACAAATCATAACTACTCTATTCTCGCTAACTTTCTCTGATTTAACTAACATATCCCAGAGTAATTAGGTTAGGTTAGGTTCAGTTGCTTCGTTTGATGTGTATTAAAGTTTGTAGGATTTTTATGGCTAGCGTGAGTAAAATCAATAGTCTAAAACACTTGTATAGTAGAATGCGATGAGTATAACAATATTTACTCTATAAAGCTTGTAGAAATAAACACCAAATAAGGGTTAAATTAGACCGCGATACTAAACTAAAGTTGTACCCAGCCTAAAGTTGTACCCGGCCTAAAAAAAAAAATATCCCGAGCAAACCTAATAATACTTGGTCTATTTTAAGTAAACGAAGCCAGCGGTGCATTACGTGTGTCCAGTGTGAGTCATGGTGTACTGTATATCCTTATGACACATTGGACCTGAATATCATTACTAACATTGTGGCAGGCTTCAGGTGGGAAAATTATGGAAGCCTTAATAATATTGTGTTATGATAAAGCTCGTTGGCGGACACAGTGGCGGTCATAATGCTTTGGAGTGGGAGTTGGTGTTGAATTATTTTTTGGAGTATTTTTTTTTTTAATTGGGGAGTAATTCTCTCTCTCTCTCTCTCTCTCTCTCTCTCTCTCAATGCCAGACAAGCGTTATCGTTCGTCCTCTCTCCACTCCACCTGCTGTAGCGGTCGTGTTATGGCGAAGCAGTGGAGCCGATTATTCGCTGTTGATCAGTTTCCAAGAACCTTTATAAAGCCTTGGAGTGACGTCATTACCTCCATTGTGTCTTACCTTACAGAAGAAATTTGATTTACTCGGAGTGATGTTTTTTTCTTCTCTTTCCACCAATCACGTTCATCTCTATATTTTCTATACTCCCCAGTCTGTTTTTTGGTCAGGGCAGGTCAAGTCAAAGGTCATGTTTACAGTACCTGTTAGTCTTGATATGGTCAGGGCAGGTCAAAGGCCATGTTATGCAGTACTGTTCGTCTTGATATGGTCAGGGCAGGTCAAAGGTCATGTTATACAGTACCTGTTACTCTTGATATGGTCAGGGCAGGTCAAAGGTCATGTTATACAGTATCTTTTAGTCTTGATATGGTCAGGGCAGGTCAAAGGTCATGTTATACAGTACCTGTTAGTCTTGATATAGGACAGGTCAAGGGTCATGTTATACAGTACCTGTTAGTCTTGATATGATCAGGGCAGGTCAAAGGTCATATTATACCTACAAATCTGCTACGTGGTCAGTGGTCAGGGTGGGAAAACGTATAATAGTATCAAGAATGTTTCGATAAGAGGAATTTTGACCAAGCACGTTGACTTATCCATTTTCGTTGCCTGACAGTTTGCTATTTGGGTCCAACAGGTCAGAGGTCACGGGAGACGCAATAAACATAATATTATTAGGGCTGCTTCTATTTGTTAATCTAATTAATCCGTAGGTTCGTGAGTAGAAGGGTTGGTCATTATCCTGCCTTCGGTCCATAGTCTCAAGGGATCAGCGAAGAGAGAGAGAGAGAGAGATATTCCTCCTCTTTCCCCTTACCCCTCCTTCCCCCCACTCCCACCCTCTTTACTTTTGCCTCCTCTTTGCCCAAATATTGTCTTTGTTCATACTTTATACATATGTTCACTTTCACCTGTTCATGTTCAGTATACATGTTCACTCTCACTTGTTCATATCTGTGCCGAAATTTCTGTTGGCTTATTTACATTCCTTATGTCTACTGTAGTAAAAAAAATCGTCTTATTAATTAGTGTCTTGATGAGAACAGCAGAAAATTTAGTAAAAAATAAGAAAGGTGTAGCAAGTAGATATATATATATGGACCCTTGTTCTACTTGGTCCAAACCTAACCTAACCTAACCTAACCATAGAGATTGGGGGCATAGTGTCAGTGGTTCCCAAGTGCTAAATATCCGTAGTCGTAACATTTAGTGGGGAAGGTGAACATCACCCTCGGGAGAATGTAATAGATCTCCCTGTAATGTATTGGACGAGTTTTCTGTGGAGTTAAACACGGGAACTAGACTAAATGAAGAAATTTTCACTCCGATATTAAAATCTTCTGATGTTTTTATCTCGTCTCGTCACACTTAATTTAAACGATACGGTGAGACTTTACTGTCAAGGAGTGTGATTAAATTATTTTTATCATTCCAAGATACGATGATATATATATTTTTTTTTGCATGGATGTTTTAGTATTTTATATAAGAAGAAGGTGTTGATTTATCGCATGTTGGTGAAGTTGGTCCAATATACATCTTTCCTGACCTAACTGATATGGTTTTTCTCTTCAGTATTCTTGGTCATTGTTGTTACATATCCGAAAGTTAGCGTTATAACTGACATGTGACTGGCATGTGACTGGTGGCGCCTTATATACCTGATGAGCGTAACGTCACAAGTACCTGTCGGAGACCCAGTCAACAGGTTATAACTTGGGGCTGAGGTGAACGTTGGCTCCGCGCTCTCGACTGTTCAATCTGACTGGTCATGTGACTGGTGGTGTGTTAGCCAGTCGTATTTCCTCGTTCATGATTGCTAGTCCAATAAGAGGAATATTATGAGTTTTAGGTGAAATGAGCCTCAATTTTTAGTGGGTCAGGACCTAATCATGGGGAGTGGCACCCTTTGGCTGTGTTCTTAGGACTGGTCTTCATATTCACGTTTAGGTTCGGTTCAAGTCTGTTAGGATTGGGGTGTCTTAAGACTGGGGCCTCTTGGGACTGGGGCCTCTTGGGACTGGGGTTTCTTAGGACAGGGTTCACTTGGGACTGGGTTTCTTAACACTGGGGTTTCTTAGGACTGGGGCCTCTTAATAATGGTGCCTCTTAGGACTGGAGCTCTATTAACAGGTCTCACACACCCCCTGGCATAGCTGTAATACGTTTTGATAAATATTCACGTACAGTGTTGTGGCGTTATTAGTGCTATCTTCTCATCAGTCGTTTAATTGCTTGTTGATATGTTATAAAAAACACAAAAACATTTACCCAGTGAGTTTTTACACATTACAGCGTGTGACAGTTGGCATTATAACTTTTTAGGTACAATTTTGGACAACATTCCCTCGACATTTTATACAATAACTGCCATCAACTACTTAAGGGCCAATTATAGGGTAGGTAAGAGGGATTAGTATTTTAACACTTATATTTGTCTCCGTATTATAGGATTTTCTTCGCTATAATGACAGTGTATAATATGATGAAAGATAGAGTTCACCAGCCAAAAATCAAGCATGATCCATAAGTATTCCACCAGATACTGTATTGCTAAGGATGGAGGCTGGTGTTGTGGGTGTATAGTGTGTGTGTGTGGGTATGCGCAATATTTTTACTTGTTTCAATTACTGTTTTCCACATTTGTCTTCCACTACTGTCCCTCGGGTTATCTCCTCTCCCTCTCTTCCTTCATGTTTCCGTATCCCGCGATTCACCCAAAACAAAAATGGGAGAGAAGTAATTATAATAGATAAATAGAGAGTTAGTTACAGCATAATAACATCGTAAAGCCCCCGCCATCAGACGTTCCTCCATGGGGTAAATCGGATGAATAATTGCTCAAAGGATTTTCCGCCAATATTTTATCGTAAAAAATATGGACGACACATTTTTAATCTTTAAATCCTCTTTACAATTTATTCTCATCATCCCCCGACAGATAGCGTGAGTGGGGAGATATAATCATGGTAATGTTAGTCTGTGTAGAAAAATGGTGTCCGTACAGGAGCTCAAGTCTTATCTGTTTCATTGATACCAAGTTTCTTGTATCAGTTTATGGATGTTTTTGTTTGTGGTATTGGTGAAGGGTGTGAGCCTCCACGGTGGCTTTAGCTTCTATATTAGAATAAGTTGATGCAGAAAGTCGTTCAATTGATCTGTGGGACAAATAATGGAGAGATACTTTACCATTATTTGCACTAAACAATTAATATACTCAGTAACTTGTTTTAGACTAAATATCAACACGGGAACCACCAAGTTAATTTGTTTTTCACTTTGTACCGCACTTGTATTATTATGCCTCAATAAACTGTTTCAATTGCATCTGTTACTCTCAGTCAGTCCGCCTTCATTCAACCAAGCCACCGTGATGACCTACTGTACTCCTCTTCTTCACTCCTGGCCACAAGTACTTCATAAGACTTAGAACTGGCAGGGAAACTGAATCGTATTATTACACACACACACACACACACACACACACACACACACACACACACACACACACACACACACACACACCAGCATAAAACACATCAACCACCTTCAGGGCATCTTTGGTATTATAATAAATCCCTGTGATATATACTCGTATTTGTGTTTATTCGAGGACGTCCGCTTTCAGCTCTCCTTCCTGAAATACTGAGCAGCTTATATAGTTGTCATGAGTGTAAACATTGTGGAGGTTTATCTATTGACATTCCTGTTGGTGATCTTTTGTCTTTAGATAACACTTGAGTAATCTGGCGTCGGACAGTTATCTGGGTTTACTGTATCGTGACTCTTGTTGTGGTATAGTACTGTTCTCTTGTTAATGGATGGGTATTGCTTTCTGTCATTGAATAGCTTACTAATATGGGATATCTGAAGCGACAGCAGTGAAGAGATAATACACTTGTAATAATAATAATAATAATAATAATAATAATAATAATAATAATAATAATAATAATAATTAACGGTTTATTGAAAGAGAATGGCAGCCGGGAAGCTGAAAATATACAGTTACATAATTGGGGAATGGCTCTCTTGATTTACAAATAATATACAAGTAACATAAGTGATACAAATATGATGTCTAATATATTATAGGAATAGCCGTGTGTGTGTGTGTGTGTGTGTGTGTGTGTGTGTGTGTGTGTGTGTGTGTTCTGGCCAGTCGAAACGGCACTATCGTTTTTCGTCAAACTTGGTGGAAAAATTGCAAAAAATTCGTAGAGTGGAACAAACCTGGTCCCATGTCGACGGTTTCTTTAGGAAGGCCTTAATTAACCATTTTATTTACACTGGAAAACGATGCAAGTCTACGGACGTGGCGCACCCTCATTCGCTGTACGCTGTCAGCCGGACGGCAGTTGCGCGCTAGCCAAGCACGAACGTTCAAACTTTCACCGGGCACGAAGGGCCCGCGATCACTTGTATAATAACTAGGTGGGGAGAAGCTCAAACTACAGGGCATTTCAACATAGTGGCAGTGCAAAAAGTAAGATAGACTGGGAGTGAATACGCTGGTTGATTGCAAGTTATTGATAATATTTACAATGGTTGGGACTGGGCTGTTCTTTTAGTGATCAGTTCGTGCTCGCATGGGCTGGGTGCGGTTGTGGTGTCGAATAGCAATTCTCGGACGAGGGATCTCGGGTGGTAGTAGGGGTTGTTGTCGAGGATGGTGCAGAAGCTTCTCACCAAATTTGCAGATGAGGTCGTGATGATGGTCAGTGAGAGCCGAGAGGGTCACTGTGTTGAGCTCTTCTTGATATGTGGAGTAGGAAGGGGAGAGAATAATCTTGCAGGCATTCTTTTGCACTTTTTCTGGGTGTTTACGTTGTGTGGCATTTAGGGAGGAAAACCAGGTAGGGGAGGCATAGGTGAGCTTGGGAAGTATGCATGTTGAGTAAACACGGTGTTTCCGGCCACATTACACCATAACAGGTTAATGCTTATAAGAGTAAAAACAAAACAGAATAAACCTTCAGTATTACATCAGCTTGGCTAAACGAAAACAGCGGTCATGCTACATTAGGCAGGACATAAGCCCTATTTTGCATATAGGACCTTAATCTGGCACTTAATTTTCGGGGAGGATATAGTTTTTGTTGCTGATGCCCCCAACAAAACTCAGTGACACTTGATTTTTTTTTCTGAAGAATTAGTTGCTGGAGACTATGTTTATAAGTAATAGATACAGCACGTATAAATCAGCATTTGATTTCTTGAATAATGATTAAAAGTAAATACAGTGTAAGCCTGTAAAGGATGTTTATTTATATTACAAAAATATACAAGGTGAAACAAATTCTGGCACGGCTTTGTGAAAGAAAGTGTGAGAGGGGGTGAAGTGGTTCTCAGTGGCCGTAGCCTTGGTGCTTGAAGGTGATGGCTGGGCCGTAGTGTTTAGGGTGCTGAGCCTTGCCGTAGTAGCTGACCTTGGCTACGTAGCCCTTGTAGTGGTCAGCTGTGTAGTCCACCTGAGGGAAAGAGAAATGATTTAACATAATATAACTTCTACTGTGGGTGTGGATATTAACCAAAAAGATGTGTTTTGACAAGTGTAAACAGTGTGAGGAGGTGGGTCGTACCCTTTGTTTGCGACCGTCGGGGAGGTCGACGGTGTAGGAGCCGTACACAGCTTTACCGTCGGACTTCTCTTGTTGGCCGTAGTTGGCGCCCTTGTAGTCGTCGTACACGTTGTAGTTGAAGTAGTAGGGCAGCGGCTCCTAAGGGTGGGTGTCGTTAAGTGCTTATTAATAAGTATAATTGTGTTTTAAGATAGGTATATGTCTTATTAATCATACAGGTAAACACAGTATGGAAAAGGACTAATATATTAGGTAAAGGTGATTGGTACTCACCGGTTTGTAGACTGGTTCATAGACGTCAGGGTCAGCTAGGGTCACGCCCACCACCACCAGGACCACCAACACCTGCGGGCAGACTTGGTGTAAGTGTTCCTGTGTACTTCTGCTTATTACCTCATTTTAAAGATTAGTTAAACAGAGGCTAAGAAAATATATTAAAAAACTGACACAACAAAATCACATGAATTGTACCGGTAAAAATTCCTTTAACATATCCCAACTCTCCATTGACACCCTTAACAGTTGCTTTGAATTGCTCCAGTTGTAGTAATGTACTGGTTTGGTGAAGTGCTTTTCAATTAATATATTTACATGTGCAAACGATCCTTTTATTGATTTCCTTAAAAGCTCTTTCCATCGGTATATTACTTGAAGTGATACGTAAATTATTTTAATATTTCTTAGTATTTCAAATGCGTATAAGTCACTTTAACTAGTATAGTGTGTACAGTTGTGGCCCTGGTGTCCACAAGGTGTTATTTACACAGTACACTACATGTTCCTTCATAGTTTGCAATACTATGATGTTACTGACTCGGTAAATCATGTTTGCTGGAGTTATGATTCGGCTACAGCTGAGAACTGTGAGTGAATGACTGGGATGTGACTGGTGGCTCTTTATATACGTAGTGTGGGTGACGTCACGGGTGTGCTCGGCCAAAAAGTGACTAACTCTGGGTGGAGGTGCACGTGACTGTTCCAGCAGACTGATGTAGTGTAATTGTTATATTTCTTCCATTGTATTTATTACCATAACTCAGTCGTATTTACTCATTCATAACCGATTATAGCAGAGGGTAGAGGCACCACACCTTGGGTAACACCTTGTATATTCACTCTTAAAATGTCTACTGTTTATTGTATGAATATGTTTTACAGTATTCGAATTTGGAAACAAAATTTGAGTTTATGGGAGATGTTTGGTAATACAAATGTTTGATGTTTAATGTATAACACAATCTTTTTAAATCACTGTGGAAGATAAAATACATGAACTGTTGGTGTACCGCCCTGGTAGTAATGTGGGGTTGAAAAATATATAATGTAGAATAATGTCAGTGAATGTGACGCTCTGTGATTATAAGGGAAATACAATTTAATTATAATATTTTAACGGAAAAAGCAAAATTTTATTGTACAAAATGTATTTTTAATCACTAGTACGAGAATATTATACCGGGTACATTATGTTATACGTTGTTACACGATATATTGTGGTGCACATTATATATATATATATATATATATATATATATATATATATATATATATATATATATATATATATATATATATATATGTGTGTGTGTGTGTGGGAGAGCAGAGGTCTAATGGTAAAAAGTTTCGGTGTGTTTACTTTAGTTGGGTTAAGTTTGTGTGTTTGCCTCAGTTGCTGACGTAGTGGGCGAGTATTGTGCCCTCCAGTGTGACTATGGCATTGCACACAACAATATCAACATCCTGTCTTAGGGTATTTCAAATTATAATATTTTTTCATTATTAATATTAATATTTTTTATCATTATTAAACATGCATTATGGTTATCAATATTAATTTTGCTTGTAATCAATAACGAAAACTTGACTTTAAAATAACGTAACTAGTGATCAATCACAGCTGTATTAAAATAGTTTTGGTTTTCCTTAGTAAGGAAAAAATAATTATATGACCTTAACAGTTTAGCTACGTGTATGATGCAGATTTATAACCTTAATATTATTGCATTTATTCTGCTCACCTTATAATGTTGGATTAAATTATAAATTTTACCATGTTCATGTTGTATTATTTGAAACAATGACTTGACCATAGGATTATTCCCTTTAACATATTTTTAACTAAATTATAGATAGTTAGATAAATGCATATTTTAATGTTCTAGTTCACATCTTCAAGAAGCAGTTGTGAATATCTCGTTACGATTCATTTTACATTGCATATATCACACATTGATGACGTAATAATCACCTGTAGAACTTTTCAAACTAATACGTTAGTTACTAATCCAAGTATTTTATAACGATATGGACAGGTGTAAATTATCTCCTTCCATATTAAGTAATACAGTGCATGAAATACCTTAACTTGTTTATTGTGAAGTGTCTGTGTGTTCCAGTGAAAGTATCCAGGACATGCAAGTTAATGATACAAGGGTGTCTGTGTGTATGTGGGTATATTTTATTTTTTTATTTTTTCTATTGTTTCAGCACCTGTCTCTCCCTCTTTACCTGTCTTCCACCACTCTTCCCTACTGTTTGCCATCATTGTTCAGGCTCCTGTAACCCTTGATGGAGAAATATAAAGTGGGAGAGGATATTAAAGATAATGCATACATAGATAGATGGGCGGGCGGGCGGGCGGGCGGGTAGATAGATAGATAGATCCGAACTCATATCCATTTGTAATCAATGATCGTAGTACAGTTAGAAGTTGTCACACATTACATGAATGAGCTTACTGCTGTGTTCAGTTCTGATGCTTTTAAGTAACACTGCAGTACAGGAGAGCCAGATAAGCAGGAAATACCGAAATACGAAAGAGCATTTAACCTTTTAAGCTTAGGATGGAATATAAACTTGTAGGTAAAGAATATATTTATTTATTTGATATTTATATACAACTTAGAGTGCACGGCGTGATAAATGTGTGAGGGCGAGGTAGTGAGGAGTGGTTCTCAGTGGCCGTAGCCGTCGCCTTGGTGCTTGAAGGTGATGGCTGGGCCGTAGTATTTAGGGTGCTGAGCCTTGCCGTAGTAGCTGACCTTGGCTACGTAGCCCTTGTAGTGATCAGCTGTGTAGTCCACCTGAGAGAAACAAAAGATTTATTAGAATTCAATTCTACTGTTGACGTGGAACTCAAAAATATTTGTTTTGACAAGTGTAAACAGTGTGAGGTGGGTCGTACCCTTTGTTTGCGACCGTCGGGGAGGTCGACGGTGTAGGAGCCGTACACAGCTTTACCATCGGACTTCTCCTGCTGCCCGTAGTTGGCGCCCTTGTAGTCGTCATACACGTCGTAGTTGAAGTAGTAGGGTAGCGGCTCCTGAGGGTGATGTTAAGTGGTGGTTAGTAGATATCAGGTACTCAGGTAGGTACAGTATAATCCAAGGTGATATAAATTTGCTGTTAACTTGTGTGCTATAGTTAACCTTTCTCATAAAATAGCTTAGTGAGTTAATACTGTATTAAAACTTTGTAATTCTTTGTACTGTACACTCACCGGTTTGTAGACTGGCTCGTAGACGTCAGGGTCAGCCAGGGTCACGCCCACCACCACCAGGACCACCAACACCTGCGGGAGGAAGTTATTTCATATTTATTTTAAGATAGAATTATTTTGCTGGTTTGTACTTTTTCACATTAAGGTACCCGGAAACATTATCTGTTTGTCTTTTATAATATATTTTTACGTATATTGAGCCTAACTTATAATATTGCACACAAAAATAAAGGTTTGCGTGCCAGAAAGAGTTGGAATTGTTAAAACTTTGGTAGAAAATGCTTTGTTGGATGGCACACGAAATTTTTGTATTTTCGTTGTATAATTTGTGTGGGTTTGTAGCACCTGTTATCGTTTCATACTTTGCTGTAGGAAACGGAAAATTTTATTTCAGGTTATTGATTAAAAATATTCTGAAGGGCTAAGTTGTCGCTTCAGTGGTGTTCATATTAAGTGAAGGAACAGTTGGCTTGGGAAAGGAAGCTGTGAGTGTGTGTGTGACATAAAAACACGATACATTAAAACGAGTTATAACCCTTAACAGACTTATTATTACACTACTCACTTTGGAGAACATTTCGCGAGTTTTGTGATACGTAGGCGGGTGAGTGCCAGGTCGATATGAGTTGTGTTTATCTAACCTGGTGCTTAAATACTCATATCCACCTGTTACCTACCACACCTCACTCCGTTACGTCATGGCGGCCACACGTTCCTCGCCCACGTACCTTTTTGTTTTCGATCTACACTGAATTATTTTTCATTCACTGGAACGGAATTTGGTCACGTATTATGTTTCAAATCTGTGGGCGGTAATGACTCGTGTCGGATCAACTATTGCTAGGTTGGGTGTTGGTTGCAGGCAAAGTGTTGGTTGCAGGCTGGGTGTAAGTTGTAGACTGTGTGTACATTATAGACAGGGTGTAGGTTACAGGATGAGTGTTTGTGGTGTGTTGTATTTCACATTAACGGGACTAATACTTATCTTATGAATTATAACCCAACAATAAGTTTTGGGTTAACTGTTCTCCATCACTTTACCCCGAGGAATATTGTCACAGATTTTTTTCTGCAAAACTTCCACACACGAGTCGTGAATGTACGTGTGTGTGTGTGTGTGTGTGTGTGTGTGAGAGAGAGAGAGAGATAAACGCAACATGGCGATTAGACGTTGATAAACTACGAACTTAGCAATTAAGGGTCACTAATGCCTCCTAAAACGATTGGTCTTACCCCTTTCCTTCTCACCTGCCCTCTTACTTTACACTCCCCAACCCTCCTCATTCTCCTCCTTCCTATCCCGCTACCTTCCCCCTCCCTATCACTTCCCCTCACCCTTCTCCGCCTCCATTTCACCCTTCCCCTTCTTATCCTTTCCCCCTCCCAATTCCTCTCACCTTCCTATACCCACCCCCTCCTCATACCCCCTCTTCTTCCTCCCTCTCACTCTCCCCTTCCAAACCCTCTCACCCTTTCAACCCCCTTACCCTCCCATTCCCCTTCCTACCCCTCTCCCAACCCCTCTTCCTTTCCCCTCACCCAACCCCTCCCCCTCTCCCCGCTCTTTAAAAGAATACATAACACGTAACTAACATGACATTTTACACAACACATAACCATTGGTCACCCGAAAACATTCCTCGTTTTGGGGGATACAATTCGTTATAAATTCCGTGTGTGTGTGTGTGTGTGTGTCTGTGACGCCCAAACTAGTAATCAAACATCATATTCAGTGAAAATCGGTGAAATTTGGAGCTCTGGTCGTTATATTCCTCACCCTTCATATGTGTGGTAGAGCAGAGCTGGTGGCGGTGTGTACATGGTGATGGCGTGTGCAGGGTGATGGTGTACATGGTGGCGGTGTGTGCAGGGTGATGGTGTGTGCAGGGTGATGGTGTGTGCAGGTGATGGTGACATGGATGGTGTGTACATGGTGATGGTGTGTGCAGGGTGATGGTGTGTACATGGTGATGGTGTGTACATGGTGATGGTGTGTATATGGTGATGGTGTGTACATAGTTGTGGTGTGTACATGGTGATGGTGTGTACATAGTTGTGGTGTGTGTGTGCAGGGTGATGGTGTGTACATAGTGGTGGTGTTTACATGGTGATGGTGTGTATGGGGTGATGGTGTGTACATGGTATAATGCGTATAAGGTGGTGATGCATTCATTGTGGTAATCGATAGTGTGTACATTCTGATGGTGCATACATTATGATGGTGAATGGTGCACATATTATTATGGTGCGTACAGTGTGTGTGGTGATGAGGCGTGTATTATGACATTGGTGTTGTGTATTTTTTCTTCCAGTATGAACTACGTCTCGGCAAAAACTGTTACTTTCTAATCATAATAAGAACCGACGATTTAATTTTTTTTTTTCATGGTAGTTAAATTTAATAGAACTTCTGAGTTTGGTGGACTTGTGCTTTGGTTTCTATAATATATAAAAACTTAAAAGAATAAAATGTTCATAATGTTGTTCAGGGATAATAGTTTTTAAGTCAACATTTGTCATAAAATTTAACAACAGTCCATTGAAAGTTGATAATACTGTTTGCTGGGAAATTGAACAATAGTAATATTAATGATCTACATTATCATTTTAATTATATTCTGTTTGTTATTATGGAGCTAAAGTACTGCTCATGATATCCATTACAGTTGATAATGCTGTGGCACCTTCAACCTTTTGTAATACGTGGCAGACACCCACCTAACCTAACCCATAAAGTGTATTGGTTTATGTGTATAACTGGTTAACAATGCCCTCCATTATGTATCAGAGTCGCAACAAGAAGAATGAAATACCCAATATAACTTAACATCTCAGTAAATAGATATATTCAAGACCTAATTCCCCTCACCAACAAGTAGATTATACCAAGATACTGTCAAGGATTCAGGGAATTTTAACTGTAACTACACATTAATTCCAGGATTCCCAAGTTGGGGGTGTATCGTGTGTGTAATTGGTTATATGAATTTTAATATATCACTTCTGAGGTCTGCCTAAAGATGTTTTTATGTGGGTGTGTATTTTTTTTATTTTTTTTTTATTCTTTCTCGTTCTCTTTTGTCTGGTTGTGTCCGTAGATCCCCAGTGCAGGTAATCTAACACCGGTACATATTAATTATCAACATTAAATACCTTTGTTTTCTTATCATAGGACGATAGTTTCTGAAGTACGTTTTAATTATTTCTTTCAGTAGCCGTTGTGTCTTAACTCTTACTGTTACCCCGTAGAAGGAAGATTAGGTCTATTTTTTACTTACATTTATTATTGTGGTTATAACTGATTAGTGAAAATACGAAGTTCGGAAAATATATTTATTTAAAACATAGAGCTTTTAAAAACATTAACGTGGCACGGCTGTATAGTGTGTGTGAAGTTATAATGGTGTGGTGAAGTGGTTCTCAGTGGCCGTAGCCTTGGTGCTTGAAGGTGATGGCTGGGCCGTAGTATTTAGGGTGCTGAGCCTTGCCGTAGTAGCTGACCTTGGCCACGTAGCCCTTGTAGTGGTCAGCTGTGTAGTCCACCTGAAGGGAAGATAAAAATATATAACACAAATTCTACTGTGGGTGTGGGACTTGTTTTGATGAATGTAAACAGTGCGAGGAGGTGGGTCGTACCCTTTGTTTGCGACCGTCGGGGAGGTCGACGGTGTAGGAGCCGTACACAGCTTTACCATCGGACTTCTCCTGCTGGCCGTAGTTGGCGCCCTTGTAGTCGTCGTACACATTGTAGTTGAAGTAGTAGGGCAGCGGCTCCTGTGGATGCAGGAATAAGAGGGTGTCGTTTGATACAAAGCAAACGAATCTTATGAAATAGGACATAGGCACGTCAAGCTACATATGTGTTATACTGTAGTGGATAAATTCATTTTAGACGTAAGCATATGTAAAATCCAGTGGGTAGGGGTCAAGTGTACACTAACCGGTTTGTAGACTGGTTCGTAGACGTCAGGGTCAGCCAGGGTCACGCTCACCACCAGCACGGCCACCAACACCTGCGGGCAGAGTCGTTTGATATGTTTATTAACTGATTTATACGACATCAAGTGAATGTTATTATCTCTTGGTAGTCAGGTCTTTTTTTTTTTTAGTCATCCCGGACTGTTTTCGCTTGAGTAAAAGTTGAGGCTGTGTACCGAGCGTAACACCTCTTCCGGGAAACATTAAAACAAAAGATTAAGTTAGTAATCACTGTAGATACTGTAGATTTTTTTCTTCACTTTTTCTGATCATGAAATCGTAAATAGTCGAGTTCTTTTTGGTGATTTTTTTTAGGAATTACTTTTGCTTTAAACGTGCTTTCCTTTTTTTAGGGGAGAGGGGGGGGGCGGTGAAAGTGTATTAGTTTTATGGACGTTCAGGTTTTAAACACAATTGCCTTTCTTAATGATGCGGTAAATACAACTCCAACATTTAAGTTTCTCTATGTTGGCACACTGTATATGCTTTGGTACACAAGTGCCTCTTGTAAATGTAAGTTACAAACACGTTATCACTGTATTTTCACCATGGCATCGTCTTCTAAATACCACTTAAAACTTATATATTCCCAACCAGTTTGTTATACTAACTTTGTAAAACATTTTTGGGAGTTGTGATGATGATGTGGTGAGCAGTGTGAGTGTCTACCTCCCCCACCAACCACCTCTTTATATACACACAGGTCGTCGGCGTGAATGTCTCCCTCTGCTCACGTGTCACATTACATCATTTCACAGATTAAATTCATTCTTCAGTATTACCAGACCGTCCGACTCCACACCTGGTACCAACTTTACGACTCCCGTCACCAGGTGCAAATTACCTAAGCCTTTTTACCTTGTTCATCTGAGTACTACAGTGTTACTGGTGGAATGTCTATCTGTATTTATATCATAACATGTTTATTATCTGAAATCCAGTTGTTTAAAGGTGTTTAGATGCTCAAGCAGACGGACTATTGAAGCACAGTTTCGAAGTGTTGGTTTCTACACTTTAGATAGATAGATAGTGTTGTTATAGGTAGATAGAATGATTCATTGAAATAGAAAGGCAGGTTGATATTTGTTGAAATAACCATATAAGATCACCTTGGTTCAATGTGTATATAGACGATGCAGGTATACAGTATACATAGACAGTGCCTGTACACAAAGTGCATAGACTACAGGTATATTTCGGTTAAATTCTATATTATATATATATATTTTTCACTATTAGTCATCATTAGTCACGCAATCAGTCATTTAGCCAGGTAATGATGACTGGAGTCTAATCCTAATTTTTAAGGTGAGATCGGTCCTCATTAGTTATCTTTCTTGATTATTGAAGGCGGTGGATAGAAATGAGCTCGTGTGTGTGTAGTAACCTTGTTGATATATATATATATATATATATATATATATATAT
The DNA here is from genome assembly GCF_018991925.1 of Homarus americanus. NCBI lineage: Eukaryota > Metazoa > Arthropoda > Malacostraca > Decapoda > Nephropidae > Homarus > Homarus americanus. The sequence goes on from NW_024739413.1 coordinate 163,314, forward strand.
ATATATATATATATATATATATATATATATATATATATATATATATATACACGCTGTCATTATAAACTGCAGCCGTGTAGAAAAGCGCTATTGTACATGTCGTAAAACAATAAATTTTACTCTTAAGGAAAACAATACTCGTGGAATTTGTGCTCCGTGTTCTTTAAGCCTCGCTGACGCCGGGCTAGATACGCATAATTCACTGTTGTTTTTGTGATAAAATATTTATATAATGCAGCTGCCAGGGTCGTTAAGCACTGTTCAAAAAATCTTATTGTTTATACAAGACAACTAACATGTTTTTATATATTTGTAAATGTTTCATGTTTTGTTGGCCGGCTGTGGTTTTCCGGGTGAGGAGGGGGGAAGTAGTGAGGAGGGGAAGTGGCTAGTGGGATGGGGGGGGGAACTGGTTAGGAGGGGAAATGGCTGATGAGAGTGGGGGAAACTGGTGAAGAGGGGAAGGGTAGGAAGTGTCTGGGGTTAGTTCGGAGAGGAAGTAGTAGGTACGGGGAATTACCTAGGCTGATGAGGAGGGACAGTGGCAGGTAGTAGCTGGGGCTGTTAGAGATGGCTGGTTTAAGGTCATAATCAGTCAGTTGGATGATTTAATAAGTTAGACATACAAAGATAAGAGCAGAGGTAAGTAGACTCGTTCCCGGAAAGCCTGGAATCATAAGTGTCTTCGTGTCCTTGTCTGTCGTGTTCTTGTACCTCGTGTCCTTGTACCTCGTGTCCTTGTACCTCGTGTCCTTGTACCTCGCGTCCTTGTACCTCGCGTCCTTGTACCTCGCGTCCTTGTACCTCGTGTCCTTTACCAACTCCCTAATTTTGCAGACATTGACCGCCTTAAGAGCTCTCCTATGACCCTTGACCACGGCATTAGGGAGCATTTAGGATATCTGGCCCGGGTCGTCTTTTACGTGAACATAATACACATAATACAGTAAGTCAGGCATGAATTGAGTTTGTAAATTCGATTCACCTGGAGTAGGTCACGGAGAATACATGAATATATTAGTGGGTAGGTTGTCGTAGTAATAAGATCATGCTGTGCTTGCAAGTGAACAGGCAGATGGAAATTAATTGATCATATATATTTAACAAGTCAGTAAGAGTTTCGGAAATAAGATAAAGTTAGGTAAATTGTTGTTGGTTTTAGTGCCAGTTAATATGACCCAGGCCATTATGTATGTTACACGTGGGAAATAACATATGAAGGAGTTTGTCATGTGATTTTTTTTTTTATTCTATCATCGTTTCTTTACAAAATTATGTATCACTATTATATTTTTGATTACTTAACCTTCTCTTCTCCTTAGGTGTATAATCAAATCTCCCATTATCTAACTTGTATTGGTTTACTAAATGTCTTGGACGGTTACATGATGAAGTAGCCTCTTGAGTGTCTATATTATAATTATTTTATGACGAGAAACATTTAGGACGACACATATACAAACGTGTCATATTCAGTAAAAAAAAAATTTCATGTCAAACAGTATTTTACAATTGCATTATATGGTTATTAATTTAAACATCTGGCCATAAATGTTTTGGCATAAACACCAATTAACATTTATAACATTTTCGTAATTGTTGAAACATTAAAAGTTTTTCGTCTCATCACGCACCTGTGTCGGGTCTGTGTTTGTATTTATTTACTCACGCGCTGGATAACGGGTCATTGTATTTCTTGGATGTGTATATGTTCGTCTTTGTCACACTAGTAAACACTATATAAGCAGCCCAGCAACAACCGATGGACTCATACAGAAAGTTCATACATAAATAGTGGATAAAATTATTGTAGATATTCATGATGTATTAAAATTTGATCATTAATGTCATGACCAGCCGTCAGTCGTAGCTCTACACCTGTTTTAACTCACCTGGTGAAAGATTGAAGTGAATTTTGGTGTCAGTAAGTCACCATTAAATTTATTTTGCATTGCCGGAACAGATTTAGTAGCATAGTGTGTGTGTGTGTGTGTGTGTGTGTGTGTGTGTGTGTGTGTGTGTGTGTGTGTGTGTGTGTGTGTGTGTGTGTGTGTGTGTGTGTGTGTGTGTGTGTGTGTGTGTGTGTGTGTGTGTGTGTGTGTGTGTGTGTGTGTGTGTTCAACGACAAGTTTTATTAGATCTAGCCTTTACCACTATACCAATTTAAGCAACAGTTCTGAAATACGGTGAGTGAGGTGAGGTATTTTAAACATATTCAAGAGATTTTGATTCATAGACTGACTTGAGGGCGTTGGCAGTTTTTTTGTTACAACTAAATATAAAACATTAACACCCAAACTATTGAGTCAAATTAAAAAAATAAACTTCTCTTAGATAAACAATGTATGGATCATCTGACGATCAGGCACACCAGCTTATTTGATCTGGTGATTAAACTCTACCCCTGACCTACTCCTCCTCCCACCAGGTAGCAGTAGGGGATTTAATCATCAGGTGAAATTTGTCTCCATAATAGTTATATATTAATTACGTGTTGATCGCATGAACATTTACTTATAAAACTCAATGCAAATGTTCTGTTGGAGGTGTAGACTCTTTTGGTCATTTTCCTTGACATTAAATAGTTCAGAATTCACTAAAAAATTCAATTCGTGTTTACCTGTATTTGTGTGAATGTGCAGGATTATTATTTAAAAACAGTGATAGATTTTTTGTTATTGTTTAATTATCATTTATTATTATTATATTAGAAAAAATGCCTATATTTTGTATATAGTGGGTCTGTGGTGTAGTAGTTCTCAGTGGCCGTAGCCTTGGTGCTTGAAGGTGATGGCTGGGCCGTAGTATTTAGGGTGCTGAGCCTTGCCGTAGTAGCTGACCTTGGCCACGTAGCCCTTGTAGTGGTCAGCTGTGTAGTCCACCTGAAGGGAAGATAAAAATATATAACACAAATTCTACTGTGGGTGTGGGACTTGTTTTGACGAATGTAAACAGTGCGAGGAGGTGGGTCGTACCCTTTGTTTGCGACCGTCGGGGAGGTCAACGGTGTAGGAGCCGTACACAGCTTTACCGTCGGACTTCTCCTGCTGGCCGTAGTTGGTGCCCTTGTAGTCGTCATACACGTTGTAGTTGAAGTAGTAGGGCAGCGGCTCCTTTTATTGGAAAAAGAAAATAATTGAAATTAAATATAAATCAACCATTAGTTCCGAAAATTATTACAAGCGATGCACTAAGTCGGTACGATAGTCATACTGTACATGTCTGATATGGAAATGATTGTATGTTTAGACTGACCGGTTTGTAGACTGGTTCATAAACATCAGGGTCAGCCAGGGTCACGCCCACCACCACCAGGACCACCAACACCTGCGGGGCGAATGTGAGATAATAAATCTTGTACAGAAATACAAGGAAATGGCAAGACAGTTGAAACCATCTGAGCTGGATTACTTTTACTACAATATATATATATATATATGTTATTTGATATTTAGTGTTCAGAATATATAGATTTAAATTTTTATGAGTAAACAAATATTTTGAGAGTCCGTAAGTGATGGGACAGGAAACTTTTAACTTTTGTACTTGATCTGTTTTAATGTTTCCACAAACTACATCGATAGAAATAACTAATAGTTGTCAGACCTGACTGAGCATTGCAGTGTATATCAATTATTGTTGACAGGAGTCGAGCGTCGGAATGAATGTGCGAGTGCGTGAAGTTCATGGCTTATATACCAGTTAGCCCTGGTGCTGCATGACTTGCTGACTGACATAAAACCCTCCCCCTCACAGCCTTCCTTTCCCCGATATTCGAAAGCGATTTAGCATAGGTCCCCTTCCTCTCCCACCATTTTATTTTTCTGCCATATAAAGGCAACAGATACTAATCCGGCGAAGCTTTGTTTACCGTTCGCAAAATGTGTATGTTTTGTTCGTATACTAGGGATTGGCGATCACAAACCCCCTAAAAATATCATGTTTCATCTCTCAACTTGCTGCAGAATGATAAATACAGATGTGAACATTGTATCCCTTACCAGGCGTAGTGTGATATATAGACGAGGCCAAAATTCCGTCACCAGTTGGTAATATCTGGCCGTTTATTGGTAGGTCGTGAATGTGATCGATGTATATATGTTTGGTGAATGTTGGTCTTCATTTAAAACTGTGTCAGAACAACGTGATACAACATGAAAAAGTACTCAAAGCAAATATAAATCTGAGTTTCCATATGTTACTGAACCAGTCTCCCTTGTGTGCACTACCCTCAATTTAATGCCAGATATTGCCCAAACTGTCAATATAATTTTATCAACAGCTATATATATAGATACAGACTCGTGCAGATCACTCAAAATATAGAGGAATTACGGACTTATTGTTACAGGTGAACATACAATTTGACCTCATTAAACTGGCACAACACAAGCATGTCTTTGGGCAATGGTTGGGTTAATAGAAGGCGTTTGTGAAGTGTTTGAAAAGTAGAAAATTAGTTGGATAGATTTTAATATATGAATTTCATATTGTCATTTGTTTAGTACCTGCCTTACCTGACTTAACTGATGGAGTATTTCTCGCAGATGATGATTTTAATCTTATCTATAACTGTTGAAGGCAGCCTGTGACCAATATATATCGTGATATTTATTGTTTTCGCTCGCTTGAATTTCTTAAAGATATCAATACACATTTTGGTATTTTGAATAAATTTGCCATCGGTAGACGTTGTAATGTATTGAAATTAAATGAAACTTCGGCACAGTTAAAATTTTCTCTTGAGTCCAAAACCTGAAGCGGATGACCTTATTAACGTTATTACTGGCCAATACCGAAACACCCCTGAAATTAATATCGTTATGATTGGATGTAACCGTAAGTGTTGGCTGACGTAAAGGTTGAGCACTTTATCATGCTGTATATTGGAGAATTTCTTGTAAGGAGTTCTTTAAGAGTGAGGTAGAGAGGCAGGAGAGAACAGGAAAGAAGGAAAGGGGAATCAAGGTAGAACGATAAAATCTGGGGTCATGTTGTATGGGCAGACAAACCTATCGTTACTCACGTTGATTATGACGACTTAAACCCTTTGATTAAGATGACGTAGCCTCTTGAGTACGATAACTTAACACCTTGTGTACGATAACTTAACACCTTGAGTACAATAACTTAACACCTGGAGTAAAAGATGACTTACAGTAGACGGTTTTATGTTCAGTGAAATATCAGATTCAGATAATTGAGATTAACTTTCACCTCAACGAGTTGATTCTTTTTGTCACACAAACCCGGAAAAAGATGCGCTTCTGAGCCGACCCGAGAATTTGATGACAGAGTTCTGGAAATATTCGTCTCGATCTTGGTATGATTGTTACAGTTAATATTATTGTTATCATTATTATTGTTACTGTAAGAGTGCTATATTTTATTTATATACATACTGACAGTAATATTTTTATGGTATTATTGTATTTATTGTTATTTTTGTACCCGCCCCTCAACTCCTGGACACGGTGTTGTTTCGGTCCTCTGTGTGTGTTCCCAAAGTAAACATGTGACATGTCTCAACCTTCCATGATACGCTTTTGGTGCAAATAGCATCAATATTGACAAAGTGTTGCCATGGTAACGGTTCGCACAACAATAACACACAGGGTTTTGCTAGTGCTAAAGAAAACGATGACAAGGCAGTCTCCAGCGGTGACCACATTAATTTACACTCATTACTACTATTTCCCCTCGTTGTTTTAGGGAGCTTCTGTCTATTAAGTCTGAGGCGACGGGGAACTTGGCCCTTGTGGTCAAATCTTTATCATCGCCCCTTTGAGAGGAATCGTTCTGTTAGAGAGGGAGATGGACAGTTTGTCAATACAGGTAGAATTGGTCAGAGATGCCTGACAAAAAATGGATTCCAGGAAATTGATCGAGTATGTTAGGGTTTTTTAGGGTTGGATAGGGGAGCCTCGTCCTTGCAGTTGTTTGGGGTTGGGTAAAGGGTTTTATATTTATTTTAAGAAAGGTTTAGAGGGATAAGGGGTTTCAGGATTAAGTTGTAGGTGGTTTTGGACTGGATAAGAGGCTCTGAATTTACACTTCGTTGTGGTCAGTTTCAGATATCTTGAGTTTGTTTATATGAACAGTGTAGCAGTGCTGTGTAAATCTGTGTAAGTTAAAGGGTGTTCCAGTCACCCTGAAAATTTTCAATACTTTTTGTGTGCCTTCTTATAAGTTCTACTACATTCTACTACACCCGTATACCCAAAACCATTCTATGCTTTACCTGTTCTTAAATATTCTGTACATACACATTAACATTCTTGAAGAACCATTATTCACTTTCCTTATTATTAGTTTTCGTACACCGTCAGCCTCGTTATAACCCTGTGTTACTGTACCACTTTAGTCTGTAAATATTCTAGCTACATAATTTTGCTCACTATTCATATTTTCTTACGCAGGTTATTTCCAAAAATGAGGATCATAATATGTTCATTTTTTTATTTATTTTCGATATTGTAGAAAAATAACTATAAAGGTGTAGTGCGTGGGGTGAAGTTCTCAGTGGCCGTAGCCGTAGCCTTGGTGTTTGAAGGTGATGGCTGGGCCGTAGTGTTTAGGGTGCTGAGCCTTGCCGTAGTAACTGACCTTGGCCACGTAGCCCTTGTAGTGGTCAGCTGTGTAGTCCACCTGAGGGAAAGAGAAAATATTTAGCATATAATAAATTATGTGGTGGATGTAGAACTTACTCAACAAGATGTGTTTTAAGGAGGTTGGCCGTACCCTTTGTTTGCGACCGTCGGGGAGGTCGACGGTGTAGGAGCCGTACACAGCTTTACCGTCGGACTTCTCCTGCTGGCCGTAGTTAGCGCCCTTGTAGTCGTCGTACACGTTGTAGTTGAAGTAGTAGGGCAGCGGCTCCTAAGGGGATAGAAGAACAGCTGTTGAATAATTGTGAAGTTTAAGGTTTGGATGGGAAGTTTTTTCTCTGATTTAATGATCAATCTGAGATATGCAATGATATGAACATTAGTTTTACATGAACGTTTAGTCTTTGTTGTGTAAGGTATGTAGTTGGGTGGATTAGTTTTTATAGTGTTATATAAGCAAGTAAATTTTTATCTATAATCATATAAAATTCAGTCTTGCTAATTACTTTAATATGTGTACTGACCGGATAATAGACTGGCTCGTAGACGTCAGCGTTAGCGAGGGTGACACCAACCACCACCATCACAACCACCAGCATCTGAGGGCGGATGAACGTGTTACGATAAGCCACTTGCCAAGTCTGTCTGGACCCCAATTCAACCAACTTGGCTAACCATTAGGATGAAGGTTCGGGCCTAATGGAACCCCCAGATCTAATTAACCACAATGGTAATGATTATATTAAATTTGGTTGGGATCCATTTAACCAAATACTTCTCGATAGCGGATCTTATACTGAACCACACAGATGTGAGATCACGTTGAACGACTTAGCTTTCGGAGAGAAGCGATGAAATACTTCAGCATCAATCAAATTATCTGAAACCTACAGAATATATAAGCGATAAGAATGTAATCCGTCATTTGTGCAAACTGTTATTTTGAGAGTTAAAATTTGTGGTGTTAATTGAAATTAAATTTTTGGAGACATTTGGCGTTTACTGTCAAAGATATTCAGAAAAAATCATATACTGTTTTTGGTGGTCAGACCTGAGTAAACATTTTGGTGCGTTTAAGATATTGACACCAGTCGAGCGAAGGAGTGAGTGAGTTGGTGGCTGAAGTTTATGACTTATATACCAGTGAGTCGTCGTACTGCCTGACACTGCCTGACCTGTTGACTGACACCTCCCCCCCCACCTCCCTCATCCAGACCCAAAACTCAGGGCACACACACACGTGTACAAAGATTAATTTATGAATGACAGTTTTGAGATTATTATTTTTTTTTTTAAATGCGTTTTTATATGCATTCTCAGCGAGTCTGATGCTATAAACAGTTAAACACATACCATGCATTTTCAGGGTTGTACAGTTCCTTTCTGGGTGATGAAGTTAAATAAATTGATGGGATATTTTACAAAATTGTACATCGATTGATTAAAAAAGTTATTTTGGCATTTTACAATTTTTCTGGTGCACAGTTGCAGTTCATTGTTGTACAAATATAATTCATTGGTACAGCACACATGTTCACTACGTTGGTACACATACGTATTTAATTGGTACAGTTATACTTCCATAGTACACAGTTGTAGTTAAGACATATTATTTTTACCTACATTCATTGACTGTCGGTAGGTAAATATTTCTTATTTTATGCTGTATATACTCGTCCTGTGATGCTCTCATAAACTGAACAAACAGCTGAGACGTGTACAAATTATTAACACGTGTTATTTGACACAAGTGTCCGAGGCGTTACTATTGATATAGAAAACTTTCAATTCATGACCAGAAATTCTCATTCCGTCGCAGTTTTAAAAATGTTTTTTCCATGAATGCAAAAGTTTAATTGTTAAGGAGATTTTGTTTGAACTTTCCGCATCTATTGTTATTGCAAACGAGAGTTATTATTGCTCAGGAGACAGTCGCAATATTTTACTTGAGCACTATTACCTGGTGAAGGGTAACGCTAGCGGTAACGTAATTATACCAATCAAGAACTTTATTTGGAAATAGATGATTACAAGTTTGGGTATAACAATAGTCACAGGAATTCCCAAATAATTACAACTCGGGTAATATTACAGTACAGGTACAGTAATTCCCTTGTAATGACGGTATACTGTAATTGGTACCTTATCCAAATATGAATATAAATGTATATAAAAGTTAATTTAACCCGAACATTTCCACACAATAACCTAATCACCTGCTTCTACCTGAATGAGCTCGTATGTTCAGTAGATTTTGGAGTATAATAATAGTATGGGAATATAAACTGTCAACGAGTTAATATTATCAATTATTGGGTTAATTATCTTTATGTTAATGAAATAATTTTTAGATTTGTGTAATATTTTTTCAGATTTATATTTTATATATTTTTTTTATAATTTGTTTTTTATTTTTTAGTAAGAGTAAATATATTTATACTTTTTAGAAGAGTATTATATTCATTTACTATAATATAATTTAGGGGAGTGTTTATTATCTATACAAATTTATATATTTTAAGATAAATTGTATTGTTTATTGGTATATGTGTGAATTGTTTGTTTTAGGAGAGTATATTTGGTAAATATAAATCAAATACTATGTACTTGCGGACGTTGTAGTTATGCGGGTTTACACCAGAAGTGAAAGTTTGGCTCACAGTGTTATAACAGACTTGATAATGTTTTCTGTTGATGGAATACGCAGGATGACACACACACACACACACACACACACTTGAGGGGGGGGGCTGCTAATGCCGTCTTGATACAGGAAATTGTATTCGTGTCCTTTCTCTTATTGTACTTTATTTTTAATGCAGGACAAATTGGCAGTTCAGAGTGTCCTATTTTTCCCCGTTTATAATTATTATCTCTTCATCAAATCTACAGATAGACAGTTGAAAGTGTCCTGCGTCAATAAGTTATACAGGTTATACAAAAAAATAAGTTGATAATTGAAAGCGTCCATTTTTTCCTTTATAACCCGTAACGTAATATTAATGCAGGACATGTTGACAATGGAAGACCTAAAACCTGTAAAGTGTTTGTCTGGTCTTTTACTGTCCAGGCCACGAGGGTCACTGACGTCAAAGACACTGTGACCTGCGCCGTTATGTGACCCGGCTACTGCAAGCATCTGCCCTGACCTTCTGTTTGACCTAAACAGAAATATTACTTTTACGAATAAGCTCGTTTAGTTCAAAGGCTTCATTGTAATGTCTGATGGCTAATGAGATTTGCCCATGGCCAGGATTTTAATAAAACCGTCCCTAATTAAATATTTATTTATGATACCATTTTTTATGAACATAAAGAGCAATCTAGTTTAATTAGCAAAAATTTTTCTGTGTTGGTAATTGTGACGAAACATCTGTTAAATTGTGCTCTGGGATGTGTATAATGTGTTATGACCTGCCTCTGTTTCTCACTCTGAAAAAGAACTGACGCATTTTTGAGTAACATCTTTTACAAGTACCTAATGTTGTTTAATGGGTTTCAAACAACTGGGTTTAAACTTCCCCGTATTAAAGAGAGGTTGTGTAGTACAGTACCCCACCCGTGTCTTAGTCTAATGCATGTTTATTATTATTATTAGTAGTAGTAGTAGTAGTAGTAGTAGTATTAGTACTCATGGTACTAATATATTCATAAAAATAGGTTGTTGTTGTTAGTATTGTTACTAGTATTACTGTCATTATTGTTGTTGTTGTTATAGCCGCAACAACACCAACCCAATCAAACAAGAAGCCTCGCCTCGGAGACCCTCAACACATTTCTCGAATAATTTCTCGGCAGTTACCGGCGCTAACACATGCACACTGTACTGTTCCTTGGTGGGTGTTACTTTTTGAACATAACAGTGATTAATGATCGTAACAAGGGGTGATGAAAGTAACATTGATTAGTGATAATTCATTATTTGGTATTTTTTTACGAAAATTTTTATCTGTCGGTTTGTCTGTCTAGTATATGTGTATTTTTTTTAAGGTGGCACTAGTAGTTTTGATACTTCCTGAACAAAAGTTATTCAGGAAAATGGCGGTGATTCCTAGTCATGAGATTCGAAAATGTGTTTATAAATTACCCTCAGTGTAATTGACACACTTTTCATGGTGTGTTTACATCCGTTCATCATGGGATCCTCAACATAAACACTATTGTGTGGATGTGGGGCGTCCAGCTACGTGTACTTGACACTGGGTGGAGGTAACACTCAACTACACAGTTATCGTTTATTCGTTCCACATTTACCATACAAAAATATATCAGGTCATCTGTATAGGTTGGTCTCGTCCTCAGTGGTAGCCGTTGCCGTAGTGGTTGAAGAAGGTGATGGCTGGGCCGTAGTGTTTAGGGTGCTGAGCCTTGCCGTGGTAGCTGACCTTGGCCACGTAGCCCTTGTAGTGGTCAGCTGTGTAGTCCACCTGGGGTAGGAGAGACGTAGTTTTTAAATTCAACGCTAAAATGTTGTAATAATAAATAGATTTTCGTGACAAACAAAAGGTTGCGAGTGTAAACAGTGTGAGGAGGTGGGTCCGTACCGTTTGTTTGCGACCGTCGGGGAGGTCCACGGTGTAGGATCCGTACACAGCTTTCCCGTCGGATTTCTCATGCTGACCGAAGTTCGTTCCCTTGTAGCCGTCGTATACATTGTAGTCGTAGTAGTAAGGCAGAGGTTCCTACGAGGGTAAATACATCAATATTGAAGCAGAGGTATACAACTGTATGCATCCTTTTTTTAGAATTGTTCAGCTCACACACAGACATGCACAAAAACACGTTACACACATTCACACTGACTGGTACTGAAAAAACAATGTACATTAATGTACACTTTTTTCAACGTTCACATACAAATAAAACGTCCGTACCGACTTATAGACTGGTCCGTAGCCGTCGGGTTCAGCCAGAGCAACGCCCAGCAGCACCAGGACCAAGCACACCTGAGGGAGAAGGTTCATTAGCGAGTCTGAAAGTGTTAATGAGGCCGTGTGGTGCGGCATTGGTGAATTATTGGAAGGAATTTGCATGTTTTTTACCGACTAGGAGTTTTGGGTACTTCTCCTTGCCTGGAAGTATAATACGTTTTTACCTAAGTTAATCATCCCAAAATACTAAGAGTGTTTTTCAGCGTACGGCCCAAAAAATTAGTCGAGTTAAAAAACGATGCCTTAACACCAATGAAAACTTTTCAGCCTTTTAAAGGAATAGTTTTTTGGCAATTTATTATAAAACACGTCGACTTAGTAGTTCATACCAGTAGTTTATTTTTTTATCTTAGTTAAAGGAATTTAGATTTTTAGGCAGGAAAACATCGTGAAAAGCTTGTGTTACCTGTAGGATTTATTTAACACGTAATTGTAGTCGTCTTTATTATTATATTGAGTATTTGATGAAAGATGTCCCCTCCCAATGGACTCCTCACTACACTCCTGGCTGGATCGGGTTAACCACTTGACACTATCCACTAACACAATTTCTTGGCCACTTGTATATTTTTACACCAGTTTCTAAGATATTTAAGACTTTAAAGAAATTATTATATTTTTTCTGATTCCAGCCAGATTTTTTATAAGAGAAAAGTGTAGATGACTGGTGAGGTATCAAAGCTTTCTTGTCGGTTGTGTGTTTATAAGATGAGTGAGACTAACCTTGTATAACATGGTTGTGTGAGGGTGTAGGGATGTCAGGCTGGAGGAGCAGGTGGAGTGAGTGACGGTGGTGGCGAGTCGTCCAGCTTATATACTCGCTGATGTTGACGATCATGGCTGACCCTGACGCCCCTGACACCAAACTCTCCCTCACATCCACCTCATAACCCCCACCCCCTCACACCCGCCCCCTCACACCCGCCCCCTCACACCCACCCACCCGAAAAAATGCAGTTTTATAATAGATGACTTTATATAGAAACAAATTATTAAGTAAAAGGTGATTTATTATGACAGGTATATGAACATGATAATAGTAATAATAGTAAGTATTTCGTTTATTTGTATAAGATAGCTTAAATAGCATCCCACTAATATAAAAAAAAATATTTCCCCACATTAGTAAGACTTTAACCAAATTTTACATCAGTGTACCGTTAACATGTTTTGATCAGTCATAAACAAAGTAGACCAAGAATCAGTTTCCCCACTGCTAGTTAAAGACCTCCCGAGTAATCTTTTATCCTCACTCTTCCTCCCCCAATAACACGCTTCAATTTCCTGACCTTGTGTACAGTGTTCGCTCAGCCTGGCCGTCTTGGTAAGTCTCTGTTTCTTAGGAGCAACAGAAAGATCTCAGCGGTCCAGTGTTGATGTGGTGTTCTTAAGGTCTCTGTCCTTTGCCACTTTACTCATTTAAATGCCTCATGAAATAACTAACAGATAAAGCGAAAGATAGATAGATGGATGGATGTAATGTTTTTTTTTTATATCGATATTTATCACAGAAGTTAATTTGTTCAGCTCCAGCCTCTAACATACATATTTTTCCCCGATTTTATTCAGTATTGTTGTAGAATTTCCCTGCTATTTTGGGTTGCAGGCGTCATGATTCACTTCCATAAATTATTAAGTGAGGATTGGTTAAGTAATTCCCTCTTCAGACCAAGACATTTGTTGATCCAAGTGTATGAATGAGTGTTAAGTATACATACTAGTATCTTCTGACTCTTCTCTAAGACTGAGATGGATGAGTGAAATTACAATAAAAGCCGAGACCCGGAGAGATACAATACCAGGGGGGATTAGTAAAGACACTTCGAATACAGTTGGAGTGGAGGGTCGTAGTCGCCAACCCTCAGCGGCAAAATTCAATTCGGTATTTAATTTGGTGTATTTCGTTATAGTGACTGAGGATTTGTATACCTGTTGAAAATAAATGCTCTCAACTTTCTTTTAATCAATTAAAGTTCCTAGTTCGTCTTTGTGGTATTGTGTATGGTTATATCTGGCTTGATGCGTTTAACATACATAAAAAAAATAAGGACATTGCTTTAGACACCACTGATATTTAAACATTATTAGACTAAAGTAACTTCAACTTTTCGAACTGTGTAAAAAAAGCTTGGGAGAAATGGTGTCACCTTGATGCACTCCTCCTTGACTGGTAACTTTTAGAAGTGAGCCAAGGTGACACAACTGAAACAAAAGCCCCCTTACATTAGACTCTTGAGGCTTTTGTAATCAGTAACTGGAAAAGAAATAGGTTTAAGATCACTGACGCTAACTTACCTCCTCCTCCAGTTTACCGACATACTGACATTTAACTCATTATCTGGCACTATGACGAACATAATTACAGACGTTGATGGAACAAAGGTGTGTCAATAATAACGAACTTGATTAAATTTCCACTAAATGCAAAATCAATTTGAACACAAGACTGAAACGAGACATAATGAATGCAGGTCAGCAGGGGACTAAAGTAACACCTCACCCATCCAGTAACACCATAGAAGAAAAGGACTGTGTCTAGATTTATGTCTTCCCAAGATGACAAAAGTAACATATGACTAAAATAAACCAAGCTAAAAATTTCGATTATAGACATTATTTTGTGCATGAGTCCTCACTTTTATCGCTCATGAGATCTTGGTTGTCCGTCCTTCCATCTGTCCGTCACGCTGATAGTTATTACCTTGTCGAAGCTGCCCAGAAACAACCTACGGAGTTACTCTAAAGGTCACATTAGTTTCTCTAAAGGTCATATACATAGAGTGGGCATGGGGGAGTTCTGTACGGTAGCTTATGCATGCCACCTCTTGAAGGTCACCAGGGTCACAGTCCTCCAGTGGGTGCGTGGCCAGGTGTGTTGGGGACGTCGGTAATCCTTTGATTTCTAGGTCATATTATATGTTAAACTGAGCCTTAAGATATTGCCTATGCTTCTTGTAAATCAGTAAGTTGCATATGGATAAAGAAGAGAGTGGTGTTTAACATAATATAAACAGTTTGCGTAATTTAACATCTGTAAGTCATTAGCTAAGATTATGATGTTTGATTTAATTTATTTTGTTTGGTATAGTTGTTTATACGGATTAACGTTAATAGTTATTTCTATTTTGGTCTAATGTTATTTCAGCTTTACAGAAACCATGAATGATTTTCGACTTCATAATATTTTATATACTTTCGTCAGTCGTTCTTGAGAGTTTCAGTAACTACGTCGTCCAAGGTACATTAGGCTCGTAGATTTCCAGAGATGAAAATAAAACCTATGGGAATACAGGAGATTTAATTTCATATTTTAGTATGTTACCTACGTTTGCATACCTGTAACTACATAATAATATCTTCGTTAAAGCCACAGCCAGGTTGTCTCCACCGTACAGTCAACGATTACTCCAGTTGAGGTGAAATGAAAGTCCGGGAAGTTTTTGGTGGTGCTGGAAAACGATCAAGACTGAGGAAGAATGTAAAGAATTGACGTGTAAAAGAACGGGAGTTTTCTATTGAGTGACCAGACACAGAGAACAGTGACTAACACAATGATCAAACAGTTTGATGTTATATTTTTTATTACTGGTTATTACCGTTTATATTATTATATATATATGGGGTTCGATCTCGGCACTAGATGGAGAGACGCTTGAGTTTACGTAAATTTATTCTCATTGTTTTATGGAATATGATGTCCTCTTGTTTCTTGATGTCTTCTTGTTTCTTGAATAACCAGTACATTATAGTTCTGTTAGAAATAATTTATTTTACTGAGTGATGGAATGGAAGAGGTACACATACTTATCATCTGCTATTGCAACTTATTTTCACATTGGGTTTGTCTACTACGCTAGGGAAATTACGAGTCATCCCAGAGCACATGTCAAGTGGGTCTGGCGCCACATATCACACACTAGTTGAAGTAGGATACACATACTGTATCTCCCACTGTTGTCTGGAATTTTATTAGCCACTTTCCTTTTCACGTCAAGCTGGTGAGGATTTGGTTACAGGAATACATTTGAGTGTCTGATCGTTTTAGTAGTTGTTTATCATCTGTGTACAGGAACACGGCTTGTAGAGTCGTATGCATTATAGGACTTTAACACTGACACTCAGAAATATAACTTGTATTTGGAAGTTATCGTTTATTTGCTCCACATTTACCATACAAAAATATAATATTAGGTCTTCTGGATATGTTGGTCTGGACGTCAGTGGTAGCCGTTGCCGTATTGGTTGAAGAAGGTGATGGCTGGGCCGTATTGTTTAGGGTGCTGAGCCTTGCCGTAGTAGCTGACCTTGGCCACGTAGCCCTTGTAGTGGTCAGCTGTGTAGTCCACCTGAGAGAAACGATAGTATAGTAAGATACAGATTTAGTTTTTGGTTTGGATATATTTGACAGTTCATGTCTTCAAGTGTAAACAGTGTGAGGAGGTGGGTCGTACCGTTTGTTTGCGACCGTCGGGGAGGTCGACGGTGTAGGAGCCGTACACAGCTTTACCGTCGGACTTCTCATGCTGACCGAAATTCGTTCCCTTGTAGCCGTCGTATACGTTGTAGTCGTAGTAGTAAGGGAGAGGCTCCTGCGAGGAGAGAGTAGTAGCTTCTGAACACAGGAAAGTAACTTCATTGAAAATCTATTCAATAACTTGGAATATTATTACACACACACACACACACACACACACACACACACACACACACACACACACAACGTACCGACTGGTAGACTGGTCCGTAGCCGTCTGGTTCAGCCAGGGCGACGCCCGCCACCACCAGGACCAAGCACACCTGAGGGAAAAGGTTCATGAGTCAGGGTCCTTAACTTTCGGTGTAATCACCAACTTGTGTATTCGTGAAGTATTGTATTCGTAAATGAGAGTAACTATGGATGGTGATGGAGATTTCAGTAATAATGTCCGAGACGTAAGCAAGTGGTCCGGGGTTCCATTCCATGGACAAGTTTCTTCGCGCCAAGAGCGTCAGTCTGTGCAGCATTAAATTAGACCCTGTGTTATTCCATTGGCGGCTAGTACGTCGGCTGATTTACCATAACATCGGGACATTCATCTGGTCAGTACACTGGGTGGTTGATGTGTTGGCGACAACTTATAGACATTAAACAAATTCACTCTCTGGTGGCCTAAGGGCAGTCCGTTCTCAAACAAGAGGAACGACCATCATTATCACGTTGTGGTCACTGTGATTCTAGACTTCATTAATAACCAAACTTAAGTCGCTACCGAACACTTCATCACACACCGAACACCATTGTCTTGTTATTTTTCTAGATCAACAACGCTAAGAGTTCTTCGATGTTAATAAAACTTTTTTTTATGAAGTTTAAGTGAAATTTCCTCAACCAAATTTTCTTTGCTTTACTAAAATCATTACAACCAGACAGACGGACGGACGAATAACAACATGAACGTATCCAGTTGATTAGTTGTAGACCTTTCCGACAAGTGACACTAACCTTGTATAACATGGTTGTGTGAGGGTGTAGGGATGTCAGGCTGGAGGAGCAGGTGGAATGAGTGACGGTGGTGGCGAGTCGTCCAGCTTATATACTCGTTGATGTTGACGATCATGGCTGACCTTGACGCCCCCCCCCCACCTCTTACCACTCCGTTCCCCATCACACATTCCCTCCCCCCGCCCCCCACCCACAAAAAATGAAATAGAATGCAAAGAAAGGAAGAAAATAATGCCAATATCTTGACAACAATCCCCGGAAAATCCAGAGACCACAATGCACTTCTTAGAGAGAGTACCCAGAGTCTATGTTAAATGAAACGACACCTCCTTTATCCGCTCTATGACAAACATTAATTTCTCATCAAACGAAAAATGTGATTTACTAACACACACACACACACACACACACACACACACACACACACACACACACACACACACATAATGGTTGCCCCTCGTGTAACAGGATGGCCGGCCCAAAGGCCACCTAGGCATAAATTTGTTTAAGGTGTAGAAGCTGTCGCCAACACAACAACCACACCCTAAGTTAACGAGCTGCAGGACCCAGTGTCAAGGAATAGGCAGAGAAGACCGGACAGCTCGCCAACTGCATTGGCTAACCATTACCCCGGAATACGATCTGCAAAACGATTAACATCCAGGTTCCCAATTACTGCTGGGTAGACAGAGTCAAATGACGTAAAGAAACTTGCCCATAGTTTCACCCTGCCCGGGGATCGAACCTGGGTCTGCTCGCTTGCGAGAAGAGCATGCTGACCTTTACACCATAGGTCGTCACAACACACACGGCTATTTGTAAGTACGCCGATGGAGCATTAGGATTACTACAAGTGATCGCGGGCCCTTCGTGCCCGGTGAAAGTTTGAACGCTCGTGCTTGGCTAGCATACAGCGAATGAGGGTGCGCCAAGTACGTAGACTTGTATGGTTAATTAGGGTGCGCCAAGTCCGTAGACTTGCATCGTTTTCCATCGTAAATAAAATGGTTAATTAATGCCTTCCTAAAGAAACCATCGACATGGGACCAGGTTTGTTCCACTACGATTTTTTTGCGATTTTTCCACCAAGTTTGATGAAAAACGATTGTGCTGTTTCGGCTGCCCAGAACAGGCAGACAGATAGTACATTAGATAGTATATTAGATATATTAAATACTGTGTGTGTGTGTGTGTGTGTGTGACGAAACCCATAATAAGACGTAAGAACAGAGGTAAGTTGTCTCCCCAACGTTAAAGTAGTCTACCCACCAGACTTTGACTACACCCACACAGCATTACACACCTGAGGGACCACCTCCTTTGGACAAGACGTAAGACTGTAGACGTAAAAGCTGTTATACTCCCACCTGACCTTCAGAAGGGTTATTGAGGTGTAAGAAGCTCAGACGAGATCCTGGGAGACTGTCTGTAAGGAGCTTAGGAATATTTACGTGAGGGGATATCAGACATCCTTAATTAATAACCCCCTCACACGGGACAGAACATGCGTGAGCTGTAGGTATAATTATCAGATATTCTTATGACTTAAATTTTTAAGAGGGTATGAAAATTTAAAATATAATTACATGTTTTTAAAATTTTCCTTGTCTACAGGAAAAATTTATTTGTCATTTTTGTCAAGTCTTGTTAAATTCTTAGCATTTAGAATATTATCCGTTTACTGATAAGAAAACTAATGACCTTGTTAATTGTTACCTCATCAAGGTGTGTTTATATGGTTGTTTCACCCGAACGTAATAAAGCAATGTGTTGAATCAGTAAACAAAACAATTAATATTGGTATTGAGGACTTGAAGTGACTGTCGACCTATCGTTCCAAATACCAATTAAGTACAGTGAAAAGGATATTTGTAGAGTTTATTTATAGAAAACGTAATTGCTGTTCGACACCACAACCGCATCCAGCCCATACGTGCACGAACTGATCGCTATAAGAACAGCCCAGTCCCAACCATTGTAAAAATAATCAATAACTTGTAATAAACCAGTGTATTCATTCCCAGTAAATCCTACTTTTTGCATTGTCACTATGTTGAAATGCCCTGTAGTTTGAGCTTTTCCCCACCTAGTTATTGTATATCTTATTTGTATCACTTATGTTACTTGTATATTATTTGTAAACCCATTGCCCAATTATGTAACTGTATATTTTCAGCCTTCTGGCTGCTATGCTCTTTCAAGAAACCGTTAATTATTATTATTATTATTATTATGATTATTATTATTAGTATTAGTATTAGTATTAGTATTAGTATTATTAGTATTAGTATTAGTATTATTATTTTATGTTATTTTAATCACTTGACGACAGCAATAAAGCTACAGTACTTTACGTTAGTCACCAGAAGTTAGAGTTTCAACTTAAGTTTTTGTTTTATAGGGAAGAATGAAATCTATGGCTAGAGATACTTTTTTTCTGTAATGACGAGGCAATTTTTTTTTTTATGTTCAGAAACAAAGAGTTAAATTTATCGCTTCGTAATGGCCAGTTACAAGAGTTAAAAAGGTTAATATCATGTTAATGAGCCGACGCATGAGTTTTGATACTAAGCTTATTGATAGGCAAGCACATTATCTCCTTCAAGCAAACTGGAGTAGGAAAGGTCACGGTGCATTGTGCGGCGGTTCATTGTTAGCACATTGTGGAACACCGACCGACACGTGACACCGTCGGGGCCTGGGAGGAGGAAAGGTGCTTGCGTGTTTTTTGGTGGATGCTCGCGTAGCCGACGGAGCAGCGGTTGTGTGTGATATTTTTTCCGTGTTGTTACATCAGTGCTTGACCTGTGCACCAGTACTTAAATTGTGTATTATTGTGTTAACTATTAAGTCAGTTATTGACCTGCAACTTTGAACAAGTTTGATGCACTATACCAGTACTATGTAGTGTGTACCTTTACTGTTTTTCTGAATAAGTTTCGTAAATTTGTAAAAATCTTGACGTCTGTGAGTCGATATATTTGTGATTATATTGGTATTTAAGATATGTGTTCATTCTAAATCCCTGTTATGTACACAAGTTTACAGGTGTGTGGTGGTCTTTCTTACCTGAAGATGACAACAGCGTTCACCACATTTGCTTATATGACTTCCTTATGCTTACATTTTTATGTGATGCTAGTTTGTTTGTTAAAAATTTCTCCCGCCTCAGCATACTTGGCAAGCACTATGTCCATGATCTGTGCCAGTACGTGGACGAGATCTTACTTAACATTAACAGTTTGGTAGGAGTTACACGTCACTTTATGAAAAATCGTTTATTCGTTCCACATTTACCATACAAAAATATATCAGGTCATCTGGATAGGTTGGTCTCGTCCTCAGTGGTAGCCGTTGCCGTATTGGTTGAAGAAGGTGACAGCTGGGCCGTAGTATTTAGGGTGCTGAGCCTTGCCGTAGTAGCTGACCTTGGCCACGTAGCCCTTGTAGTGGTCAGCTGTGTAGTCCACCTGGGGTAGGAGAAACGTTGTTGTAAAGTTCTACGTTAAAATGTTGCAATAATAAAGATTTTCGTGACTTAAGAGATTGATTTTGTTAATAGTGTGAGGAGGTGGGTCGTACCCTTTGTTTGCGACCGTCGGGAAGGTCGACGGTGTAGGAGCCGTACACAGCTTTACCATCAGACTTCTCCTGCTGGCCGAAGTTGGTGCCCTTGTAGCCGTCATACACATTGTAGTCGTAGTAGTAAGGGAGCGGCTCCTGTCAGGGATAACATTTTACCAGGTTAAGATCTATTGAAGGAACATGGAAAAAAAATGCCACACAAACATGTACACTTAATGCTCCTTCGGTTATGGCAACATCCACCTAAATTTCAGCACCTTTTATTAACAGGCTCCTGCGGTGTGCTCAGTGGTGTTAGATTCGTCAAGAGTTGTACAGTATTTGGAATTTATTAGCGTGAGATATCCTTAACACACACACACACGACGTACCGATTTGTAGACTGGTCCGTAGCCGTCTGGTTCCGCCAGGGCGACGCCCACCACCACCAGGACCAAGCACACCTGAGGGAGAAGGTTCTTAATGAGTCCAGGGGTAATAATGAGCTAACACAGGGAATTAGTTAACTTAATTTTAAAGCTCATAATATTTTGAATAGTTAAGCCAATGAGTGAGACTAACCTTGTATAACATGGTTGTGTGAGGGTGTAGGGATGTCAGGCTGGAGGAGCAGGTGGAGTGAGTGACGGTGGTGGCGAGTCGTCCAGCTTATATACTCGCTGATGTTGACGATCATGGCTGACCCTGACGCCCCTCCCCCCCCCCCAACTCTCCTTCACATGGTCACGTTGACATTGACCAAAACTATTTTATGCACAATACAAACACGTAACATTAAAGACGAAATAAATCAGCCAACGTTGTGACAGTTTCAGGGAGGAATTTTTCTTCTTGTATTATTTTAATTTGCAAAGTTTCCTCTTATGATTTTTAATATACAGAAGCATCTAATGAGTAGTTTAATTTTCCCAAATCCTCAAAATCGGTAACAAAATATCAAATGGGTCGAATATTAAAAAGAAATGGTTACCCTTCTCCAATTTTTTTTGTTATATTGTTCAGATTTTGTGTACGTATGTGTGTGTCCATCCGTACATAAGGTTCTCGTTAAGACATATCCAACTACCATGTCCTTATTAGAAGTACGAAACCCCCTTATCCAACCCATTGGTCCTTACCTTAAGTCACAAACCCATTATTTAACCCCATAATCAAGTAGCATAATACGTAACCCCTTAAACTTCCCTAAAATCCCCCTTCATGGTTTATAATGGACGTCTTGCTTGTTAATTTTTTGCTAAGTTGAATAATTAGAATCAGGTGAGTGCACTTATACCTAAAACTACAAACACACGCACGAATACGCATGACAACGGCCCAAAATGAGAGCTTAGGATCTTCGTTTACACAGTGTGGTGGTGGTGACCTTGGCGTAGTTCGTGTGTGGTTGAAATCAGAAAGTGAGTTGGTGTGAAAACAATATACATATATACATTTCTCTCTCATACATATGCCCCAGAAAATTAAGAATTCATGATGGATATTGGGAGTTATTCATTCGAGTTTGTTATATGTGAATGGAATCTATTTATTTATTTGTTATTATTGTTGTTTTTATTATTATTAGTTATTATTGTTGTTTTTTTGTTATTATTGTAGTTGTTGTTTTGGTTGTTTTGCTGTGTATTAAGTACAGTATTTTTTTTAATGTTTTGGGAACGTACACTCAATCAGGCTAAAAAAATACATATACATACATTGTGAGAGCGTGAGCATTTAACACACTCTAGACAACAATGTGTGTCACATATTCGAAAGGCCGACGTAAAATTCTGTCAATTATTTCTGGCATCACTGTTACAATATGACAACACAATGTAAACTCGTCCAGAGAATACATCATACACTTAATGTATTGTATCGTGATATTATATTGACGAGTGTTGACGTAATATGAAGTGAAAATCTCACTAAATATTTGGAGAAAAAACCGTGTCGCGAAATAGGAAATTATCAAAAGTTATTTTTACGTATTGTTGGACCGCGGGAGTTTTTTTTTTTATTGTCATTGTTTTAAGAATTTTTAAAACAGCTGTATAGAAAATATTGAATGCACGCTGATTCTTAATTCCATACAACGAAATCATCATCGCAATATTGTATTTCAACAAGGTTCTGTTCCACCCCAGCTTTTAGACTCACATTGTTGTGAAAAGAAAGTCGGGGAGTTTATAACGGAATTGCGTAAAAGTGTTGTTTTTGAGACAGCTCCTCAATTGTTGAAGGGCGGACGAAATACAGTGATTCACAAAAGTTATTTTTTTTCGACATGTGATACAGACTGTGTTGGTAACTTGATAATGTGTAACGGAGGTTAGGTGGTGCGGTGGTTTAAGGGGGTTTTATCAGGGGGTTTAGTATTGGTCGGGGGTTAGTGGAGGTAGGAGATCAGTGTTGGCAGGGGTTCAGTGTTGGCAGGGGTTCAGTGTTGGCAGGGGTTCAGTGTCAACAGGTTCGACGTAAGCACGGGATTAGTGTAGGGAAGGGTTTAGTCTGTTTCAGGAGATTCAGTGTTAACGGATTCAATATTAGGCAATGGATTAGCGTAGGCAGGAGTTCACTGTATGTCAAGGACTCTGTTGACGGGTTCAGAGTAAAATTAGTGTACGCAGGGGTTCACTGTGTGTGTGTGTGTGTGTGTGTGTCAGTACTTTGGGGAAAAATTCCCGTGAAAATAAGTCCCGAGGTCAAGCGAAGTTGCTGGGGAATGGTACTGTACCAAGTCTCGACAAACAAAAGAGTCAGAGATCCTTATTTTTAAATGAATATCTTCTCGCGTTTACGTGGAGGAACCAACACTGGAAGACTATCACCACGTGTAGTAGGCCTAAGAATATATACTTGATTGTGTCACTCGGCTCTCTCACTGTTTCCTTGTGGCTGGGACATTTGACTCACATTAAACTATATATCAGGGAGTCTCAGAAAAATGTATACACGCTATCTTATAGATTTTTGTGAAGGTATCGTGGTTGCTTTTATTACAATACCAACATTGTCTTCACTTGCTGATGCGTCAGGTCTACAGGTGAGGTCTTATTTTTTTTTTTTTTTGAGACAACCTGTGTAGTAATCCCTGGGCCTACACTTCAACCACGTGGTTTTGTAATCTCTGATACGTGTTGCCCTATTCTATAACAGTAACTCTGCTCAGAGGTCAGAAACACCATTTTGACCTTAGTTTCTGTAATAATAGTCCTTTTATAGATTGTGATCCAATTGGTAGATTTATTGTAAGAAACACAACATAAATATTAGACAACCGGATCTGATAATTTTTATTTACACTTCCTGTATTACTACAAGAGAATATGTAAATTATATTTATAAATTTTCGAGGTTTAACTGTGTGTGTTAAACGTGTAATACTTTGTTGACCAGGTGCACGACTTATGAGGTACATGTGTACTTCGGTCGGTCTTGGTAGTGTTGTTGTTGTTGGTTTATTGTTCGGCCAGCTGATTGGTCATCTGTTTTAGAAAATGTAGATAGCGCTTAACAAGGGATAGACGAGTGAGAGTTTGATAAAGGGGTAGGTAGGTAAATGAGCTATGAACAAGGGATAGGGCAGTCTCCAGCAGCCATACTGTATATAGTGAAAACTCAATGGCATCGGGCGATGAATCACACACTATTCAAGGTTTATCGTTTATTTTTCCATAATTACCGTACAAAAATATAATATTAGTTCAGATGGAGTGTTCCTTAACCCCCTCAGTGGCCGTGGCCGTAGCCTTGGTGCTTGAAGGTGATGGCTGGTCCGTAGTGTTTAGGGTGCTGAGCCTTGCCGGAGTAGCTGACCTTGGCTACGTAGCCCTTGTAGTGGTCAGCTGTGTAGTCCACCTGAAGGGAAACAAAAGATTTAACATAATACAAATTCTACTGTGATGTGGAACTCAACAAGATGTATTTTATCAAGTGTAAACAGTGTGAGGAGGTGGGTCGTACCCTTTGTTTGCGACCGTCGGGGAGGTCAACGGTGTAGGAGCCGTACACAGCTTTACCGTCGGACTTCTCCTGCTGGCCGTAGTTGGCGCCCTTGTAGTCGTCGTACACGTTGTAGTTGAAGTAGTAGGGCAGCGGCTCCTGTCAGTGGTATTAACGTATAGTCAAGATTTCGAGAGTTTAGGCAGCAGTTCCGAAAGTTTAATTGTTTTGTATTGTCATTGTTTAAAAATAAATCTCAATATGTTCGTTTTTTTAACAATATTAGCTCAACTCCTTTCAGATCTGTACTTGTATACCATAAAAAATCTGTTTTGTACCTGACATTGTGATAGTTGACGAAAGTGAGAATTCACGATCTTGGGCAATGTAGTCAACAGTGCGTGTATGAAGAGTTAAATAATAAATTACTTGATAAAGATTAAACGTAAAAATAAACTTTCATTCTTGCTACTGAGTCATATTACTACTGAATTAATGTCATTCTTACGTAATTGCTTTTGATATACAAATAAATCCAGAGAGAACCAATGTTTCTTTCTCACAATTGACTGACGTTGGGTAACCTGTGTAATTCACTTTTGAAATTAGCTTCTAAAATGTTAAGGATCTGGGTACTACAGTTAGGTAAGGTTGTATCGTTGAAGTCTGAGTTAATATGATTTTAAAATTTATATATTGTTTGATATTAAATATTTTTAGATACACCGATACTTTTAGTAGAATGTTAAGACACGCAAGATTGCGTTCTCGTAATTACATATTTATTTATTTTTTGGTGCAAGACAATTGCATTTTTTAACTATGCTGTACTGATAAAACCTGATTGTTATGATTGTGAACCTTTTTTTATCAATTTTTTTTCGTTTTATTTATATCTATATGCCCACCTATCTGAGTTTTATCCAAATCTCCAAAAAAAAACTATATCTTATCTATATTCATTCATCCATTCATCTACCTACCCACATAACATACATTAATCCATCCATACATCCACCTACCCACACACACACCCATCCATCTACCCACATAACACATCCATTCAGCCCTCCATCCACCTACCCACACACATCCATCCATCCATGTACCCACACAACACACACACACTGTCTTACCGGCTTATAGACTGGCTCGTACACGTCAGCATATATCACCGCCGCGCTCACCACCAGCAGCGTTACGACGACCTGAGGGAAGGAGGTGACAGTGAGCACACGAATCACTACTGACGGAGTACTTTGAGTATAATTGTATTGTATATTAGACTCATGGATTGGTTTATGGTGGATGAATTCATTGCTGTGGTACGTGAGTTGATTTGTGTGAGTACAGTGGTGGTTGATGTGAGTACAGTGGTGGTTGATGTGAGTACAGTAGTGGTTGATGTGAGTACAGTAGTGGTTGATGTGAGTGCAGTAGTGGTTGATGTGAGGACAGTGGTGGTTGATATGAGTACAGTGGTGGTTGATGTGAGTACAGTAGTGGTTGATGTGAGTACAGTGGTGGTTGATGTGAGGACAGTGGTGGTTGATGTGAGTACAGTGATGGTTGATGTAAGTACAGTAGTGGTTGATGTGAGGACAGTAGTGGTTGATGTGAATGCAGTGGTGGAGTGGTGGTTAATATGTGTGAATTAATTTGGATATGATGCATGGATAACAGTGTATAATTCCTGAATACATTAGTGTTTGGCGAATGAATAGACAGCTGTACAATGAAGGCATGAATAAGCATACAACATACATTTATCTATACACAAGGGTGCGTTGTAAATACATGTTTCTTTTTTACATATTTTATAACGAGATAAAATTGGTGTATGAAGCTCACTCTCGCTCGTGTACTTGGGAGGAAACACCAGGAAGGGAGGTGTTCTTGTTACTACTTACGGCCGGATGAACTAATTTGTTTAATCGGCACAACATTAAATATCTAATAGTTGACGAGATACCTGATAAGAGATAAGGATGTGGACCCTCTTATGTCATGGTTGAGATGGAGTATAACCGATCTCATGTTTTATTTTAGGGATATTTGTAATTTTGGATTGTTTGTATTCAGATCCGGTTTGGGAATTCATATTTAAACTCTATGGTAGAAACTTTGGTCATTGAGTTTAAACGATGGAGATTATTTTGTGAAGTAAATAAGTCCATGTCAAGAAGAGTAACGTGTAATAAGACCAAGAGGAAATTTGATACGAGTGTTAAATAAATGGAATTAGAACTTTGTAAGTGGGGAAAAAAATATTACCTTGTCCTTAATTACAGTAAAACCTCCATATAACGGACTGTATGGAGATAAAAGTCTGTTATAGGGAGGGTCCGTTAGATGTGAAACCTCCATAATGAACAATATAAGTCTGAAAGTTCTTTATATCGAGGGTCCGTTAGATGTGAAACCCCCCATCTAACGGATTAAATGGCAAGATAAGTCCGTTATATAAAGGTTTCACTGTATGTGTTTATCAGAGAATCACATTTAAAATTAGAGATCAATAATGTTTGTGGTAATGGTATTTTTTAGATCAGCTTATGAAAGTTTATAATTATTTCTGCCTCTTGGTAATTTACAATTTCATGTGAAAATTTCATAAAAATAAGTTGAGTAATGCTTAATGAGAAAATAGATTTAATTAAAGTATTGAAATTGCATTGTAGTTTCCAGTTTCAGCAATTAATATCGTTAATGCCAGACTGTATTGTACTATACCAGCTGCTGCCATGATGTTAACTTTGACTGTTTAAGACTTGAGGTTTTCCGTCAACAATCAAAGAAACAGAATAATCGTGAATTTTTTTCTTTGTTAAATTTTCTGTTTTGTTGATAAAGTCTATATTTTTAATCTTGTTGCTGGAAGGTTAAGCAAGTTTCAAGTATAACGAAATGAATTTTTAATGATTTTAACACACACAAAAAAACTGTTTCAAGAGAGGAGATAAAGCTACATAAGTATGGTTAATATTAAACTTGCCTTGTGGAACATGTTGGTGACTTGAAGGCGTAGAGGTGGTGAGGAAGACTGGTACACTGATGCTGGCTACTGTGCCTTATATACCTGTTACTGGGGCTTTATGTGTGTGTGTGTGTGTGGTGCTGCACTCACCCCTCCCTCACATAGTGCACGGCTCACTGCTCGCTCACATCCACACTTGCCGTGCACGTGACACCTTGCGCCAAGTGACCTGTTGTGTCATATGTTTTTGTGACATTTGTCATGGAGGAAGGATAGAGAATGGAGATATTGTCTTTGTTGGGCTTTACTTGGCGTGGAAAATGGGTGTGACGATAAAATGGTGCCGAGTGAGGCAAGGTTCTACGTGGGCAGAGATATTCTTTATGTGATTGTGTGGGGATCTGTGTGTGTGTGTATGTATAAGGGTTACCGCCTGTGGTTAAATTATAACCTTGAGAACCAAAGCCCGAGAGAGGGGAAAGTGAAACATACAAGGAAAACTTTCTTCCTGTCAACATGCTCTCGTAACCTTCCCCTTCCTCCCTTTGTTTTAATCTAATAATTGACATATTGAAATCTAGGGAGATAAAACAACTAAATGTTATGGACCCCCTCCAGGTTCTCAGAGATTGCTTGGGCTGAGAATGCATGTTATTTTATCCCTGGATAGTGATGCAAGGTCAGTGGAATTGTGGAACTTGACTACCCATACATCTAAAGTCGTTTCAGTTACCCTGGAACCTAAATCTTTAAAGGACTTCATCCCTTGGTCGCCACACGATTAACCCTTCGAGTTTGAAAGTATAATTTAATAATAAAAAAAAAATTATGACCTGCATCTGGATAAAGTGTATCATATTAAAGTCTTCATAACCAGGGTTTGCAAATCACTCCTGAGGTTGAGTGACTAAAGGACCTGGTGAGACATGTGACCTCGCTTGTATGAGAGGTAGTCACTGAAGGATACATATCAACTGATACTTTGAGGACCTTTGAAGTTTTAGTGGACGTGGACGGATTATCCAGATTTTAATAATTCTTGAACTATTTTTTATTATATCGTTTTCTTTCGTTATGTTGACTGGTGGCTGCCGTCACCTGGTTTATGTTCTTATTTTCTCGTAAAACAGAAGTTCTGAATTTCTAGAACACCTGGTAGATTGCCTACAAGAAAGGATAATGCATTTGTCTTCAGTTAATATTCTATAACTCACATTAGGTCATTGAATTTTAGTTTCTCTTTCATTTTTCAATTTGCGTTTATACCTTTTAGTAAGTAGCGGTCAGTTTGGATCATATGTTTCATCTTTTGAGCCCTGGAAGGAAGGACGATCTGCCCTCCTACACCACTTGTTTACTTGTCGGCTGAGTCAACTAGGAAGTAGAGTATGTATTAACTGTTCTTAAGAATGGTCGGTATTTTCATCATTCTAAGTGTGTGTGTGTGTGTGTGGGTGGGTGTGTGTGTGGGTGGGTGTGTGTGTGTGGATGGGTGTGTGTGTGTGTCTATAGAATGATTTGGTAGTTACTTAGTTTCAGGTGTTTGTTGGGGGTCTTAACTATCCTACATAATGGTCTAATAGTTTCTCCTATATACTCCTGAATAATGGCCGACTCAACCTGTGTTTGTTTGATGTTGGTGAACTGTGATGCATCAACATTTTATAACAAGTCTGTGGTGGTTCTGTGGTGGTGTGGCGGGTGTCAGGTTCTTAATTCATAGAACACTCACCACCTCGACCACACCTGTACACTCCAACCCAGAACTAGACTTTACCTGAATTTCCTGTTTCTTGTGTGAGTTACCAGTATGTTGACTATGTGGTTCAGTGCATTTTAAGTTTGGTTATGGATAATGTATTAGTATGGTTTTTAGAATGTAAATTTCACCTGGTATTTCGTATTTTTGGTCAGGTTACTCAGTATGTTGACGTAATTCAATGCATTTTAAGTTTCATTGTGACTATTAATGATGTTATTAATGACTAATAGTAGCGTAATTTTAACGAAGATATTGTACTTAATGTAATTCGTATAACTGTAATTATGTATGAACAATATCAATTTTACTAATTAAGATAAATTGAGAAATTATTTGATTACGATGAGATCAATATATTTGTTTTTAATATATACATGATGTACTTTTGCTGCTTATGAGAGTAAATGCAATAGTTATGAAGATTGTTCCAGTAGAGTAATTAGGGAGACCATATCCAAAAATTTTTATATTAGTGTATATACTTATTTCTATTATATAGTTTATGTTGATTTATATATTTCTTCGTGTGTTACGATTTTAATTTGTATAACTATATATAACTCAGTCTGTTTTCTTATTTTCAGGTGAGTGTTCGGTGTTACTACTTATTCACGACTGTTAGTAAAGCAGAGTCCAGGTGATAGATTCTCAAAGGTACGTGTACTTTAAATTATCCTAGTAAGTGGAGACGTAAGGGAAAATCTAGCTGAATAACTTAGAAACTAGAACTTAAAAAAAATCAACCGTAATTAGAATCTAGAGTACAATTAAAACACACACACACACACCAAAAAGATATCCAAAATGGTATCAAAATTGCACACAGACTCTACCGTACTCAGAATCTAGAGTACAAAGCAGTGTGTTGGCGAGTTTTGTGTTGTGTACTCCAGCAAGCAGCGTAGGAGAGGCCCTTGCTTGTGTCTGGTGAACGAGTATCTTCCTCCTTCTTTGATGTGGAGTAAGTAAAAAATATTTCATTTTTAATTCTCACGGGTTTGGGTACTATAGTCTGTGTGTGTGTCTGTCGGACTTGTATGTAATATCATCTGTCTGTTGGGCTTGTCTGCCTGTCTGTCTGTCTGTCTGTCTGTCTGTCTGTCTGTCTGTCTGTCTGTCTGTCTGTCTGTCTGTCATGTGTGTCGCTTGTCTGTCTGTTGAACATTTTTAGGTTAATCTGTCATTCTTTAATTATATATATCTGTTTATTTGTCTGTCTGTCTGTACGTGGTCGTGTCTGTCTTGTTTTGGGGGGTCTGTCATGTTTAACAGTCTTTAAATAACGCTTGCTTGTCTGTTGTTGCTTCAGTTTATCTTTATTCATACATTTGGAACATCAATTCGACCAACTAATTTCAAGGGAATTTCAAGCAACTTATCACAAATGGTGCGTATGGATGGTTGGATGGATGTATGGTTGGATGGATGTATGGATGGATGAATGGGTGGATGGATGGATGGATGGATGGATGGATGTATGGATGGATGGACGGATGGATGACGTCACACACCTTACTCACAACACCCTTAAAACTAGCCCTCTCACAACTCTCTTATCCACAACTCTTACAACTCTTTTATTTATCTCCCTTAATCACCTTCCTCACAGCCGCTTGACTCTCAACTCTTCTACCACTCTTGATCATAACTAAGACACCAAATTCAGTTGTTAGAGAGTAGTTAAGTTTTTTTTATCTATGTAAAGTTTTTCCTGAGGTCACGCCTGGAGTGAGAGAAATGTTAACAGCAAGGGAGGAATCAATGGAGCCATTAATGACAATTCCGGTACATAAACCAGCACGTAAACAAAGAGGGTCTTGTTATGGTCTGGGATACTAACTCGTGTGAAGAATGTTTTATGGGTCATTTTTAGCGAAGTTAGGTAACCCGATGGTCTCATTATCTGACCTTACGGAAAGTGTTTTACCTGTGTTGGACAGTCTCTCTCTCTCTCTCTCTCTCTCAGTGGGATTTTTCACGTAATCAGTAAAAAAAAAAAAAAATCTGATAATACAAAATCGATTCACGTTTTAGCCTTGACAAATATATGAAACAGAAAAAAAAAGTCGTAATCCCATCGTGTCTAGGATGATACACAGCTCCTGACGGTGAAGAATACCTTCCTGGAGTTTGCCATTGATGGACAATTTTCTTCAGAGGACTTTCTCACGAAGTTGTGGAATCCCTGGAGCACGGGAATAGACTACATCGGTGAAAACACAAGGCGGCGAGCTTATTGGCTGCTTTCTTCTGCTGTCAGGTAGTGGGCGTGAGCTGTAGTGGTTGCAGGAGGCGGTGGCGGAGGGAGGAGTGGTGAGGTTGGAGTAGTTCTTTGACATGCACGCGGAGTGAAGTTGGGACTTAGTAATGGTGGTGTGTTTTTCTCGATGTGGTTTATGTTCTCTTCTCTTCTCTTCTCTTCTCTTCTCTTCTCTTCTCTTCTCTTCTCAATAGGATTAAATTAAACATTGGGAGAGTAATTTACCATATATTGTATACATAACTAAACAGGCAGGAAATATATAGAAATACATAATGAATGGAAGGGAATAATATACGCACAAATAGTGGACAAACGTAAGGAAATGAGGGAAGACGAAGAGGGAGAATGAAGGAAACACACTAAAAGAGATTTCACAAGGGAAGGAAAACGGAAATGGGGGAATAATGCAGAAGGCGACGAGGAAGAACTGAAAATGAATGATAATGAAGAGGAGGGGAGAAGGAGAGAGAGCAACAAATGAGGTTGTAGGAAAAGGAAATGAAGCAACAGAGGGAGAAATCATGAGACACCCACGGTAAAGAAAGCTTGGGCTGATAAAGCTTGAATTGAGAAAGTGTGAGTTGAGAAAGTTTGAGTTGAGAAAGTGTGGGTTGAGAAAGCTTGAGTTGAGAAAGATTGAGTTGAGAAAGCTTGGGTAGAGAAAGCTTGAGTAGAGAAAGCTTGAGTTGAGAAAGCTTGAGTAGAGAAAGCTTGAGTAGAGAAAGCTTGAGTTGAGAAAGCTTGAGTTGAGAAAGCTTGAGTAGAGAAAGCTTGAGTTGAGAAGGCTTGGGTAGAGAAAGTTTGAGTTGAGAAAGTTGAGGCAGGGTTGAAGAGGAAAAACAACAGTAAGAAAGGTATTGGAAAACATCATTGTGTGAAGTGTAACGCTGTTGAAGGTGAGGTAGAGGAGGGACAGGGGGGCAGGGGATAAGAATTTGTCTCCTCGTGGCCACAGAATTGACAAATAGCATTAAATGTTCTCCCCTTTGTGCTTCTTCTGTGAATTGTTTCCCGTGAAGGGTGTCTTAGGAGAGGGCAATAATATATATATATTTTTTCCAATAATGAGAATAAATCGACACGTATAAAACTAAAAAAAAAAATATGAATAAATCCCATTTTTCTTTCTGTTTAAGATACTTTTGTGAAGGATTTAATCTGATTTAATTTGTGGAGGAAAATAAATCGATTTTTCTGACTACTAAGATGACTACATGTAAATAATACACGAAACTAAGATTAGATTTCTATAGTTGATAGGCTGTGCGTCATATGGTTGGGTACTGCGTTGTTCCTCAGTGTTTAATAGAGAGAGGCTGGGGGTAACGGAGGGTGATGGAGAACGTGTCAACAAAACATCGCTTTGGTAATGTTATTGTATTTATTTCATATAATATTACAGTGTGACGGGAGGGTTACTTATGTAGTGTTAGTATAGTAGGCAGGAATGGTTACTTCAGAGCCTTTGTTTGCTTATTACTTGTGTAGTGTTACTTTAAAAGGGGGAGGGGGGGTGGAATCTAGCAAGAATCATCATCAGTAATTCTAGTCTTGATGGGAGGCAGGGAGCACTGATGAGGTGTGCTACTGTCCGTTACTGCTGAGGCACTGTCCGATAGTACTTGTGAGAGGGACACTTTCCAGGGATATAGCTACAGTTTCCTTCGATATCGTGTGGGTAAACTTAAACATGATGCACTTTCGGTGGGTGTCGGTCATCAGTACTTCCTGCTGGCCGTGGAACCGCCAGGGTAGTACACATCGTACTGGCCGTGGGAGCTGTAACCGTCAGAGTGCTCGGTGCGACGGTGTGACCCTCCGTAAGCGTCG
Organism: Homarus americanus; assembly: GCF_018991925.1. Lineage (NCBI taxonomy): Eukaryota > Metazoa > Arthropoda > Malacostraca > Decapoda > Nephropidae > Homarus > Homarus americanus. The sequence continues at coordinate 196,679 of NW_024739413.1, forward strand.
TACACGTTATAGTCGAAGTAGTACGGGATGGGTGCCTGGCGGGGGTGGGAGGAAGACATGTTAGATCATTGCAAGATACGTAAAGACATGTTAGGATACGTGAGGACATGTTTGGATGCATATAGGGGTATATTAGGATACGTAAGGGCATGTTAAGATACATAGGTACAAGTTAAGACACGTCAGGACTTCTCAGGATACGTGGTGACTTGTTAGGACATGTTAGAATACGTTGCTACACGTTACGACATGTCCAGGTGTAAGTAAAGACCTGGAGACGTTCATTCAAGGAAGGCAGGAACTTACTTACCGGGTAGTAGGTGGGCTCGTACACGTCAGGGCTGGACAGTACCGCCCCCACCGCTATCATCACTAACGCAGCTATCACCTACACGCCAGGGAGACAGTGGTGTGGTTAGGTGGCTTCTTGATGAGGGTGTTGACATAGGTAATTATAAAAGGTTGTGTTAGGTGACTAATATGACTTAATTACAGGTGACTTATCTGACGTAATTACATGCAACATTTAACTTATTTATAATTGACTTACCTGACTTAATTACATATTTATTTTACATTACTTAATTAAAGGTTACTTATCTGACTTAATTACAGGTGACTTTTAGCTGACTTAATTACAGGTGACATGTCTTAATTACAGGTGTCGCTTAACTTAATTACGGGTGACTAATCTAACTTAGTTACAGATATTTAATTAATTACAGGTGACTTAGCTAAATTAATTACAATACAGATGACTAGCAGACTTAATTACAGGTGACTCAGCTGTAAGTCAGTCTGTCATTAATTATTAACGGTATTAGCTGTTAGAAGAGGATATTAATATATAGCTTTTATCAATTACTATCAATTATTGTAGCTGTCAGGGAGAACATATAGAGATGTCTCTTTTCTCTCGGTTTAGCTTCATTAGCAGAATTGTCAACATTATAGCTGGTAGGAGAGAATATATATGGATAGCTTCTATCTATCTATCTATCTATCTATCCATCTATCTATCTATCTATCTATCTATCTATCTCAATGGGTGTAAGCTGATACGAGAGGTGATTCGTAAGCTTGTTGATCTCTTGTGTCAGCTACTGGAATTCGGATCCCTGACTCAAGACGCACGCAGAAATTATCGTAACTGTTGGGACACAAAATCTATGGTTGCCCTTAAAGCTTAATCCCCGGGACCCTGATGCAATTACGGGGTGGGGTGGGCTGAGGGGGGGAGGGTGAGGTGAGGAGGGGGGGAGGGAAGGTACTGTGTATGTAAATTTGGACGCCTTCAAAATAACATGTAAATGCCCTGTGGAAAAAGTTCGTCGTAATGGTGGTCTCAACCTTCAAGAACATGTTGCGTCGTGCTGAAGTAGTTAGCTGTAGTGACCGGGAGCGTGGGTGAGGAGAGAGTGTGTTCTTCCTGTGTTGGTCGCTGTGTTTATATACTGAAGGTGTGGTGAGGGAGGGAGGGAGTTGAGGACCTATCTCGAGGTGTTGTGATTCCCTCCTCCTCCTCCTCACACCTGATGTTGATACCTGACGTTTATATCTCACACCTGGCGTTTATATCTCACACCTTGCGTTCACATCTCACACCTGGCGTTCACATCTCATACCTGGCGTTCACATCTCACATACACACCCCATACTGATACCTCACAGTACCAGCTGACTCACTTAGCAACCTTTACGAATGGGAGGGAAAAGCCTGGGGAAGTTGGGATGGGAGACTGGAAAGGTGGTGAGGTAGCTGGGGTAGGGGGTTGGTTAAGTGAGGGTAAACTGGGGTAGGGGGTTGTATTGTCAATTGGGGAGGGGTTGGTTAAGTGAGGTCAACTAGGGGTTGGTTAGGTGAGGGTCAACTGGGGTAGGGGTTGGTTAGGTGAGGGTCAACAGTGGGGGCTGGTTAAGAGGTCAACTGGGGTAGGGTTGGTTAAGTGAGGGTCAACTGGGGTAGGGGGGTTGGTTAAGTGAGGGTCAACTGGGGTAGGGGGTTGGTTAAGTGAGGGTAAACTGGGGTAGGGGGTTGGTTAAGTGAGGGTAAACAACTGGGGTAGGGGGTTGGTTAAGTGAGGGTAAACTGGGGTAGGGGGTTGGTTAAGTGAGGGTAAACTGGGGTAGGGGGTTGGTTATGTGAGGGTAAACTGGGGTAGGGGGTTGGTTAAGTGAGGGTCAACTGGGGTAGGGGGTTGGTTAAGTGAGGGTAAACAATGATAGAGGAAGATGGAAAGGAGTGAATAGAGTCGTGGAATTTATATTTATTTATTATTTATTTTTTGTGATTTGAGGGTTTTATAATATATATATTTTATGACCAAAAATCAACAAATATAATAATATGAACGTAGAAACAGAGCCCAGATACGTAAATACAATAACTATATTCAAATTTTCATTGCTAAATAACAGCTTCCGTCTTGGTTATAATAATACTGTACTGTATAAAGAAAAAATCAATTTGAATCCGTTTTGGCGTACATAGTGTGACAGCGGTACATCGACGTGACGTACAGTAAAGGCGGGGAGTTGTTTGTGACAGTCCGCCCTTCAAACCGTGAATAGCATTTTCTCTGAATGAAATATCTAAAGTAACCCATTGTTTACTGTTGAAAGAAATCTGACGTTTGGGAGTGAGTTTCTGCAATTCATTTCCTCCTCTTAAGAATTTTTATTGAGTATCGAAATATTTTTTTAGGCACCGGAATGATTTTTAAGAAAATTTATGTCAGTATAAGAATATTGTATTTGATCAACGGATTTTTGCGGTAGATTACGAACACTTTTTTTTACTGGACTTGTGGGAGTAGATTTTATAATGGAATGTGATGAAAATAGAGTGTGAAATTTGTTTTATATGTTGCAAAAATTCAAGTAACCCATATAAATGGAGTCGAAACACCCACACACACACACACACACTTGAGGGTGAAACTAATGAGATTAATCCTGGCTGTTTCACCTATAACGTAAATAAAAAAAAATTATATAATACTAATAATAGTAATAATAATAAAAATAATAATAATAATAATAATAATGATAATAATAATAATAACGATAAAACAATATATATATAATAACACCAAAGAGGAAAATTCTGAAGGTAAAACTTAACTGGATTTAGAGAGATACTTATATAATGTTAATAACAACATGAGAAAGTTATCCAATTTGACATGTTCACGGATCTGCAGTCGTCTACCATCTCGTAAAGGTGACAGTGGGATGAGTTTGGAAATACACTTAAGGAATATTGCAATTTCTTTAGTTTTTTTTTATTAGTTGCTTATCACTATGTAAGTTAAGAACGTAGTCTATATATATCAGTCACGCAAGTTGAGGGTAGGAGGAAGTGTGTGTGTGTGTGTGTGTGTGTGTGTGTGTGTGTGATGAGAGTATCTAATTATTTCACCTCATCTCTTACCCCATTATTTTTTGTAATTTTATTTTATTTTTTTTTACGTTGCCCATAACTGAGAGGTGAAGGTGGAGAGGTATTGTTTTCAGTCTTGTTTGTATCTATCTGTCTGTCTGTCTGTCTGTCTGTCTGTCCCTTCCAAAATATCTCGAGAATGAGTTTGCGGATTGGTACGTAAGTTAGAAGGTCAACATTATGAATTATTGTAGGTAAATGTTATATACCACTGCTCGAACACCTACATCAAGACCCTGGTGAATTGAAGCGCAGTAATACATCATATATCTCCTTAACCATCCCAGTCCCATCCCTCCCCCCCTATCCACCATTAGGTAATTAATAAATTCTGGTCTTTTCTTCCCAACTTTGAAATTGGTGGAGATAATCTGGATCTTTGAGGCAGCTCCCCCCTAATGAGAACCTTCTCCCATCCTCTCCCTTAATTACACATGGGCAAAAAAAGAAAAACCCACTGTCATCATCCTCTCTTCTCCCCACTGAGTCTTACCCAGCGCGCCATTTTTTTTTTAATTTCCAAGTGATCAGGCCTCTTATTAGTGTAAGAATTAGCGTTAGCCTCCCTCCCTGGAAGATATTAATATAATCTAGGCCTAGAGTTGTAAATTAATAGCTGTTGTGGTTATTAAATGTAACCTGAATTAGTATATGTCATTTGGAGTTGTAAACAAAAAGCTGAATTCTCAAAGTTGTTCCGAGTTTATGAGTTGAAAATCAGTGTGTGCCTCCGTAAGATATGAACATAATTATAATACCTATCTTATAGTGATTAATTAAAAGATGAAAATTACAAGTAGCCAGATTTAAGTTAGGTTAAAGAATCAGTGTCTGGTTGCTCCATATAATTATTTCACATACCGGTAATCATCGGTGTCGTGATATTTGAATATTAGATGATCAATCAGGATCACCAAAACAAGATTACACGTTTGCTATATGACGATAATTTATGTATTAAACCTAACATACGGTGGACGTAGAGTGATAAAAGATATTAATTGTGTAAGAATCCTTGTCTGCCTCGTAGATATTAAAACAAACTAAACTAAACCTAGTGTGGTTTGTACTATAAAACTTGTATTATAAAAACCCTGTGTGTACGTTTATCGCTAACAACTTGTAAAACCCTAGTGTAAATATGGTTGGTCTCGGCCTAACGAGACCCCAAGAGGGAACTTTTTTTCCTGGACAACTATAACGAAGTTTGATTAACTGGAGTGTACTGTAGTGTAGTCTGCCCCTGGTGAGGCCATTGTGTGTGGTGTTACGGGAGAAATGCTTATGTAAACAAGAGCAATGACTACTCTCCGTAATATTTATTTCAGAGTAAATATTCACACACACGCACACACACACACACACACACACACACACACACACACACACACACACACACTTACACACTTTAGGGCTCGCCATTGCCTAAAAAAATATTGAATAGAATAACATAATGGATACAGAATAAAAGTTGGATAATTTTTTTATGTAATCCTACACTAAATACTGAAGCGAGTATAAATCATTAGTTATAGTTTACACACAGTGAGAATTATATCGTTGTGTTCATATGAAAGTAAAGTTGTTTTAAATACTCTACTATTACCAATTACTGAAAGATTAGTCTATTTTTATTTCCAGTGATGAATAATATTAATTTTCGACTTTTGGTATAAAGTTTGTGTTGGTAATGTTTTTGTACTCATTATGTATGTATGTATGTATGTATGTATGTATGTATGTATAAACAGAGAACAAAAGATCGCTTATCTAGTTTTCTGGATAAATTTCTCTCGAAGTTCATCAAATTTCTCGGGTTTTTTTGGTATAAAGAGAACTTGTTTTGTTCATCTTTTCTCAACTTTGCACTAATTTGTTGAGTCACGTGACCACTACTACACTAACCACATACGTTGACTGATACTATTATGATGCACATGTGTTCATAAAGTTCACCGAATAGTTCCAAAATATAATGGACCAGGCAAGATTATTGACACGAGGCTCCCGACAACATTATACCATCTGATTTAATATGAATAATAGACTCGCAGATACATATCCCCTGTGGTAATAATAATGGACTCATTTACTTATAGTCTTATACAGTACCTCAAACATGATAGGACAGCGATAAGGAAAATTATATTAATAGATATCGGGTTCAGATTATGGACGAGTCGTGAAGTGAACCTTTATCCAATCTTGCTTTAAAAATATGGAATGGTTCCTCTTTTAAGCCTTTGTCGACTAGATGTGATATTTTGGCAGAGTGGATGAATATTGTGGACGTAGTGTTAAAAGGAAGGTATAACACCCAACTCGAAGAAGACTATAGATTTAAGCCTATTATTCACTTCACCAAGTCGCATATAAAAACAAATGTATCTGCATAAAGTGTACAAAATACTGTCTTAATCTAAACCAAGACATCCTTTATTGTATTTTGCTAGAAGTACCTTGTTTCACGTAAATTAGTCCGGGGCAGAATATCCATGAACAATCAGCGCTTAAAGCCATACCTATTATTTTACTATAATAAAATAATAATGTTACGATATTAAAATTCAGGACAGTTTTAAGATTAAGGAAACATTTATTCTTTGCAACAATCAGCTGAAAAGAATCATTAGTCCATTGTTCCAAAATTCTAGCCAAGTGCGTACTGTACTGTTTTGATTTAAAAGACTGTAACGCTCTTGCCAGAAAAAAAACCCACCCTCCCCTACATTCAATTTAATTATTTGTAGTTATACAGCTTAGAGTGAACATGCTGATAATTAATTCGAGAGATTATTTGAGCATTCAAAATAAACAAAAATGTATTCACATTTAATCAAGTGTTATTTACTAATTTTCCGTGGTGACGTCACCGCCGGTCAGATTCAGTTGTTTTTGTTGTTGATCGGGGTCAGTGTCGGCGCTGACCGCCAGTATATTGCGATTTAATTGAACATTAGGTTTTTGTAGTGACATCAAATGATGTCTAATTGCGAAGTTTAGACACAGTGTTTGATCTCATGAAGCATTGACGACTTGGTGCAAATTAAGGTGCTTGGGAGGTGGTGGTGACTGTGAGGTGGTAGTGACTGAGGTGATGTAAACAAAGATGGCTGATGGATGGACGCCTGACTCCCCCAACAAAGGACAAGGTATGGCTTAAACGAACTATTAGGTGAACGGGTTAAATGATTCCTGTGAGCTAGAGAGCAAGAATCTTTTTTTTTTTTTTGTAATTGTCTTCGTAAAATATAAAGTAATTTCACGCCTTGGAAGAAAAATTGTTTGACGACAGCTTAACATATTTAAAGAATAGGATGCATTCATTGACATTTAAAGGGTGTAGGGTGCGTTCATTGACATTTAAAGGGTGTAGGGTGCGTTCATTGACATTTAAAGGGTGTTGGATGCGTTTATTGGTATTTAAAAGTAGGAGGCTTGTAATTGTTAAGGTAAATTTGCATTGTCACACCGTTCACTTTTAGCAAGTAAAAAATATATTTTCTAGTGTATTTGTGTGTGTGTGTTTAGACCGAATATGACCTTCATTTTTGGCGGAAATTAGCCGTTTTTTTGCGGGGGGTTTTCGTTTGACGTTTTCCGAAAAAAGTGGCTAAGCGACTAAAAAATAAAAAAAAAACACTAGAAAACCAAAACCTAACCTAACCTAACTTAACTGACTCTCGCCATATGATGGAATCACCTATTTCTTACCTTATTGGTCTGGTTCTTGTTCGTCGTTGCATTCTGGGATTCTTACCCAACGTCACATATGTTGGTCTTTGCGATATTTACATTCCGTCTTGCTCTTAGTACACTTTACTGAGGCTGGAAGAACACCAGGCGATCGAAAAAATGCTATAGTTTCTACGTTTTTTTTTTCCAAAAACTCGCAATCAGCTCCATATACTTTAAGTGACGTTCATCGCAGACTTCCATGGTCGGAACTGAACTTGAATTTCAAAATATGAGAGACCCAAAATAAAACTCGATTTTGATTGGGCCAATATACTCTGAATTAGCAAAAACGCTTTTGATTGGCCGCGTGATGTGTACGGGTACGGGTACGCATGCGCGTCATGATTTATGAAGGAGACGAGAGACTCGCAGTGATGGGTGAGACGCAGACGATAATGACGGGAAATAATGGAAGAAAATAGAAATTTATTTGGAAAAGCTATCTCCGTTATTATACATTTCCGCCGGTAATGTAATCGATGAAAATTGTCTTATAACTAGACGTCTTATTCGAATATGATAATAGATTAGTGGTAGGAATGAACGGTGTAAACGCAATAATATCATTGTCAACTTCAGTGTCGTTAAATAACAATCACCGATGTTTTCTTTCTACACCGGGGATAAAAATGCAGTACGTGAGATATCTAGGTTAACACCTAGATATCTCGATGGGTCGTTTGTAATATGGAAATAATTATTAACATTTCTTGAAGTATCAGGTTTCTGCTGCTTTAAGTTCGTCAGATTAGGTTAGGTGAGAATGAATTTTATTGCATTGTGATGAGACAGGTGTTTAATGAAGCGTACTCGTAGGTATTGTAAGTAGACGAGTTTTAGTGAGGAACTTGCGGAATTTAACCTATTAGTGTATTTCCTTCGTCTCCTTCCCTATTGTATTTATGACTATAATAGAAATAAAGGCATCGCATATTTGTTTGGTCACTGATGCTTGCTTCCGTCATCAGCCTACACCAATCAGGACGAATTCCAAACAATGACGTCATCAGTTCCGACGAAATCCAGACAAACAGCTGAATTGAAGATAGACGTGGCTGTTTGTTAATGTCTCAATACAGTATTACGGTACCTGGATCGCAGATTTGATAATGTAGTCTTCAAAAAGTTCGGGAGTTTTTAAATGAAGTCGATGAACTGCTGTTGATCACCGCCATTTGTTTCATCATGAAAACAGGACTATTGAAGACTAAAGTATTTTTTCTTTATATTCTCATATTTGACGCCAAAAATCTTAAATTTTATACATTTATTACACAGTACTAACCTTCAGTACGGAGACAACCTCACCAAATAATCATCGATCCACTAAAATCCTCGCAGAGGTTTTAACATATGGTTCTTATTTAGGGAACCATGCGTTCAAAATGCAGAATGAGAATGGTGTATTTAAGCTACTGAATATTGAAACATGAAATGGAGTGAAGTTAATTATGAGCACACTTTTAATGTCAAGAAACGATTTGATCACTGTCTACTACATAATTATTGAGATCCTGTAACCAAAACATTGGCGACACTCAACGGCAAGTCGCCCATTTCATTTAGAAATCGTCGTATTTTGACAAATTGATTTCTCCGTCTACAAGCCCACTATTGTAATATTAAAATGGTAACGACTTATTACCTAGTCGCAAACGTCGTAGTTTAACTGAGGAAGGAAGATACAGTTGTCATTGTTTGTAAGTGATTTTCATTTATTTGATTTTGAAATGTACATTTTGTAAAGCCTAAAACAGAATATACTGTATTTCAAATTCAGTGTTGTGGGTAGCTGAGAGTATCATTACGGCTGGACGCCTGCTGTAATAAATACGGTACAATATTTGATATCCATAACTTTTAATATTTTCATTTTGCCGAATTATTTGTACTGACCTTTACCAGATTTTAGTGTTTTCGTTGTCATTTATTTAACCAAGTTTAGAATAAGTTTACATTACCATGGTGTATATCTTGATCTGTTTTTTTTTATGCATTTCTCTATTTAGGATCGCTTATAATAGTCATACATGTAGGAGATATTATTTTATTATTTATAATATATAACAATAGATAACATCAAAAAAGGTTTAGTAAGGTGAACTCTCGTCAGTGGCCGTAGCCTTGGTGCTTGAAGGTGATGGCTGGGCCGTAGTGTTTAGGATGCTGAGCCTTGCCGTAGTAGCTGACCTTGGCCACGTAGCCCTTGTAGTGGTCAGCTGTGTAGTCCACCTGCAGAAGTTACTAGATAGTCTTAGGTACACGTCATGTGGGTGAAAATATATGTACCATTGTATACCTTAGCTAATATTCACATGTCTACCCACATTACATGATGTGTGTTAATGTTGACACAGTTTATCGGTATGTGTGGGAGAAGCAAGCAAATAATATAATATATTCAAACTGCCTATAGTTAAGTGTCAGACATTATTATTTACATACTACGACCTGAATATTCATGCACACAGGAAAGTTACATACATCTGTGAGTTGTTTGTTCAGATATTGTAAACAACAACCATGATGCAGTTAAGTTTATTTTTTTTAGCAAATGTGTTTACCTTTTGTTTGCGACCGTCGGGGAGGTCGACGGTGTAGGAGCCGTACACAGTTTTACCGTCGGACTTCTCCTGTTGGCCGTAGTTGGCGTCCTTGTAGTCGTCGTACACGTTGTAGTTGAAGTAGTAGGGCAGCGGCTCCTGGTGAGGTAAGTTTTTAATTTTTCAAAAGCAGAATATAGGAGTAGACACTCGTACATATAGCGCGTTTTGGGCACTCTGCCTGTTAACTTTGATATTTAATGTTAACAATGTTACGATGCCATCTGTGTACCTCGTCTTGTAGGCGATGTGTTGGGCTAATATCGCACTCGCTGGTGCGTCGTGAAAAGCACTGTGTACTGTCCCTCATGTGTCGACAGATTGAATGCCAGTTGTTTGAATTAAAGTACCCAACCATTGTGTCGTAAAAGTAAACGAACATTGTTATGGGCGCACAGTGTTTGTTGTGTCGTGAACAACTTTGGCTTGTAGAAAGAACTTAAAAACAATATTCAACTATATACCATTTTCCTCCTCGAACTATAAAAGTGTGGGATATATTGCGTTCTCGGATCTCTTGCAACATATCACAAGTTTTCTATTTATGTATGTTACTGTTCTTTGTGCTTCTGGTAAACTTTGGTACAAATTTATAGAAAATTATTTGTTTTCCTATGATGTAATACACTATTCAAATGTTTCACTGTTTTCATACTCACGGGCTTGTACACGGGTTCGTAGACATCTGCCCGAGTCAATGTTGCCCCCATCACTACCACCACCATCACCACCACCTGCAAGAGTAATTAATTTCAAACATTGATATCCAGTGACAGATATGCCGGGCTGGGATGTTGATTGTGTAGTTATTGGTGTCAATGAATTGGAAATGCATATGTGAGCGTTCCGTACAAGCTGATATATTTTTTCTGATCCAGTTCATTTGCCTTCGGGGTATCCGTTTTCATATTACAGCGCTCAGTTAGGTCTGGGAATACAATGGAAGAGAATACAGTAGTAGGAAGTTTTGACAAATACAGCGTGCGACTTGTGCTGTATTGTTACTGGAACTAAATGGGGAATGTTTTAACTGAATAAGGAACGTTGTAGCAATCCCAAAGTCTTTAGTCATGTGTGGCGTCCAAGGGCAGTACCCTGGCTTTACCAAGACAGAAAATTATAGAAAAGATTTTAGTGATAACGCAGAAATAGTGTTAATTATATACGGTAATATTTAATAATAATTACTCAACTTAAAGTGAATAATAGAAATTTATAACGAAGCTAAATAGGATTCAACTACCACTGGAAAATACCAATAATGACAATACAATCATCGTGTACTGTAGTGTATATGATATAAGCATTCTACAGTATATTACGATAAGTATTAATATTTAAATTTTGACCAGTTGTTTCGAATGACGATCACGTATCCTAGTAAGTAATTTAATCTTGATGACATTATTATTCCTTTGTTATCCATTGTTTTATGCCGCAGACCCACGCTACTACAACTTGCTTTTGTGTTGACACCATTACCTTGAAGAACATAATGCACGAGGGGGGAAGACTTGGTTGTTGGTGCTAGGCTGTGCGAGTCGCTGTGGGCCCTTGAGGTGACTGATATAAGACAAGGTGCTGTACTGCCTTTTATATACACGGGTACCACAACTAAGACGTCAACCCCTGCTACCTCACCTCTCCCTCACATCTCGTCCCCCCTCCCCCGCCCCCCCCCCCTCTCCCTGCTCGCACCTCATATCTTTCATATAACGTGCAAGAGACACGCTTCGTTTCCTGTTTTTTTTTCAGCGTTCACTTTCTCACTTTCACGGCGTGGGGACTGTTCAACTAGCGTAATTTTCATGTTACAGGTATAATTACCTTAACTAGATTTAGAATTAAGTGAATTGAGTGCAATCATATGCTTTAGTTATTTTATATAAGAGTGTGTGTGTGTGTGTGTGTGTGTGTTGATGGCTGCCGTTCTGTCTTTATGTTAGGTTAGGTTTCATTTAATGTTGGAGCACGTATGGGAGAGTCATTCGTGTGTTCATGGGTCTCTCTCGCGTATAATAACATCGGTGTTTACATTTTTTTGATGAAACAGTAAAGCCATTTGACCAGTGATATATGAAAGAATTTTAATTAAAATATTTTGCGTTGGTCGGTTTATTTTGTCCTGGAGTGTCGTACAGTGTAGAATAACCAGTAAATAGCAAATTATTACTAATGGATACTCTGTGTGCGTGCGCGCGCAGAATGTTTTAAATATTTTATTTGCATGACTCTATTTCTTCTTAAATACACATTACTTAAGAATTATTAAGTTAACTTCTCAGATTTTGTTTTTCAGTTCTAGTGTTTCAAAGCTATATTTTAGGATATCTACTCTTAAAGCGTCGGACACCCTGTATGTGTTTTTGATGTTTGGGTTGGCCGATGTTTTTTGGTCCATATATTTTTATTTATACGAGTTTAATGTTTAGATTTTTTTCGGATAATTTTCTGGTTTTGGAATAATTTTAAATATTCTGAATATTTTAAAGTCTCCTAACGTTTAAAATATTATTAACTACCGTAGTATTGTAGAACGTGTATTATAGCACATCTGTACTGTACGTTATATACAGTACATTTTTTTTTTGAGTTTTGAATATATTTTTAGCGTTTCTGTTGTATTTGTATTGTTGAATGCTTCGAGTTCAAATAATATTAATCACTCATCGTGTTGCTTATAGCAGAAAAAAAGTTGTTTATCAGCTATGGGTAAAAGCTTTGGTATGGAAATTTCATGTTTATATATAAGGGACAAATGCATATTAAAATTTTGAAATGGTTTTGGACGCATAACACGGAAATGATATATTGTGGCAGTTATTATATTTTAGTACATTTAAGTTCGTGTTGTTATGGATGTTCTTTTGTTCTCGTGTTCTGTGATTAACATTAGACGAAGTTATTTAGATATTTATCGGTATATATTCTTATTTCAGCTCTGTTGAAAGAAATATTATACGTAGCGTTTAGTCACTTTTCAATTATATTCAGATTGATTAAATTTTCCAAACTACGTTACAGAAATATTCTCACCATTTTCAGCGTTATGGATTTCATTATTTTATTTTTCCAAAGTCCCAAGTCGTTTGATTTATTAGAGACTGGCTATACAGAATTGAGCAGGTACTCTGTTGGAATAGTTTTGCCGCTGGTGGAAATGGATTTACATGTAAATGCATTTTCTCTGATACAATTTCAGATATGCGTTTTATGTTGTCCACAACTTATTTCCCAGTCTGTCTGTACGCTAAGTAAAATTTTGAAAATTTGCTGGCATAAGTGTTGGTAGAACAAGTACTGGTGAGACTCGAAAGTAGTCCTCAACAAAATCTGCGCGAGACAGTCTAGGGCCTTTGTTTTGCCCAGTTGAAAAGAGTGTACAGGTATGCGCTATTACACCGGTGTGGACTGTTGTACTGCGAGAAAAGTTGGCCATGATTGGACTCCTCCCTGATATTTAAATCCAGATGATAATTCCGTTGAAATTTTTCTTTTACGTGATGCATCTCTTGAATTAACTGCTGTGAGTTTGTTTAAAGGTTATTATGGTACATCAAGGTGTTCAGTAGCGTGGGGTGAATGTTCAATATTTCGGGTTGGTTGTTCAGTACTCAGGAATAGAAGTTCATTAGCTAGGGGTATTTTTTAGTTTAACAAATTTATTGACAAAGCTTGGAGTACAGTTTGCCTATTCTGAGTAATTCAGTCAGGTCTTGACACTGAGGGTGGTATCACTTCTCACTAGGGGTAGGTGCTCAGTGGCGAGGATGGGCGGTCTATAGCTCCTTGTACTGTACGAGTATGTGCTCAGCAGGTTCTCAGTAGACTCACTTGGTGTATTCATTGATTTTGTTTCGCTTTATTCGAGGGATTAAGACATCTTGGTAGAATAATTCAGTGTATCCAGGGAGTTAGGATATCTTACTCAGTGGGCTAATCCGACTATAATACATTGTATTTTGGGGAGTTTAACCATCGTATTCAGGGGTTAGGATACCCTAGACTAATTCCTTATATTCGGGGGTTAATTCATCGTATTCAAGGGGCAATATATTTTATTTAATGGACTAATTGTACTCTATTAAGGTGTTATGTCTTGCCACTGAAGGGGTTAATGTTAACACCGACTCAGAAACGTAATATATAAAATTTTGGAAACGCCAGTTGATCCTCAGGCAGAGTCATTTGCACATGGAAGCTGTATCGGGGTGTCCTGAATCTAGTATAATATTGAGGCACACTCCAGGCATACTAAATGAACTCAGTAGCACAATTTAATTAAGTCACACAACTTCATCAGGCGCTCTGTATAAGTAGCGTTACTTGAGCACTCTAGACTTGCATTTTGAGCTGAAAGGTTCGGCATTTTATTTACTTTTTCGTAACTTGGAGTTTAAGAATACTGTAGTTATAAGGGGGTGCTTTAATGCAGGTTGGCGGGCAAAATGTCGAAATTACACTTAACCTCGACTCTGTCTGGGTTCATTCAGGCAGTTCTAGTTTGAGGAAAGATAATGTGATGAACCGTAACAGAATTGCACCCCGCTATACAGGGGGTGCCGGTATATATCGGTCAAACTGCCTGCCGGAGGCGCGACTGGGATTGTTGTTCTCTATTGTAATATTAATTATCCGTTAAATACGTCAGCAATCGGGAAATTAATGTGATTAGTCCCTCATTCGCAGATATTGTCCTTTTATTAAAGCGAATTGTATCGATTGTTGAAGTTGTTGCAAATTTCAGCGTTGTTAATTCGTACATTGTGTGTCGTTACCCGGGAGTGAATATTTTAAACTGTGGCGGTGAATTTGTTATAGTGCGTAAAATAAGTTTTAAAATAGTATGCGGTGGTGTTCTAATACCGGATTATTCATATGTATTACAATTTGGATATATGAATACTTAATTGATTTTTGATTGTAGTGGTAGTAATAACATGTGATTATTCTTATATTTTATATTTTAAAACCGTGATTAGTTTAATGTTTTTAAATGTAGGGCGAGTGTTTGGGTGGAGAGACATTTAGTGCTGTCAACTTTGTGTCGGTGTACAGCCACTAAACCGTGTGATGGGCGACGGGGATATATAACATAGTATTTAACTAAAGCCTGTACAGTAATCACCTGCAGCTGACCACGCTTTTGACTGTTTCGAGACCACTGTACCGGTAGTTGTATTGGGTCATTGTACTGGTAGTTAGTTGTGTGTTGAGGTGCACGGTGACAATATCTCAGGGTTCCTCGAAGGAGTTGTCAGGTGTTATGACTTACATTAGTAACCTGAACCATTATTCTCTCTCTCTCTCCCCCAGATTTATTATAAATAATGGTTTTATGCAATTCACGTATGTGTATGTATGAACATTTATACATTTAAATAAAACGAGGTAAACCCATTCATTGGAGTTAACAAATTATGAGTTTTTACCATAAATATGGCTTGAATACACCGCCACTCTCACTACATACATCGAGTCGGTTACAAACGATGGCTCTAATTGGACAAATGTGTACCAATTAGAGCCAAATTTTTGGGGGTGAAAAATAAAAGGTGTAGTTTATTTTATTCACGTGTGTCATTACCTGTTGTTTTTATCACTAAAGTGTGTGTGGGGGGGGGGGGTACGAGGTAGTCTTGCGAGTGTGTTAAATCACTCTTACCAGGTTGTCTTCTAGTTCTGTAGGAGTGTGTTTGTCGGTCCTACGAGTGTGAGTTTGGTCGGTCCTACGAGGTATTCTTATAGAGGCACTGTAGTCTTCCTGACGAGTGTGCTAAGACTTGTGAGGTATAGCCTTGGAGGTATAGTCTTACTTTATACTCCTGGGAGTAAGTCTTGGGTGGTAGTCTTATGAGATAGTCTCGGATTTAAGTCTTACGGAGTAGTCTTAGTCTTTCGAGATAGTTTTGGGTTTATGCTTATGGGATAGTCTTGTGAGGTAGGCCTAGTCTAACGAGGTAGTCTTACGTGGTAGTAGGCTTAATGGGAGAGGGTGAAGTAGTTTTATATTACGGTATATATATCAGCTGAAAAAAATCACACTTAAGTGAATAAATTGTCTTATAGTCTGTCCTAATTGGCTTACTGGGGGGGGGAATGCGGATTATTAACGTGCTTAGGAATTTGTGGGGTGCTTTGATGTTGGTGAGTGTTTGTGTTGGTAGGGTGATGTTGGTGAGTGTTTGTGTTGGTAGGGTGATGTTGGTGAGTGTTTGTGTTGGTAGGGTGATGTTGGTGAGTGTTTGTGTTGGTAGGGTGATGTTGGTGAGTGTTTGTGTTGGTAGGGTGATGTTGGTGAGTGTTTGTGTTGGTAGGGTGATGTTGGTGAGTGTTTGTGTTGGTAGGGTGATGTTGGTGAGTGTTTGTGTTGGTAGGGTGATGTTGGTGAGTGTTTGTGTTGGCAGGTTGGGTGATAATAGTGAGTGATATTGTAGTTAATTTTGTTGGTGAGTGTTGGTGTGATAGAGAGAGAGAGAGAGATTAATAAAATTGACTCATGCTTAAAATCCTCAGTTAGTATCCTTACCATTTGACACACTCTCTCTCTCTCCCTGTATCCAGCTAAATCAAATAAGTGGTGTGTATGTGTGTGTGTGCGCGTGCGCGTGCGCGCGCGTGCGTGCGTGCGTGCGTGCTGGTTGTGGATTTTATTTGTCCTAAGAGGGTTAGTTATGTGCTCAGTGGTATACAGTATTCGGGACTATTTTGCTGTTGATTTTATTTATTATTATTACTGTCTTTATTGTTGTTCTTTGTTACTTTTAGTTTAATTTTACCTTTTTTTCCGGATTATTTTTATTGAATTTATTCCATTAGTATTATATACAATATATATTTTTTTCGGTTCTGGTTATATTCTTTTGTTTTGTTTTATTTATTCACTGATTCCTATTTATATCCTTCAGTCAAAGTTTCCCCCTTCGTTGATGTGGTGCCCATCGTTAGAAAATTCCAGCTCACACACACAGATTCACCAGGGGAAAAGAAGGTTGACTTTTTTTCTTATCATCATGCGACCTTTTGCGAATAACCCAACCAAGCGTGGCCTTCCCCCCCCCCCCAAGTTGAGTTTTTGAGGGTCCTGGGAATACCAAAATCGGGATAAGGGGGGAGGAAAGAAATCAGACCAGTTGAATTTACAGACTGTTTATCCGTGCAATTTTCTCATAGTGGATTTATATGTGGATTTTTTCGATTGCAGTTCAAAAGGGAGCTAAAGTCCTACCTAGTAAACCAAAGTTTAACCTAAACTAACCTAAACTAACCTAGCATTTAAGCGGGGGGTCTCTCTCTCTCTCTCTCTCTCTCTCTCTCTCTCTCTCTCTCTCTCTCTCAGAGTTGGTGGGTGTAGAGTGTAACCCTAACCAGACTTGGGGAAACAATAACAAAACACCCCGGAGATAACAATGGACAGGACTTTACAATAGCATAGTCGTTCTTACTGACATGGTTGGTCTGTGACTTTAATTGGCAACGAGTGTCATGTTTATGTTAGAAAAGAAATCGTTAAAATTGTGAGTTAATTGAGTGGATGGATTGAATGTGTGAAGGGGGTGGATGAGGGAGTGAGTAGGTGGTTGTGTGTGAATGAGGGAGGGAATGAATGGTTGAGTTATGTGAGGAGAGAGGGTGGGTGTATGTGTGAACGAGTTGAGTGAGTGATGAGTGTGAGTCAGTGGTTCTGAGGTAATGAGTGAGTGAGGGCTTGTTGAGTGGGTGGATGGGGTGATTTAGGAATAGGTGCGTTCAACAGTTGATTAAATGATGCTATTGCGTGGATGAGTTACTTGAGAGTTGAGTAAATGAGTGAATTTGCTTTGTCTTGTGTGTGTGTGTGTGTGTGTGTGCGTGTGTGTGTGTGTGTGTGTGTGTGTGTGTGTGTGTGTGTGTGAAATCAACGGAGTCAATCGTATGTGAACTCTGTGTTGTTTTTTTACCATAACAGTGAAAAATAAGACTGATACCGTTGTTCCTGTCACCATCCATCTCTTATCATGGAGACGGTCAGAGATAACAACAGTAAGATAAAACTGTGGTAGTTAACTTTTCAAGGAATTTTTAGAGACAATGAAAATATAATGCTGGTAATTGTTATCATTGTAAGTAGTATAGATTCCTTAAACGTCTGGATATGGTAATGTGGTCTTGAACGTTGAAAAAACCCGAGTAGTGAGGATAAAGACTCTTTTGTCATTCTTAGTCACAATAAAAAAAAAACACCGCTTATTATAAATCTTTCATCGTGCACTGTTGTTTTTAAAGACCCTCATATTGTTAATTTTCTATTTAAAACAGGAAATACACGTACATATTGTTTTCATATATTGTGGCATAGGAAGTTTTAGATGATATAACATTCTCATATCATTGTTCTGGGGGGTGGGGGACACTGTTAATAGATAGTTTAAGGTAAGAGGTATGAGTTTTAGATTATATTATAGTAAGTTTTCTGGACGTCAATAAGTCTTCTTCACAGTGGACGTTCAGATGGAGGTGTATAGACTCCCAGGGTGGATAATTTTGTGTTCATTCCGTGTTCAAGTAAGTGAGAGTCTATACTGTCATGGTTGCTCATTGATTGGTCAAGGACACTCTTAGATTCTTCAGTTGACGGGCGGAGATGTTCAGTAGGCTGGTGTGGGTGCTCAGTAGGCGGGTGTGGGTGCTCAGTAGGCTGGTGTGGGTGCTCAGTAGGCGGGTGTGGTTGATCAATAGGCGGGTGTGGTTGATCAGTGATGGTGTCCGTTATTGTGTTGGTGTTGCCCTGGTCCCCTGTAAGACACATCAGCCTGGTAGCCGCTGTCGGGGTCGGCTCTGTACTCCACCTGCGGGACAACAAGAGTGTGTTAGGTCTTACATTGCTTACAACAAAATGTCTTTCTCGTGTTAGATTATTGAAAACAAGAAGATTAATCTCCTTATCGACTAATCGTTTGTTGTTATTATGCCGACATTTTTAAATCATTGGTTATAGGCTGTCGTATATAATGTATATGACGTTTTTGTATGAAGAAAGGAGTTTGGGGGAAACTAACAGAGTGAGTGAATTCTATAGCAATAATACTGTAATTACTACTGAAATTTTTCACGTAACGAAAATTCTTCTACGATTGGGTAGTCTGTTAGTGGTAATGTGTCTGACTTGTTGCGTCCACCACGACCTTAGTTAAGACTCACCGTCTGCTGGCGACCGTCTGGGAGGTCCACGGAGTACTTGCCCTTCACCACAGTGCCGTCAGAGTATTCCTTATGGTCGAAGTATTGGCCGCTGTAGCTGTCGGAAACCTCATACCCGAACTTATAAGGCATTAACTGTGGGGTAGATGAGAGGTAATTACTTCCAGGGTGTTTACATCGTTCCTTAACAATAGTATGTTACGCCTTTTTTTCTGCACATAACTCATTTGTTCACCACATGTGCTAGACTTAAAAGAACACAAACACGCACGTCACTCCTCCATGCGTTCGTAACAGTCGGGTGCACAAAATGGTTTATTACTTCCCGATGTTCTGGATGTGTAGCTTCCTCAAACATCAGGGGATTTTGACCAACACCTTGTAGCAATGTGGTTTTGCTGTTGACTTTGTACTTCCGGTTCCTCTAGACTGTGGTTTAATAGCTCCTACCACTCAGTCGAGACAAACAAGACTATTTGTGAGGATATTAGTGTGGCTGTTGATAGAAAGCCAAAACTACAGAAACTTAAAAATCAAAATCAAAGTAAAATTTGTGACGATGGGATAAATGACAGAGTAGAGCTTGGAGGTAAGGACGGCCAGGAGGACTGTGGGTGAGCTTACCTTTTCGGGGTGGGGAGAGTGTGGGAGCGCCAAAGTCACGCCCACCACCACCAGGAATACGGCCACCTGTAGGGGTAAACCACACGTGCTTCAGTGTCATTACTGTACATTTAATCAACGAAGAGCTCTTTCAGGTGATATTAAATAAAGATTTTTTCCACCTTCTATTATTAAGAAGTGATATGCAAGGAAACCTATTTTTATTCCTCAAGTCTTATTTCACTGTTAGTTTTGTCAGTCGAGCATAGACGTTAAATATCTCAGATTGAGCAACCAGTCAAAAATACCTAAGATTTACCCCTCTTCAAGGAGTTACAAAGAGCACCAGAAGTAGAACAGCACACATTTGTTGTGTATCATTGGCTTTACTATATCATGGCACTTTAATCGCCGAAGAATCAAACTTCAAAACATTTAAACCAACGTGAATAATTAAGTCACCCTTGTCAAGATCATCAGGCAGACCAACCCGATCTTACGTACCTTACACAGCATGTTGATTCGTCTTATGAAATTGAGTAGACGTGAGTGATGCTTGGTGGTGTTGGACCTCGGCTTATATCCTGGAAGGTGCGCCCGGGGCAGTGTGTGTGTGTGTGTGTGTGTGTGTGTGTGTGTGTGTGTGTGTGTGTGTGTGTGTGTGTGTGTGTGTGTGTGACGCCAGAAGATCCCCGGGGAAGACCCTGAACCTGACCAGCTCACATCTCATCTTTCGCCAGGTGAAAAAAAAATGAAAAACTGGTGCACGTTGCGTTCGGGAAGTTTAGTCATCTGGCTCACATCCCCAGAGGTGAGGTGAAGGACACTGATCAGGTGTGTGTGTGTAATAATAATAATAATAATAATAATAATTAACGGTTTATTGAAAAAGTTCTGAAGGCCGAAGGTAGGTGTGTGTGTGTGTGTGTGTGTGCGCGCGCGCGCGCGCTACGCTATGCAACTAGAATGTACTCCGTTTCACCAGTGGTTGCTGTACACTTTGGGTTGTATTTACTAAAAGACTGGTAGATCTCCCACAATAAATTAGCAGTAAGATACCTTGGTCTGTGGACGGGTTTAGAGGTGTTCAAATTTTGGGAAACAAGTCGAGGTAAATTCCAGGTGAACTGTCTCTTTAAACCCTCTGTGTTTTATTATACGTCTTGGTATTGTTCTCCCGTATTTTATTTATTTAATCACGCATTTATTTTATTATTTATTTCGACTAATTTATCATGTTTGTTTACAGTTTAGTCAGTAAACATTTGGTTGTTAATGTTTATTCCTTGGAAACTTCTCTAATGAGGGACACTTTCAGTTTTGAATGAGTGCATATATATATTTTATTTTTGTGTATGAATATTTTATTTTTTTATTATTTTTTTTTGGGGGGGGGGAGGTTAACCCAAAACGAAACGATATAAACTATTTTTCTCGCAGTGTCTTGGTCGTCGTGGCAGGTAAACGTGACAAGGGAACAGACATCACTAATTGGCCCTGCCAGTATGTGTCCCACTAGTTTTTGTTAACACTGTGTTCTGTCGCTTTGTTTACTTGGTGAGTTCATGTGAATATCTCCAAGCTGAAACTCACTGTCTTATACATGAGTTTTGGTTGTTTATATATTCAATGTCTGTGTTTTGACAAATAAGGTCTTTAAGTACGAACATTAAATTATACAATGAAAAGTAAAATTTGGTCCGAAACGCGTGACTGCCCGTTTGGGACAGTGTGGATACAGTACACAATGTACTATGCCTTTGGTACTCAGTGAAACAGTTTGGCCGGCACTGCACTCATCTGCCTTCACCTCCACGACTTTGTAAAGTTAGGTACCCATTTACACCTGGGAAAACTGGGAGAGCCCGGGGATTAAACCAATGACCTTCAGAACAGGATGCGAGCCCTGTATCCACAAGGCCACCACACTTCGTATATCATAAAGTTGTCAACAATTAGTAAAACTTAGAGCTATGATTTGTTCTTTTTACGTAGATCGGTAATTACTGCGATCCTCAGTTCAACTGGAGGGTAATTATAGAAACAAAGAAAATGCTTGGAGATATATAGGCTTGCAGTGCAGGCTATCAGAAGAAACATGAAAACTATTTGTTACCTGGTGAAAAAAGGTTATATCCTGTATCCTTGACATCATACGAAATAATCAGGATAAGAACTGCCATTTAACGATTATATAAAGTTTTATATTATACCTGGAAAACAAAGTAATTTATTAGTATTTTACGTACACAAATGATGAAAACATTTGTTACCAGCCCCACCACACATTATCTTGAGTTACCAGCCACACTACACATTATCTTGAGTTACCAGCCACACTACACATTATCTTGAGTTACCAGCCCCACCATACACCATTCTTGAGTTACCAGCCACACTACACATTATCTTGAGTTACCAGCCACACCCGGTAGGTCGACTAACTTTCCCGGGAAAATACTCTCGGGTATGAATTAAAAAACAAAAAAACAAAGGAACTGAGAAGACAAGGTTGTGAAATGTGGAAACCCGGTTGAGGTCGATCAGTGAAGGTTATATAGCCTCTTGCTTGTGTGTTGTTGCAGCCTCTCGCATGGCAACATGTAGCTACCCACAGTGACGACACAAAATACAGGCGTTATTATTTTTTTTTTCAGAATTGGTAAATTTCACATACAAAGACTGTCATAAATGAAGGATTAAAATATACAGTTGTTGTTGTTGTAATAGGTATTTGGTCGTATTGATGTTCCCCATAAAAGGCCAGTTTCGTTTTCTGTGATGGTGTGCGTTATAGCAGTCCATGTTCTATGCCTCGCCTCGGTATAGTAAGTTGTTGGTTCCCACGGCCTGGAACAGCTAGCTATGACTGTGTAGTGAGACTATGCTGTTTGTGTACCAAGCGGGAGTGTTCGTCACCAGACACCGTAATTTTTTTGGTGAGTTTTCCAAGAAGATGGTAACCTGAAAATATCGTCATATTAAAAAACTTACAGTAGAGCAAGAGACAAAATGTCATTATTAGTATTGTACTTATTAGTATTTCAACCTTATCGTCATTATGCGTTTCGATAGAATAATGTTAACCACTTCAACTTATACACCATACTAAATGCATTGTTCCTTTTCCTTATTTTATCAGTAAGAATAATATATTTGTGCAATACTCGTGTTACGTGAGGCAGCAGAGGGGAGCAGAATTGTCCCAGTAAGATAGCTTGATAGTATCCGCCTCCCTGCTGCTGGTTAGGAATGTAAATTTGAACTCGGTTTTCCTACCAATACTGGGCCACGTTTCACCGAGGCTCGTGCGAGTTAAACTAAAACACAAAAATATCACCCAACAACATGATTCATTGACTTTATCTTAAACTTAGAGAATGATGTTTACTTAATACCAAATAAGAGACACTGTTACCATACATATTTAATTTTTATGTTCTGTAAGTTGATTTTGTCTCTAGTGATTACATCTCGTTAGGGTACCGTAGAATATTAGTCAGATGTTGATACTATTTTTTCAAGTTAATTTATCTTTTTAACTTAAGTCAACCAGTTAGATATATATTCCTATATCTTTACTTACAGTCTTATACGAATATTTTTGGATATAGACATTTACTTATGTTAAATAGTCTAGCAGTATTGTTCCTCAGTAAGAGTGGAGGAGATTTATACTATGATTGTTAGTTCAGATTGGGATAAAAAAAATTCTGATAAGGTTGATGTTTAAGCCAAGGATCACTAGTTGTTCTTTAGCCCCCAGGAAGCACTAGTTAAGAGTGCTGATTAGAGGTGTTTTCCTGGTATGTGGCAGATATGTTTTCCTTGTTTTTGAAGACGCATATTGAAAGACAATTTTACCAATATTTTTTCCCATGCTTGTGATAATTAAGGATGGTAATTGGAAGAAACTATTTCATTAAGTGATGTAATTTTATTCTGGTCTTGTAACCTTACTAATGTTGTCTATATTTACAATTGAACTTAATTTTCTCATAATAATTGGGCTGATATTTTAACCTCCTTAACGGCGATTATGTATGGAGATTGGAACCCCGTTGGATATATTTAAAGATGTTGATTGGGTTATAATAATTCTCAATCCAAATGAACAATGATTTTACCCTGCCAGTGGTAGTTGAGAATCCTGGTACAGGGTAGACGGCGTCCTGATGCTGCCGGCAAAAAAGTGTTACTAAAGGGAGTAACTTGTTCGTCTGCCCGTCAACCAACCAGAGGGAAAACCCGCATAGTGCTCTAGTATTTTTGGTGACCCTGAAAGTGAACTCTCTTGGTGATTGATTTGTTTATTGTTTATGTATGAAAACGATTGTGTGTGTGTGTGTGTATGTAGAAATGTATTTGCGATATGTATGTATGGTTGCGTTTATGTGTAAGTTTAAAGATCAACTATGTACGTGTTTACAGGTAGTGTACCTTCTTATGCACTTTTGATTAATTTATTTTTGTATGCCTTACATTTTCATTAATTTTGGGATCAGGTGGATATTAGCTTATTTCACCTTCTGATTAGACACCTCGTTATCTGGGGAAGGGTTGGGTGAGGATAGGTGAAGTTGGGTGAACGTTTGGGTATTTAATTATATCAGGTGAAATGTGCTAGGGTGCCTAATCTTCACCTGATTCCATAAATATGTATAATTTTATAAGCAGCTTATATTTTTTAAATGTCTCTGGGGGCGTTTATAACTAAATTACGTATTTGGGTACCAGTAGCTGCTGACGGTCAAGACTGGGGCTAGGTTAGGTTAGGTTAGGTTAGGTTAGGTTAGGTTAGGTTAGGTTCAGCACCTGCCCCGTCACCCTCCACCACAGTAGGAAAAGTCTTCTTGCAGTAAAAAATAAATATGTTTGTGGGTATTTTACGTGACACCCTTACAGTGATGTGTGTATACGTATCTGTTTGTGTTTATAGATACCTGCGTTTTTGTGTGTTTGTTGTGTATATTGTCGAATGTATTTTAAATGATATGTCAGAAACTAATGAGCTGTATCTGTGACACCTGAAGCACTCATGAGGATGCTTAAATAATTAACTTTGGGTTACAGTTGAAACATCATCAACATCCACAGTTGAAAGTCTTGAGGACGTTACTAAGAAGACTAATCTTAATTTCTGTTTAATTTTGTTATGGAAAAGTGAAGAAGCCATCCTCGTCCTAATCACTAACAATTAGATGTATCAACACAAGAGTTAATGGTTGGATATTAGCTGCGAAAATAATCGTTATTGGTTCTGGAATGATCTGACATTTCCCCCGTAAAGTGTCCATTGTTTTATTCACAAAATGTTTTTACACTTTTACAACTTTATCAATTCTTTAAACACGTATTCTAGGTAATCAGTTACACTAGTGGTTAACAAATAAAATTGGAGAAACTTCTCTTTCTCTTGGCGACCTATTGTTGATGTAATGCCTCAGCCGGTTGCATAGTTCACTTTTCAATATACTGTACACAGGCACGTCAAAAATGGAGATATTAAGGAGGGCAATAAATTGGACGTGATAGATACTAGATAAACAGGATTAAAGTCACGTTCAGCGTAAACACAGGAGATAGATTATATAATTCCTTTTATTGAACCAAATTCAAACAAATTTAACACCAGTTGTCAACAAATTCTCCCAACACACTTAGGAGAGGAGACGCCAGCTGATCTACTTTTAATGGGTTTTACAGGCACTTCCTATAACCAAACTCAAGAGCTTCCGGATACCGGCCTTCGAATTCTTGGGGTCGAATCCGATCCCTCATAGTCGATTCTGCCCCTAAGTAGTCGTATTCAACCTTTTGTAGTAGGACTCAACTTTTGGGGCCGGATTCGTGTTCTAGGGGATGAACTCTTCTGACCTGTCGTAGTCGAATCAGATTTCTCGAAGTCTAAGTTCGACATATCACCGGTCTGCTCTTGTAACCGGTTGGTGCATAGGTATGGTAAGAACACCGCATCACTTTTAGCCGGGTACATACTGAAGCTTTAAGTTGGATTCACCTCATACACACACAGGCAACTGGCTAGCGAACTAAGACTACTGATCAGCGGACTAGGGCTACTACTAGATGGACTGGGAGCTACTGATCAGGGTGTTAGGTCTACTGATAGGAGGTCTGGGGTTGGTAGTTGTTCTTGGGCTTGAAGGTGATGGGGGGGCCGTACTCGTGGGGGTACTGGGCATCACCGGAGTACTGGACGTCAGCTACGAACCCCTTCTCGTGGTCAGCCTCGTAGTTCACCTGCCGAGTATCATGAATGGCTGGCATTTCAGTTCTGTACACTGGATATTTTTTTATGCAAAGGAAAATTAATATATGTTGAGTGTACAGTACTTGGACATTAGAGAATTATGTAAAAAATATTGCTTTGATAATCACCCATAAAAATATGTGCCTAAAAAGCTTGGTGGTACATAAGATGAGTAGTGTATGTGTTAGTTATATATGTACAGTTTATTAAAATACAACTGAAAATGTATCCTTATTAACGACTTTCTGATAGTGTTTAATCAAGAGGTCGAGGTTTGTTGATCTGAGGTAATAATCAGGTAGAGATCGTATTTGTTGTGGTAATGATAATAATAAAAGCTTACGGATTTCTACTTTTAACCCAGATCGGTTGTCAGTCAAGTGATGATGTTACGAGTTGTGTCTACCCTTACGGTGTATATTATAGTGTAAACTGTATCAGTACAGTTTCATAGTTACCGTCTGCTTGCGGCCGTCGGGGAGGGCGACGGTATAAGAGCCACGGACAGTGTTACCGTCCGACTGCTCTGCTGCCCCGAAGTCGGTGCCGGCGTAGTCGTCCTTCACCCCGTAAGCGAAGTCGTATGGTAGAGCCTCCTGTGTGGGGAAGAATCTCGCGGTGTTACTTAACGGTGGTGGTGGTGAATGGTTTGTTGACGCTCACTCATTTTATATATTTACACACACACACACACACATATATATATATATATATATATATATATATATATATATATATATATATATATATATATATATATATATATATATATATATATATATATTGTATAGTATGAAGAATATCAGTATTTTTTAAATCTAACAAATTTACACAGTTTGATATCGGGCCGAGTCTCCCAAGCTCATGCAGTCACCGCTCCCATGGCCCACACTTTGTACGCCAAATGGACAACCATTCCTAATAGGCCCCAAGCTGGTCTAATCATTATAATAGGGGCCCAGTTATTTAGGTCCCACTTTAACCTATTAATTATCATTGGGGCCCAGTCAATATTGGCCCCAGTTAACATGGTTAGGTTTGGTTGGGGCGTAATAACACTGGGCCCCATGGCTGGTGTAGGGTGGGTCTGGGCCTTTTAGGACTGGGGTCCACTGGACGAGTCACCGACCCACGCGACGCTTATCACACGGAAAAACGACCACACTTCCTGAAATCTCCCGTTTTCTTTGGTTCAATTGCGACAGAGAAGGGATACTGACCTCCTTGTAGGTGTTCTGGGCTCCGTAGAGGTCTGCTGGGCGAGCCACTGTCACGCCCACCATCACAACCACGAGGGCCACCTGCCGGCAGGAGTAACAATTTTTTATTATACTTTTAATACCGGGTACATGGATTGTAAGTTGATTGGGCTCCAGCACTAAAATTCCCCGGTCCTAATAAGACATAATCATAATAGATACCAACTTCACCATTAGGACTGCTGCCCATTAAGACAGGCTCATGAAATTTGGGTCACATTGCCAGGTTTAATGGGTCAACTAGGGTCTACAAACATTGGCTAGTCACGTGCATTGTGCATCTCTGCTCATGAAGGTTCCCCTTGACGGTAACAATAGTGGCTTGAGACGAAGAAATATGTATGTTAAATGTATATATCATCACACTGCTGTTGAGAAGTAAGCTTGAAATGATCATATATTCTCAATTATCAGTCCGTTCCTTATCATGCATTTACATCAGCTTGCGAATAAACTTGAATAACACATCCTGAATTATCGAAGTTCATACAGAATGACACTTGGCTGAAGAAGCCTTTTAGTGCTGAAAGTCGAGTTGGACACAATGTTTGTCCTTAAGGAGATGATAATTTTACCTTAAGAATCATGTTGGGTATTGCACGTCTGTCGAGTTGCGATGATGGCGTCCTGAGGTGGAGGAAAGACTTGGCTGGTGGTGTGTGTGTGTAATGCTGTCGGCGGGTCATCCCTTTATATAACCCCCATGCAGTTCTCCTGTTTGTTTTATGACGTCACACGAACAACACGAAGGGAAAGCGTCTGCAGGAGATTGAAAGGCTAAGATCAACTTTCCGGGAGTGGAATCATCATAGTCGATTAAATAATGCACTGGATGGCAGATTAGTCTTGATTTAGACTGCCCGTGGCTTGAGGACTTTTCAAGTGAGGTGTGTTTTTATATAGAGAGGGTTAATGCGTGAGTGTTTGTCGTATTAGATCGGTGTGTGTGTGTGTGTGTGTGTGTGTGTGTGTGTGTGTGTGTGTGTGTGTGTGTGTGTGTGTGCGCGCGCGCGCGCGCGTTTTGAAAGGACGGGTTCTTGGTTTGCTCAGCACACGTTGGTCTTGGTTTTGTGTCCACGAATTGCAGGCCAGACCTCCTCGTTGCTGTATACTGCTGTTTACTGTTGCCAGACCTCACTGTTATGTACTGCCCTCACACCTCACTGTTGTGTGTATGCCGTTGTCAGACTCCTTATGTTTACTTTTGTATATTGTATACTTTTCTGACCCCATTTGTGCAATGTTGACATTCATCTGTTGTATACTTTTAATCAGAAGTTTTTGGTGTACTTTTGTCAGTCCTCTGCTGTTAGACCTTTGTGGCTTAATGTAGAATATTTTTGTACACTGTTTTCGACCCCTCTGTTGTATACCTTTGTCAGAGCTCACTGACATACTGTATATCTAACTGGTATAACACATGTATACCGGGTACTGTTATATGCTGTTCACACGTGACATTACGGTTGACTACATCGTCCTAACAATTGGGTAATAATTGGAAATAAATGACCGAATTGTACATAATTGTAAATATGATTGTTTACATCTGTATGGTGCAATGAACCATGGTTGGGTTCTAAAATACTGAGCATAATGGTAGAACGATTCTGTAAATTCAACAAAGAATTATAGTCATGCATTTTGGTGGTAAATTTCATCATAGTGCTTTTGTTAACTGAACTGTGCTTTTGAATACGATTATGGAATGGGTGTGAATATGGTAACTTTTTTGTGTGTCGTATTTTTGGGTTTAATTAATATGCGGAGAGAATAATTGGAGTTGTGTTGAACATTAAATTCAACTTTCATAATCATATCTTTTGTTGTGGTATTTCATTGTATAATCAGGGATTGCAAGTTGTTTCAGGATGTAATACCTCTCGTGTAATGAACGTAATTATTTCCCCATACTCGTACATTAAATATTACCTGTATTTACACTTACATATTGCATTAAACTTTATTCTTTTTAAATTAAAAATGAAACCATTATCAGTTTACATTTTTGTATTGATTGTTCTTATAGAAATAATAAGTTGGTTTCTCTTAAATTTGCTTTACTATATAGCATTAAGGAATTCTTATGTTAGTGTCCATAAAAATATGAAAGAGTAGATTTAAGAGCCTTGATTGCATCCCTCTTAAGTCATTCTCATAGGCTAGGGGTTGGCGTCTTAATCCGGATCCACCACGATCCTGCCTTCAGTTTCCTCTATTGTCACTCTGATGTTGTGAAAGTAGGCTCATAACCACGTCCCTTCACCCAAACTTGTGGCGGCGTCCTCTTGGTGAGCTTCCTTTTGTTGATCCTCTCCCCTCTCCTCTCGTCGTTACACATAGCCACCACCATACATAGCCACACCATCTCACATAGCCACACCATCTCACATAGCCACACCATCTCACATAGCCACACCATCTCAGCCCTGTCTCTGTTCCTCTTTTAAGTTATGCGTGTCACTCCAGGTGTTGCTTCAGTATATTTACTTTTAAAGACGTGAGTTTGTGAAATTGAAAATCCTGGCAGAAGTGGATATACTTAATTGAATAACGGATAACACAGAAACATAAATACATGAATTGTTTTTATTATCCCGATGGATTAATGTAAATAGTCAATACATTTATAGTCAGAGGGGGATTTGAGTGGATTAACGAATGTATGTGAATTAATGTGCATGAATTTTGGTGATTTTGTATTCGAACTTTTTTTTTCATGATTGCTTTTATGAAGGTAGATGGATAACTGTAATAAATAAACAGGTGATTATAATCGTCGAAGGATTACTTAAGAACTGAAGAAACAAATTTGAGAACTTGGTGGATTATCAAGTTGGAATTACAGTCTCGAACAGCGTCAGGAGGGAGGATTTCCTCAGAGAGACTTCTAATTTATGCACAGCTTGCGTCCCCGTGATAGTGGAGAGACTGGGATGAGAAGATTCTCCCTCGTTGTTTAAAAATACTGAAATGACTGGAATTACACACACACACACACACACACACGCACACACACACACACACACACACACACACACACACACAGATGAAAACTAAATTATGACAAAAACTTCCCACTTTTTTCCAGAATTGTTATAACAAGAATGATATTATACCAGAGTGGCTAAAGATTTTTAATTTTGTTAATTTTTGTCCCTTGTCGAAATATTCCCCTCAACTCGGAGCTGAGAATTTTCCCAGGCTCTTCCCTCTCTCACTTGAATAGAAAGTTACATCGCCGTAAGAGGCGTTTCTTTTTACCATTTACGAGTGTGTGAGTGCGTGAGTGAGAAGGGGTGAGGATGAGTACCAGGGTATATATTTATATTCCGCTAAGGGTTTACCGTGCATGAACGGACGTCTCTTGGAGGGAAGGGTGCGATGTTGACACGACCTAAACACGGTGCTTCCTCTGTTTCATGTGTGGTTGCCGGAGGGAGTCGTGCCACCATGACCTAACACGGTTGCCACTTTAACTTAACCGAACACGGGTGCCACTGTAACCAGACTGCTTCCGCTGGATTTCATTTAATTTCAGTTGGTTTATTTGCAATGGGTAATTTATGAATCTGTTCAGTGTTTGTCTTGTTGTGTCTTATCGACTGAACCAAACTGTGTGGAGTGATGGTCGTGTCAGCCTAAGAACCTGCTTGTGACTGGGCGTACATTGTGTCGTGAGGAACTGGCTGCTGTAGTAGGCTGAGTGATATACTGTGAAGTCGTAAGTGGTGACAAGAGAGTGACGGTGCTGTTGTTACTTGTTCTGGAGAAAATGTCAACTTGCTTCCAGTGTTATGATGATGATGAGAGAACTGGAATGTTATTATTATTATTGTTGTTATTTTATTATTATTATTATTATTATTATTATTATTATTCGTCTTATCAGTTATTAGTATTAATTTTAGCTATACGTATACTTGGGTGATCAGATACTTGCCAGCCACTGTGAACGTAATCTTGACATCACTACCTTGATCTTTCACTTGCAACCTGTTAGCATCAATACACTCACCCGTCACTAGTCATCCTATTGTCCGCCTTGATTGATCTGACTGATGGCTGTTATCCTTGCATGTGTTTTCTTTTTTTCAAGTGCTATTTGATGCAGTCAATAATTACTTCTTGGTCTCTTGTTATGATGCTGGGGAGAGTTAATATGTATGGGCAGGTGTTCATGGTCATTTGGTTCTATGAGTTATCGGGGGGTAATTGGACGTTCTCGTGTACCTCTATATTGGTAATTTCCGTTTTATTATTATTCACGGGTGATATCTTTTTTCAGACCTCAATCTGGGAAGATAAATGACCAGGGTAAAAATAATTCAGTCATGGGGTAAAGTGGTCGCCATAGGCCCCCACACCCCCAGAAAACCTGTGATCATTTTGCTGCGGCTTGGGGCATTTAAAGAGGTATATTCTAAAATGTTTCCTTGGACGTTTCTTAATTTTTTTTTAATGAATATTTCTATATTTGAAATATTACTCAACGATTCATTCACATATCTGCCGACAGAACTTGCAAATGAGACAAGGCAAGGCGACTGATTAATTATATTATTATTATTATTATTATTTTTCATGATTATTATTTTTATTTCATTAATATTACTGTTATTGTTTTACACTTAAATTATCAATATGAAATTTATTATTATTACTATTATCCAGAAACTCGTGTATAAGTTGATAGACATTAATTTTATTTTAAACAGTCTGGTACAGGTGAGATGCGCGAGTCAAGTTAGTTAATTGGCTCGTTTAAACAATTGGGTCTCCTTAGGAATAAATGTACTTTCAATTGGTTTTCCAGTGTTTTGTGGACCACTCGATTAGGAAAGTACATTGACAATTATCAATGTAGTTTAGGTGTCTGTGTGTGTGTTTCACAAGGTAGACCTAATTGTTAAATAGCGATAATTTGTAAAACAAAACAAAAATGGAAAAGTGAAACTGGTCCGTCTAGTGGTGATCGCACAGACACGTAGTCATAATTCAAACTATAAGTTGATAGCATCATTACAGTTAAGGTCCACCATGGTAGTCAAGATAGAAAACAATGGCTTAAACCGAATTTTTTTTACCTATGGATTATAAAAAAGGAATCCATATGGAAAAAATACTCGAAGGTTTACTGGGTTTATTACTTGTGTACCTATATATATATATATATATATATATATATATATATATATATATATATATATATATATATATATATATATATATATATATATATATATATATATATTAGGTTAACACTTCGGCACTTTAGGAACTCGGTTACGATTTTTTGTTTCGAAGTTGAATTTCATTTCCATATTTCATTGATGGTTCAATTTTAGGAGCGTCAGTTATTTTATTATTTAAATAGAATTTGCAAAATCAATTTGTATATGTACAAGTATAAAACACCCGTGATGTAGAGCTATCAATGGAATTATCAGGATTTGATGTACACGCATACTGTACATGTGTGTGTAAAAACATCTACAGTAGAAATACGTACACGAGTCCTTTAAAATTTAGAGTACAATTTACTTTTCTGATGAAAGGAAATAGTGTTAGCAAAATTTTAGAAAGTTTCACAGTTACAAACATTACGCTAATGATAGTCCAGACTCACCGTATACTTCGTTATGGTGTCACATCTAATATCCTACTTTTTTTTTTACAGTGATTAGCCCACCCGGGCACAGGTCACTGACCCACCTCGGGGCCTGGGGTGGGGGAAAAATGTAATACTAGTAATAATAAGAATTCATAATAAATAAAATTTATAATAAAAACTAAAAAAATAATAATACAATAATAATGATAATAATAATATGTTGTAGTTAATCCTAAATTATACACTACGACGTGTGTGTGTGTGTGTGTGTGTCGAATTGTAATTACGTCGCGAGTTAACATACGTCAAATTTCAAGTATAATAAAGATTTCAGACATCAAAAACGTTTATTTTAGTATTTCAAAAAAAAATTGTTACATGACTAGCTAGTGTTGACGACTGTTTTGGTTCATGGTGGTCAGTGACGTCCCAGCTGATTACCGTCAGTGACGGTCCAGATGAAGTCTATCAGTGACGTCCCAGCTGATTACCGTCAGTGACGGTCCAGATGGAGTCCATCAGTGACGGTCCAGCTGGCTACCGTCTGTGACGGCCCAGCTGGCTACTGTCAGTGACGGCCCAGCTGGAGTCCATCAATGATAAATCAGCTTGGGTTCGTAAGAGGTGATGACTGGTCTCGGTGTGTCGGGTTCGTAGGTGATGGGTCCGTTGTTGTCGGGTCCATAAGTGGTGGGTCTGTAGGTGGGTCCGTTGTTGTCGGGTCCATAAGTGGTGGGTCTGTAGGTGGGTCCGTTGTTGGCGGGTCCATAAGTGGTGGGTCTGTAGGTGGGTCCGTTGTTGTCGGGTCCATAAGTGGTGGGTCTGTAGGTGGGTCCGTTGTTGGCGGG
Organism: Homarus americanus; assembly: GCF_018991925.1. Classification (NCBI taxonomy): domain Eukaryota; kingdom Metazoa; phylum Arthropoda; class Malacostraca; order Decapoda; family Nephropidae; genus Homarus; species Homarus americanus. The sequence goes on from NW_024739413.1 coordinate 230,237, forward strand.
TCCATAAGTGGCGGGTCTGTAGGTAGCGGGCCTGAACGTGACGGGTGAACCGTACACATTAGGATGCTGTGCCTGACCCTTGTAGGTGACTCTAGCCAGGTAGCCGTTGTAGGGGTCGGCCACATAGCTCACCTGGTCAAGACAGAGGGTCACACACTGCAGTACACTGACTCCCACAATAAGAACAATATTAGTTTGGTATATTCTCTGTTTAGTTTCCTCTCAGCTCATGTCTTTTATTTCCATGCATTACATTAACCGCCACCTACTGTTTGTTCTCGGCCGTCAGGGAGTGCCACGGTGTACGACCCTTGCACGTTGCTGCCGTCCGACTTCTCGTTATGTTGGTAGTGGGCTCCCTCGTAGTCGTCCTTGATGGCGTAAGCAAACTGGTAGGGCAGAGGATCCTGTGAAGAGAAGGATCAAGTGTGATGAAACGCTTTGTGGAAGGTCCTGTTATTTTAACAAGGCTCCCGAGGAAGGAGACAAAGGAAGTATCAGGGCTCTTAAAGAAAGTTTTTTTTTATATACTGTAATTACCTCTACACATGAAGCTTCATATAAGACACGAGCCACAGTCACTAAAATGTGATTTGTCGGATGTTTTACACTTATGCAACGCTACGACCTTTAGACGGATCATATAGATACACAACTACCTGGTGCACCTGGCGTTGTTTGGCTTGTTTTAAAGGGGGGTAGGTCATAGTCGATGTTCGTGACCCACACTATCATCTTCACTATATCCACTGCACTATACACCCACACACTGTAGGTTCTGTCGTCCATCTCTACCTTCACCTGTAATTCCGTCCACGTGTCAGTAGATGCTCTGGTCTGTCCCCCCTTGATGAGAGTTGTTGGTCAGTTTCACGGACGCCTGGAGGAGAGGGGTGATGTTGGGTGGTGGCGAAAGCGACCTTCCCTCTCATACCAAGCAGACCATACAAGTCTATATACACACATTCGCCATCTTTCCCTTATTAGTTGAGTATTTAATTGAACCTGTTTATTACTTATTGATTACATTATTATTTTCGATTATCTTCACTATTACGTGTATGCTCCTCAGAAACAGTCATTGTCACCCGCTTCTGTCCAGTAGTCGTATTTCGCAACAGTTTTTCGTGTTTACACTGAAGTAACTTTGACGCGACAAAATCAACATGAGACTCACGTTCCGGTAGTCTGGTTGACCGTAAATTCCACTGACTGGACCGTAGGGGCCGTCCTCTGGGAGAGCTGCCGCCACGCCCACCACACCCATCGTCACCATCACCAACACCTGACGAAAAGGGGCACACATGTTACACTATGTGACAGGTTGAGTAAACGTGTGATATAGAGAAGATGTAACCATTTAGTATTTCGTAAACATTTGTGGTGGTAAACATGGATCTATATTTTTTTACATCTGTGGTAATATTAAACCATTGAGTAATTTATAAACATGTATGACAAACATTAAACCATTGAGTACTCTGTAAACATCTACAGTTAACATTAAACTATTATTATGTAAACGTGTGCTAAAAAATAAACCATACAGTATAGTGGAAAACTTGAAAGCGTTGAGTATTTGTAAACAACTTTGGAACTGTGTGACAAACATTAATAAATCATTGAGTACCTAAGAGGTCTGTACATATAAACAGATGAAGCCAAGGGGTTGAGCACTTGGGATTGAAACAAGGCAACGGATTTAGTAAACAATGACAGAAGAGAAAGGCCAGAGGCAACAGAAAACAGGCGACCAACATCACTTGAAAGAGAGATGGGAACAATAGGATGATTTAAACCAACAATACTGAAACAACGGATTAATTTTAACAAAAGTTGCATCAAGACAGGAACTGGGGAAGACGATGATAAACAACAATACTTGACTTGGGGGAAGGTACAAAGTGGCTGTCTGTGGCAAATTTAGTACTGGGCAATGGTGGGGTCAATGTTATTCCTACCTGTTCATTTGTCCAAGATTCCCTATGCAGTGTGTTTTAGCTTGTGGAACAGTGTAGTGTGTTATAAGTTTTGGAACAGTGTAGTGTGTTATAAGTTGTGGAACAGTGTAGTGTGTTGTAGGCTGTGGAACAGTGTAGTGTGTTGTAGCATATGGAACAGTTTAGTGTGTTGTAGCATGTGGAACAGTGTAGTGTGTTGTAGATTGTGGAACAGTGTAGTAGTGTGTTGTAGTTTGTGTAACAGTGTAGTGTGTTGTAGGCTGTGGAACAATGCAGTGTGTTGTAGGTTGTGGAACAGTGTAGTATGTTGTAGTATATGGAACAGTTTAGTGTTTTGTAGCATGTGCAACAGTGTAGTGTGTTGTAGCATGTGGAACAGTGTAGTTGTTGTAGTTTGTGGAACAGTGTAGGTGTTGTAGTTTGTGGAACAGTGTAATGTGTTGTAGGCTGTGGAACAGTGTAGTAGTGTGTTGTAGTTTGTGGAACAGTGTAGTAGTGTGTCCTAGCTTGTGGAACAGTGTAGTGTGTTGTAGCTTGTGCAACATTGTAGTATGTTGTAGGTTGTGGAACAGTGTAGTGTGTTGTAGCTTGTGGAACAGTGTAGTGTGTTGTAGCTTGTGGAACAGTGTAGTGTGTTGTAGCTTGTGGAACAGTGTAGTGTGTTGTAGCTTGTGGAACAGTGTAGTGTGTTGTAGCTTGTGGAACAGTGTAGTATGTTGTAGCTTATGGAACATTGTAGTATGTTGTAGCTTGTGGAATTTTGTAGTATGTTGTAGCCTGTGGAACAGTGTAGTGTGTTGTAGCTTGTGGAACATTGTAGTATGTTGTAGCTTGTGGAACAGTACAATTTAACCTTCATGTATGAAACAGGACAACTTAAACCTTTCATAAAACAGGACCAATTCACACTTGTGGAATAGACAAATTTAAACTACACTTGGGGAAAAGGACAATGTGACTTACCTTGTGAAACATGGCTGTGTGTGTGTGGGTGGGGGAGGCACTGAGGCGAGACTGTCATCGTAGTCAAGGCGTCAACCACCTTTATATCGTTATACCTTTCTTTGGCATCTGACCTTTGGCGCTATTTGCTGGTGTCGTAATGATCCCAATTTGCAATAAGAAATCTGAGATAGAGAGAGAGGGGGTGAGGAGGAGGGAAGAGTGAAAAGCAGCAGGAAATTGCCCCAGCGATGCCACTTTAGACTGTGGGATGAGAGGTATTTGGGGAGGGTAGGGTGGGGGGCGGGGTTGTAACTGATAATTACGTGAGAAACTCCACAATGGTGTTGGATTATATTACTCACGAGACGTTCACATCGCCTCCAGCAAGTTGATAATGTTGTTGTTGCTGAGTTAGTCATGAGGCGCTGCATGTGGTGAATACTGTAATGGAGATATTTATGTGACACTACGTAGTATTTTACCGCCGGTTAAGTGGACTCGGTGGGTCTTTGCATGAAGCCGCTCCCAGTTTACCGGAACTGACTTTTCCTGCTTCCGGTGCTTTTAACATTGTCTTACTGGAATGCCTGCATTGTATTGGTGTTCGTCTGATAGTTGAATTACTTCCTATCTTATTGCGGTCATCAGCGTGGCGTTGGTCTGGGTACCTGGAACATAATTCCTGCACCAGTATATCACCCAGAATGCGCTGAATATTGTTCACTTTCTCACTGCTGTCACCGACATGTTGTTTATGTTCTTCCGTGTACATGAATGTATTTACGCCTTACTTCACTATCAACTATAACGCTCTACGGTTTCCTACATCTGCATATCAACGAAAAACGACTATTCATAATTTTTTTGTGCCAGATAATACGAGAGCATATGGTTATGGTTATGCTAATTACTTAAATTATGATGTCAACAAAAGCCCAAAGGAAACTTCTTCCAGGAGGCCTGAGCGATAATTCTCCCTGACACGGTAAATCGATATTGGGTAAACTGTGGAGGGGACAGAGTACACACTACGGCGAGCTGGTCCATACTTGCGTGTGTGTTGCAGATTTACTTAAAAAACCTCTTATCTCCTGAGGTGTTGTGTAAGATGGCTGTAACACACACATATGTCGAGCTCTAGAAACTATAAAACAGAAATTACAAGGAAAATATGAACAAGGTTTGCGAAAGAATGGCAGCTTGAAGACAGGCTTGTTTTTTTCGTCATTTAAATCTTGCTGGAATTTTTAAGAACAAATGTAAAAACAACGTTTACAAGAATAAACTGTTTGGCAGAACTAATCTGTGATCAGTAAACCTAAGTTCCTTACATCTATTACAAATAGCATACCTGTATGTCCTTATCCATATTAGTATTTAGCAGGGAAATAATTAAATGGCAACACTTCGGATCCTTGACAGGGAGTTTTTTTTTTTAGGTCTAAAACCCGGCTGCCAAGAAAGGAAAAAAAAAACATACCAAGCTCTGAATCTTGTATACAGAGAACAATCTTGCCAAGAAGGTTCCTGTCATTAAAAGCATCTTCAGGTCAAAGTCAAGTCCACCTCTTAAAGTCTGAATCATCTTATGCATAACAGTTCAGTTATATAAGAGGAACGAGGTTATGTTGTCAGCATGACGAAATTGTGGGGTCAGTTATTTTAGAAATGATAATTTTTTATTTCTTTTATGCGAAGTTGTTCCGTCACAAATCACCAAAATGGAGGAATGAAGGCAGACGCTTCAAATGCCGATGTTGCCGCTAAATTCTGTAACTCCTGACGCGAGTAATTCATCATGACCCCTAAAAAATAAAAAAATACAGCATAAGTTTATCAGAATTAAGGATTGAATGAAGATGCTCCATATATTACAGTACGTGTTGCCTTGTTAAATGAATATCAATGACTCATGGTTCGAGTGCTTCACGACACGTAGAGGAAAATATACGCTGTTGGTGGTGTAACATAGTGCTGTCTCATCTTCGTCATCAGTACACAGAACATGCAAGTAACGTTTTATTATTTTTTTATCACCCAAGAGTGACTGTGACATCTTCGTTAAGAGCTGACGTGGTGGAAGTGGGTATATACCGGTATGTAGGCCTATTTATATTGTTTGAGTGTGACTTATGTTACTTGGGCCGAGAATAGGCTGACAGATGTTAATTGTGTTTAATCATCAGAGTGCCTGCAGCATCTTAGTTGAGAGTTTGTCAGTGTAAAGTAAGGTGTGATTATTTGGTGTCTCATCTAACAGGTGTGAGGTACATTACAGTATCATAATGTATAGTTATATTGTCGTTTAATAAAGTCCATTACTAAATTTGTCTTTCTTTACAGGTACGTGGTGTAGTTCCCCGAGTGCCGGCGTCACACAGGGTAATGTACAGAAATCAGTAACCTTGGCGTAAGGGTCCGTACCTCCCCGCTGAGCTCTTAAATGCCAATCGATAACAGGTGGCGAGTAACTAGTTGTCAGGGGGTGTCGATGCCAGCCCCTGAAACGTTGAGGGAATTGACTTAAAACTTTTGAATGGGATTGAGTGTGTGGAAGTTTGGAGACTTAGCTTTGGAAGTTAATGCGTGTGGTGTACTTTTTTTTGTGTGTGTGTATGGGGGTTCCCACTCTGTTGACCCCTTCCTCCTCAGGTGCCTGGAAAAGGCTAGAAGCATATAGAGAGCTGTATGTAAGTGGAAGATTGGAGATAAATTGGTGGTTATTTGCAGACGAGGACATCTGGTGAGGCAATTGATGTTTTGTGGCCTTGACGTCGTCCAGCTCATTTAATAAACTTATTTGTCCCTGTATTTGTTAGATGGTAATTCTAAAAAAAAAAATCCCGACACAGCAATCCAGAAGGCATCGGTAGTGTTTATTTGGCATTTAATAAAAAGTAAATACATAAGTACCGAGCAGATGTAAATATAACTGTATTTGTAATTTAAGCAAAAACAATGTTCAGTATTTTATTATTACAACCAGATGTAAAAACACAGGTACAGGCGCAAAAATAAATACCGGATAAATTTTTCGTAAGATTAATTCAGAGACAAACACCCAGATGGAGGAAGATAAATAAATTCGTGAGTAGAGTGTACTACTTAGTAATTTAGAAGAGACAACAAAGTAGAAAGAGAATGTGTGGAACTTTACGACCTTGTGACTGAGAGAATACAGATAGAGAATTATTGGTAGGGTGTTCAAGAGGTGATATAGAAACAGGACGATATCTAGTTTACTTTTAACTTCCCATGCTCTTCAAATGTGCTGGGGGGGAAGGTTTGTGGTCTCCGCTCAGTGAAATGCTCCTGAGAGAATGTGTATGGGAAGACTGTGGCGGTGGTCTCAGAGCGGGGTTGCATGCAGTGATCGAGGCATTATGCAAATACAGCGAGCTTGTTTGCTGATTATTGGAGGGGAAATGCATTGTCGAACGGCTTTCGAGTGGAGCTAAAAAAAATAATGACAACCCTGAATAAGTAATGAGGAGAAATTGAATCTTAATATCTCTCTCTCTCTCTCTCTCAACCTTTGACAATGGCTGAAAGTTAAGTCGACATAGTTATTTGGGTAATATAAAGGCATTTGTATTTGGCATTTGGGTAAATAAAAGGTATTTCATTTTAATATTTCCCTAGAGTGATATATAAAAATGTTTAAAAACTTCTTATCTGACTTATTTTATTACTGTATTTTCGTGACTAATTTATTTAATTATTTTTTTTTCAACTAAATTTAGAACTTGTAATCATGAGTGGTGTTTACTTAGCCAATATTAACCCCGTTGTAAGACAGATACTTAAAAAAAAATACTTAAATGGGGACTTTTCACACTTTAGGCTTTTGTGTGAGGGATTATTTTTGTAGTAGTGACTTTTATTTGGTTTTATGAGACGGGAATTATGAGTTACACGACATTAGGTTACTTGGTGTCATAGCTGTGTGAAATGGTTAAATTGCAAGATGGTACAAAGGGTGAATATAAATGATGAGAGGAAGTGTTGAGGGTGTAGGTGTACGGTGGGTGTGTGTACTGAGGGTGTAGGTGTATGGTGGGTGTATGGTGGGTGTGTGTACTGAGGGTGTAGGTGTATGGTGGGTGTGTGTACTGAGGGTGTAGGTGGTGTGTAATGAGGGTGTAGGTGTACGGTGGGTGTGTGTAATGAGGGTGTGGGTGTATGGTGGGTGTGTGTATTGAGGGTGTAGGTGTATGGTGGGTGTGTGTGTGAGGGTGTAGGTGGTGGGTGTGTGTAATGAGGGTGTAGGTGTATGGTGGGTGTGTGTGTGGGTGTGGTGTATGGTGGGTGTGTGTACTGAGGGTGTATGTGTATGGTGGGTGTATGTACTGAGGGTGTAGGTGTATGATGGGTGTGTGTACTGAGGGTGTAGGTGTTATGGTGGGTGTGTGTACTGAGGGTGTAGGTGTATGGTGGGTGTGTGTGTACTGAGGGTGTATGTGTATGGTGGGTGTATGTACTGAGGGTGTAGGTGTATGGTGGGTGTGTGTGTACTGAGGGTGTAGGTGTATGGTGGGTGTATGTACTGAGGGTGTAGGTGTATGATGGGTGTGTCGTTCTACGGTAGTGAGTGAGTGAGGGAGAAGGTCGCTGGTGCGCATCAGTAAACAATGCGTGAGTCTGGCAGTGACTGTGAAGTGAAGGCCCTAAGGGAGGCCACAGACCGCACCACAGACCGCACCACACCTCCACTTAGTTGTTTACTATGTGAGTCAGACTGAGGCTGAAATTGAGAGCTTTATTATGCCTGAGTATTATAGAGGTGCTTTATTCAGACTGATTTTTCCCCCCAAGGAGATTAGAGAGACCGCCTAATTTAGATTACCTTAACTTGAAATTTAAACCGTGTATTTAGCCTGACAATTAAGAGGCACTCAGCACCTGATTCAGACTAGGCTCGAAAAGGCACTTGACCAATACATTGAGGATTTAATATTTTACTCTGTTATATATAGAAAGATTTTTATAGCGTATAGTAATAACACGTTCATTTATGTACAGAGGAGATCGTGGTGGCAGACAAACTAGTGACGTACTGTATAATTCATGCACTTGAATTCGACTGACACTATTATAAAACGGTCTGATACATGTTTCAGCTAAATAGATACGTTTTTCAGACTAATGTGCGTCAGTCAGACTTTCAGGCATGTGTTTCAGACTGATGTATGTGAACCGGACTGAAAGTGATCATTCAGGCTGACCGGTGTGCAGTGATACGTCATAGTCTAGTGAGTATTGTGTTTAATGTGGGCTCTGAGGGATACTGTTGACTTAATTCGAAAAGGCGCCAAGAGATACTTTGTTGCGCTTCTACAGTAACTTTCACTCTTGTTGTTAGTTTATTCCCCAGAGCAGGAATCATCTGTATTTGTTTTCCCATAATTAATTGAGCTTCCAGATATGCGGTGTTTCTTTCGGTAGCATTTATTAATATTAAAAGCGCAGTGCCGGTCACCCCTCCCTGCGTAAGGCACTGAAGGCTTTAGTATACAATATGCTGTATCCATACTGAACCTAACTTTTTGGAATAAATCAAATGTCTGATTTCAACGTTTCTTAATGTATTTTTATTAACTAATTGGAAGTTACTGGTATAAAAATATTAGAATTAAAGTAAAAACGTAAATAATCAGAATTTTAGAAAGTGTGGGAACTTTTCAGAGAAAGTGACGGGAGACTTCCTTAAGGGGGGGGGGGGCAAAGAACGCTGAAAATCATGAATAGTGTAGTGAATGGTGTTTAATGTGTGTAGTGTTTAAACCTGTGATGCTTCTGATGACACACTCTGCTTGAAGCTAAGTTTTCCCTTTTTACATATAACGGCACGAACTCTTTACAGTGACTGCACGAGGTGTGAGAAAGGTAAACAAATTAGAAACGTAGAATTAATTTAAGGGAGAGTTTAGTATAATCCAGGTGATAAGTATGTCTTTCAACCATTAAGTGTGTAGACAAGAAAAAAAATATTCACTAGTTATGTATTTAAATTGTCAGTTAATAATTATATACGTTTCAGTGCCTATATTGTGTGGGGTTGATATAAACACGATCATGTATTTTTTTCCTTTAATATGTATTCATAATTTATACAGGATACTAAGCATGGGAAAACACTTAAGGGTGTTGGTCGTTAGCTGTGTTCAACGTCGTGATTTGGTCTAGGATAATCTAATGGTATGATGGCGCGGGTGTGTATGAAGGCTGGGGCTGGTATGAGGGTTGGGGCTGGTATGAGGGCTGGGGGTGGCCATAAGACTGGGGCTTGAAGGTGACGGGGGGGCCGTACTCGTGGGGGTACTGAGCCTCGCCGTAGTACTCAACCTCAGCCCGGTAGCCGCCGTAGTGGTCCGCCACGTAGGTCACCTGCCGGAGACCAAACATGTTAATTATCTGGATTTATCTGTTGATTAGTGTTGTGATTTTAAAAAGTTGTCATGTTATAAAGTGAATAAGGCTAAGAAATGTGGAGGTGTCTTACCGTCTGCTTACGACCGTCGGGGAGTTGGACGGTGTAGGAGCCTGTTACAGCCTTGCCGTCAGATACTTCGTTCTGGCCGAAGTCAGTGCCGGAGTACTCGTCCTTCACACCGTACTCAAACTGGTACGGCATGAGCTCCTGGCGGGGCAAGTTTCGTAAATCGGTACCTGATACTACCTAATTTTGTGATATATTTGTCTCATTAATCCTACACCTTTTGCATTTACATGGTGAAACTAGTCCATTAAGAACTCTATGATACTTAGAAGTGTTACAAGAGAATCGTCAGACATTGATTCTGCAATTGGTGGCAATTGAATGGGTTAGGTGATTAACGGCTCCTGAAGCTCCCTCACTGCTGAACAAGTCGTCTTCACGGTGGGCGAGTCTTTAATCAGTCCACTGCCATTATAAACCATTGTATTCATCACACCAAAGACATGTTTGGCAATACCTGAACTGTGGCGGCCAGGACTTACCTCCTTGTAGGTGGGCTGGTGTGGGGCGTAGGTAGGCTGCTGTGGGGCGTAAGTGGGCTGGTGTGTGGGTGGGGCGTAAGAGTTGGAGGGGGCAGCGAGAGCCACGCCCACCATCATCATCATCATTAGGGCCGCCTGTAGGAAAATTATGTCACTTGTTAACACAGTGTACTTGGATGCTTTGTGTTTGCTTTAGAATGTCTCATGGTGGTTGTAATATGGTTGGTAAAAGAAAATAATTTTTCGTGCATGTAGTAACACGCCTGTAAACATCTGAACTCAATTTCATCTATGATATATCATTTGAGAAGCGTAAGTTATAAACAGTATATAACTATAGTGTCTGAGGCGCCACCTTGGTCCACATGTTTACGCTGAATGAGAGGAGATGAGGAGCGTGTGGAGGATGTGGAGTGAATGATGGTGGACGGGTGATGGTGTCCACTTATATATGGGTGGTGGAGGTCAACCATTGATCACCAGCCATCAGTAAACCTTCAGTCATGGGTGGGGGACCAAGAGCGTCCTCCGTCTCACGTCCTTAAAATGGATGGCTCAGTTTATATTTGCACGGTGTAGCACTATTATAAAGTTCTAGTTCTGCGTCCAGGGCCTCGGGCGGTGGTTATCTTGTCTGTGGTCTGTTGCTGTCATCAGAGGTAGCGATTTAAGGTTCATTAATTGCGTAAATACCATGAAATGTTACAATCGTCAGTTGATCCATTAATATTGGTCTCGCATCACTGACCTGACATACGAGTGCTGACGAAAGGGGCTGGTTGTAATACTAATAATATAATGTACAGCTTAAAGTCACATGATGTAAGATATAACTATATGTTTGAGTCATTACGTAAGGCCCGTGTAAACTGTGTTGTAGTTTGTTTGTTGGATGATTGTTGTTCTCTCTTGTTATCGCGGGATACACGACCTCAATATCTACACTATTTTGTTGTTTATTTATGGATTTTTAAAATAAAACTCTTCGTTTAGCTGCCTCAACAGCTCCAAATATGACTTTCTAGTTCAAATTTTCACTGATGGAATTGATTGAAACTACTGTACATGACTAAACCATTTATTTGTCTGCTGTTCTGTACGTGATTTACTCAATGGGGGAAATACATGCTTACAGTGTTATAGCATACTGGTATCTTGCCCATTTTATTGTACTGTATAATTATGTTATTTGTGTTGTTATGAGAGTTAAGTATCAGAGGGTACAGGCGCCCTAGACACATGCACTCACTTATACATAATGTTATTTACCTGTAAGTCCTCAACCACCCCAGAACCAAATCAATTGAGATGTAAGGAAACGCAGCCGTGTACACTCTGGGTCTTGATAGTCCTCACTGAACAAACCCTTACACCACGGATACCGGGACTGACATTTACTCAGTGCTCGTGCCCACAACACACACTAACATGCAATAACTACCTCCATGTCATAAAACATACACAGGCCTTAACTACTTGATGTAAACTTATGTGATACGTCCCTTGTGCCCTTTGTATAGATGTGTGGGTACCAAGATATGTGAACACGCCTGACGCCAAGACTCTGTTACCATTCATTGTACCATTTATTCACATGTCTGTATTACTACATATTATTATAGCATGTTTGATATCTATGCTTATGTCTAATGCCTATGTTCACTTACTATGTCCCGATGTACTATGTCTGTACCGCGCTAGTCGAGTAATTAGAAGACCTCATTTATTGTCCTAGTAATGTCTAGCAACTCTCCTTGCCTAGCTAGCTAACATCCCTCAGATCGGCTTCGGCCTGCCTACGACGAGGAGTTCCTTGTGCTGGCTCCTGTTCCTGTACCGGTTGGCTATCACGCCAAGTCTTGTACCACTTATTGAATATATCTACTGCTCGTGCTCTGGAGTTTGAAGAACCTTGTCTAGGATTTCATCCCACCACCCTTCACTGATTCACTTTTAAAAATATATTGAAATACGTCAAAAACTTGCTTTTTGTATGTACAGGTAGTTGATACCAGACGCTACGCTAATTCTCATACCTCAGTGTTACGGAGAGCTAGTAACTCGACACACTTCATCGTACTCAGTGTTCCAAATTTAATAGAAAATGTGAAGCTACAGACCGCTATGGTAGACCACTTACGGTTTAACTAAGAACCGTGTCTTTTTCCCATTAATCTACATTGATATTTTTACAAACAATATATAATTCAGCTGTTCCACTGTAAAGCTTCGTAACTGGACTTAGATAATTTTAATATGAGTTCAGAATATAAAACTAATTTCATACACAAGTAAGTTGTAGATATTGCCAAGCGGCGAGTGAGTTTTGTCAGTAATTGTACTCTACACTACGTGATATACCTGGTTTATGTGGTGCTTGTAGAGCCGCTTCTCCCTCCGCCCTAAGGGAAAAAATCCTAGTGTTACCTTTTAATATATATATATATATATATATATATATTTTTTTACTATCTATGTCACAATTCTTCATGGTGGTCCTTAAATATTTCATTCTACCTCATCCCTCATTATAGCTGACACACACACACACACACACACACACACACGATAATGAACTAAACTCAGATATATGTCTTATTTTTCTTACCAAGGAGTTGTCCATCGTAATATCATACTTCACTTTATATCGTCACAATCTTCTTCTGTATATTTGATATTTTACATAATTCCACGCCATTGTGTTTTTAAGGCTTCATACAGAGGGAAGTTATGGAATTAAACCTCGGGCCTTTTTTTTACTCGTTATGAAGAACATTATGAGCGTATTTATATATTGGAATATTTCTTTACTTTCGTTGAATCAATTTAGATAGTTCTTTACTTCTACGTCATCAGTTCCTTTATTAATGTAGCCAGTACCTGTATAAACCAAGAAATATGAGATAGGATAAGTCATTATATATTCTTAATGAAGAGCTGTATTGTTACACTGATCCTGTAAACAGTGACAGAGACGACAGGCATCAGTCTAATTCACTGTCTGGGCTGCCACTATGTCGGGAGAGATGGGCCACCTCTCCATATTGATTTCTGACTAACATAGGGTTGACTTACTCTTATAAATATATGCAAAATCCATGAATGAATATTTTCTATGTATTTTTTCCTTCTAAAGGATTGCTGTGGTGATGGTTGTAGTGTCGTATTGCGTGCCTCATCCACCAGGGCTGTAGAGGACTGTTCACCAAGGCGTAGTTCTTACAAAAAACAAGTTTAAACGATTTTTTTTTAGATATTTTTTGCCTTTTATTTTGTAGTAATTCGATAATCAGTTTTGTCATCGTGAGTCGAGTATATAAACATGGTATGTGAGGTTAGGAAACACCTGTTGATGCTGCAGTTTTATTTACACGCTAGATAAATAATTTAATGGAGACTGGACATGTCAGGCGGCGGGACAAGGTTTAGTGGTATGAGGGTGTGGTGTGATAAGATGGTGTGGTGTGATAAGATGGTGTAGGGTGGTATGAGGGTGTGGGGCGGTATGAGGGTGTGGGGCGGTATGAGGGTGTTGGCTGGGGTTTGTATGAAGGCTGGGGTGTGTATGAAGGCTGGGGTGTGTATGAGGGCTGGGGTGTGTATGAGGGCTGGGGATGGCCGTAAGACTGGGGCTTGAAGGTGACGGGGGGACCGTACTCGTGGGGGTACTGAGCCTCACCGTAGTACTCAACCTCAGCCCGGTAGCCGCCGTAGTGGTCCGCCACGTAGGTCACCTGCCGGAGACCAAACATGTTAATTATCTCAATTTATTTGTTGATTAGTGTGTTGTATATTAAGAAAAAAAAATTACTGATTGAATAATACTAGGAAATGTAGAGGCATCTCACCGTCTGTTTGCGACCGTCGGGGAGTTGGACGGTGTAGGAGCCTGTTACAGCCTTGCCGTCAGATACTTCGTTCTGGCCGAAGTCGGTGCCGGAGTACTCGTCCTTCACACCGTACTCAAACTGGTACGGCATGAGCTGTCAGTGGGAGAAGTAATATGACCATTACAAAACATCACAAATCAGCAAAGTTTTAAATATTTACTTTTGGGAACAACCTGTTGCACTGACGTCATACACCTCCCATGTAATCTCACTCATATTTGTATTCTGTATCATGAACACCTCAATACAACTCCATAAATCAGGACTTTGTAACATGTGTATAGAGGAACCACCCATAATGTGCACTGTAACATGTAAATTAAGGAAACAAACCCACATGTCAATGTATTTTGTATTCGGTGCATTAGGTAACAGCCCTATATATCGATATCTCTCAAACTTGAACAATAGCAAACAATACAAGACGTGACTGTACTGTAACTTGAACGTTGGGAACCTCATTACAAACTGGTCATGTAACGCACATCATGTAGTATATCATTATACTGTACTGTCATTACTGTGTAACCTGAACCACGGTAAATATGCTCATGTATCACTGTACTTGGTAACATGTAACTTACCTCCTCGTAGGTGGGCTGGTGGTTGGGTGCGGCGTAGCGGTCGGAGGGGGCAGCAAGAGCCACGCCCACCACCACTAATGTAAAGATCGCCTGTAGGGAGGATATAGATCACGTCTGCATTAGTTTACTATATATGCTAACCAAAAAAGTAATATATTTTGAATTAAAATATCTTTGTACTCGTAATTTACAAGATAAACACATCTTGAACTGCTGTGTGAATTGAAAAGTTTGTATAACTATTAATAAGTCAGAGAGCACCACCTTGGTCCACATGTTTCCGGTGAATGAGGGGAGATGACGAGCTTGTGGAGGATGTGGAGTGAATGATGGTAGACGGACGTTGGTGTCTACTTATATATGGGTGGTGGAGGTCGACCATTGATCACCAGCCACCAGTAAACCTTCAGTCGTGGGTGGGAAGCCAAGAGCGCCTTCTCTTTCACTTCTTGAAAGTGAAGGGCTCACTTTAGTCTCGTGTGATTGAACACCATTTTGAGCTCTAGGTCTCCCTTCGTGGCCTCGAGTGGTAAGTGACGTATAATTTTCTTCGGAATTTGTAGTATAGGTTTCACTAATTACTGTCACTAACTGCAGTGTTTCCTCTTGAGTGAAATTGTCTGCGAGTCGTTCGGAGGACAGAGACCCCTCGGAGGGAGGGAGGGAGGGAACTCCTTCAGAAGCGAAACTAGTGATGTGTGTTTTGGGGTCACTCCCGCAGGATCATGCAGTTACGTATAATACTAGCCAACTGAAACCACCAGGTTCCACGTTCTGACTTTTTAATTGTATACCAGGTCAACAGTTTCTTGAAATTTTTAGATGTCAACTGCACAGCATTGATCTCCCATTAAAATACCATGTAAAAATTTTCTGACCACGAGTTTTCACTTTTATTTTTTAAAAGACTTGCCGGTATATATCGGACACTTCAAACTGGTGGATGTACTACAAATGTGGCTTAGTCTTTTATTTATCCCAACGTTTTTATTTATGTGCCATTGTTGAACCAGACTTTGTTGACTGATAGAGGGCAGGCTACTGAAACTTACACAATATTGAGTCGTGTATTCTACGTGTTTTAGGTTGCTCAATTCTTCCCTCTTTTTGTATCACAACAAACTTGGAAAGTTGTCCTGAAATATAACTTAAATATACTCAGCGTGTTAAATAAAAATTGAGAAAAAGCTTCGTTGGTTGTACAGATTCATTGTTTTAGGCGACAGTTTTGGCAAAATATAGAATGCGAGGAATTAAACTATAGGGGACACCGACCTGTTACCCCACCGATATTGATCGTACATCAGTGACCTGACCTACTGGCCATCTAGAGAACCTCTCTTTAATGAGTGTAGGGTGACGTATATGGCCAGGTAATGTGTGACTGCTATATAATGTGTTATGAGTGTAGCCAAGTACTGTGTGGCGATTTTTTAATGTGTGACGTATGTGGTCAGGTAATGTGTTGGGCTGTAAGAATTCATGGTCTGTTAACAGCGTCAAGTCCACGTTAGATGTTGTGTGGTAATCACTCCTCTGGCTGACTGATGGCTCTCACCCTGGTTGTTATTACACTAGCTGCCGTGTAAGATGCTGGCCTCCCTGATGACCAACAAGGCCAGTTTTTGTGTGTAAATAATTCACATATGTTTGTTACTGTATGTATTTATTTAGTTTGTATTGGCTATTTATGATTCTTG
The DNA here is from genome assembly GCF_018991925.1 of Homarus americanus. NCBI lineage: Eukaryota > Metazoa > Arthropoda > Malacostraca > Decapoda > Nephropidae > Homarus > Homarus americanus. The sequence goes on from NW_024739413.1 coordinate 246,298, forward strand.
AAACGTCAGTCCTTGAGCTCGTTCTCATACACACTGCGCTATTTTCCAGTGGTGTGAGTTCAAACGTTATCTTCCATGTGTACCTAACCTAACCAAGTTACAGTAACAAATAAGATTACTAATAAAGAAGACTCAAAAAAAAGTTTTATCAATCTATAAAAGTTCATTATGAGTTCTTGTGGTTCTGCAGACAGTTTGCAACATAACGTACTGAAGTATTCTAAGCATCTCACGTATCCTTTCTTTCTGTTTATCAAAAGTTGCTGCCACTGATGGAGCAAAACATAATTTTTTGACATAACTTCAAGGAAAATGTCAAAGGGGCTTTGATCAGGAGAACTAGCGGATAAGGCGGCTGGATAAACCCGGGACCGACTTGAGTGAAAATCATAATAAACTTTTATTCATCGTGAAGTCGTTCTTGGCCTCTACTTCACGGGGTCAAAATGCCAATTAAGGGCTGTTGTGATCCTTGGATCTTCAGCCCTACACCTTGAACATCTGGCAGCAGTCAAGACATAGCCGCTGTTCTTATCTTAAAACATGTATAATCATCACGTCATTTGTGGGATCCATGGTTCACTTAATTTTATCTTAGTAATGTGAGAAGTTTTAAGGATTCACGTCTTTATTGAATCCGGTATAGAATCATATTATCTGAAGAAACTATGAAAACAGTTTCTTCAAAATGTGATGGACTCTTCACTACTGCTCAGTGTTAGCTGGAACAAGTAGCTAAACATTTATTTTAATTTCAACTATTGTTCTAAGTTTCGCATACTAAATGAAGATGCAGGACGGCACTATGGAACATTACGTTGAGTGTAGTGGTTCAGTTCTCTCATATTACCTGTCCTGATTTCTGTTTTTTTTTGTGTGTGTAGGTAATGTTCCCTCGGTGAAGAAACAGTCATTAGAGTAGTTCAGAAATACACCCTTTTGTTATTGAACCAGTTTCATAGATTTTTTTGTTAGCTTCCACCGGCAAAAAAAAAAGTTGACTAATACTTAACCCAAAACACCACCTACTGTATTACCAGAATATCCCTTTGGTTAAAATACACCTTTTCGTGGGGGTTTCAGAAATGAACTCGCATCATGATTCCATTATGTTCAAAATTACACCCTAACAACTTAAGTGGTAAGTTTAGTAATACTCCATTTGCTATACCACATTATTCCTCGTCCCTGATACCTCACTCACACTGTTCCTGCACCAGAATACCAATATTATCGCAGCGCTTAAACACTCCAGCTTTGGCTATCATGTCGGCAGTAGTATTACCTCCCTCTTGTTATCCTCATGCCTGTGTACACTCTTCAAGCTCCACCACCTCTTGAGAAACGTCCATATACGCTTGTGTTATATGAGACTCTCAGCTGCGAGAGACCCTTGTGTCAATGGTAGTTACTCGCGTAGAACAACTATTTTAGGGGTTGATAGCGAGGACTGTACTGTTGGGAGATCTATAGTCAGGGTTGTCAGTGGTGGTGTGAGAGACTGAAAGAGTAATGAAGGAAGGCTAGTGAAGAAAAGGCTAAACGATTGTATTATTCACATATTTTTCATTAGTGAATCGATAGAACTGAAATATGAGATAACGACTCACACACACACACACACACACACACACGCACACGCACACACACACACGCACACACACACACACTTTATTATTGTTTTTAATACAACTTTCAAACTATTAAAACATATTATTTTAGTTTTTTTATGTTTTCCTCCATGAAATTTGACCTTGGAACTCTATACACCTTTATTTCAGTGTGTAACGTGAGGTTTTGATACACTGGTTGATGCTGCAGTTTTATTTACAATACAAACATAATTTAGTGGGCACTGAACATGTCAGGGGGGATAAAATACAAGGTCTTAATGGTATGAGGGAGTGGGGCGGTATGAGGGTGTGGGACGGTATGAGGGTGTGGGACGGTATGAGGGTGTAGGTTGGTATGATGGCGCGGGTGTGTATGAAGGCTTGGGCTGGTATGAGGGCTTGGGCTGGTATGAGGGCTGGGGATGGCCATAAGACTGGGGCTTGAAGGTGACGGGGGGGCCGTACTCGTGGGGGTACTGAGCCTCGCCGTAGTACTCAACCTCAGCCTGGTAGCCGCCGTAGTGGTCCGCCACGTAGGTCACCTGCCGGAGACCAAACATGTTAATTTTCTAAATTTCTTGCTTGGTTTATGTATTGTGATTTAAAAAAATAATCATGTTATAAAGTGAATAAGATTAAGACATATAGAGGCATCTCACCGTCTGTTTGCGACCGTCGGGGAGTTGGACGGTGTAGGAGCCTGTCACAGCCTTGCCGTCAGATACTTCGTTCTGGCCGAAGTCGGTGCCGGAGTACTCGTCCTTCACACCGTACTCAAACTGGTACGGCATGAGCTCCTAGATGGGTAAATATTGACCTGGCTATAACATGATTCCCAAACATAACCAAAATTTGTAAAGTGTAATCCGAAAGTGAACCCATTTTCCCTAAATAGCACTTATGCACTGTAGCCGAAAGTGACTTGCGTGTCAGGAAGTAAGTCTATGTGTACAGTATGGCATGCACATCGGGAAAATCAAAGTGTCATCACATTTATAACATAAGACACGTCCTTCTCAAGTTACTCTAGTCTTTAATATTTACGTTAAACAATAACCTGTATGTCAGTAAACTTTAAACATATACTGAACACGAGGGAACACCTCCCTATTTCACTGTGCATCGGGAATCGACCCCATATCTCACTCTACTTGTGTACACGAAGGAACAATCCCATATATTCCCGCACATGTAACGCACGTCAGGCAACAAAGCAATATATCACTGTACTTGATAACCTGCATCTTACCTCATTGTAGGCGGGCTGGTGTCTGGGCGGGGCGTAGGAGTCAGAGGGGGCAGCGAGAGCCACGCCAACCACCACCACCACCAGGGCCGCCTGTAGAGGGATGTAGGTCACGTATAAATTATTATAATACATATGGTCAACAGTGTCTCATTATTTACTTAACTATAATTTCATTGTAACGTTCGTGCTCTTGATTTATAACATCATACACAAGAACTGATGTTTATCGTGATATTTGTATAAATGTGAATTATAAAGAACATGTAGCTATTGAAAAGTCACACACAACCACCTTAGTCCACATGTTTCTGGCAAGTGAGGGAAGATGAGGAGCGTGTGGAGGATGTGGAGTGAATGATGGTAGACGGACGTTGGTGTCCACTTATATATGGGTGGTGGAGGTCGACCATGGAGCCACCATTGATCATCAGCCATCAGTAAACCTTCATTCATGGGTGGGGAGCCAAGAGCGTCCTTAAAATGGATGGCTCAGTTTAGTCTTTCACGATTTAACCCCATTTTTAAGTTCTAGATCTCCCTCTAAGGACTTAGGTTGCTATCTTAGGTGGCTATATTTAGTTTTCTTGTCGAGTGAAGTAATACAAAATGATTTTGTTTGTGCAACGCGTAAAACCCGGAGTTGTCTTGTGAGATTTTTAATTAGGTTCATTTATCTGGTTGATGAAAGGTGATAGCCCTTGTCTGGTCTGGCTTACAGTAAGATATGATGAGACTCAATAATTATATATATATATATTTTTGAAGTTTATTTACAGTTGTTGTTTTTTGAGAACGGGGCATTTATTCTATGTGCACGAGTATGCCTTATATAGGTTTCTGATCTGTAGAACATAATCTGAAATGCACTTACGTAGACACACACTGACACGCCCACAAACGTACCCTGCCCCACCCCCCGAGAGATTTTATGCCATGGTGTAGGACTGTTAGTGGTTAGTTCCTTGAGACCAAATTTAAAGAACACTATAAGGATGTGTTACCATATGCAGATATAAGCCAGAGGTATTTAAACACCTCCTGTCACATCCCTGGGTTGACTACCATGACATAACCATTGGCTGGGAACGCTCTGTTTGTTTTCCAAGAAGAAGCTTTCACGTTTGAACCATAAAGGCGGCGTTCCTTGTCACAGCCATTGTATACAGGCTATTTTGTTGTCACTATGGGATAAGATAGACCGTGGTTAAATATCCCTGGTATATGTGCGAGGACTTGTAACCACCAGCAGTAGGGTAAAGTATCTCGTAAAAGCTGTCGATGATTTGTGATTATTTTCTGGGGTTGAGTTAATTGGTATTCTTAGAGGGCAAATGGAAAGATAAATGGCTGAAATAGTTTTGATTCATTTATTTTTATTTATTATTATTGTTTGTTGACTTTGAGGGAGTTTGTGAATTTTCTGAGATTATCTTGGACGAACGTTAGTGGTGTCCGAAATAATACTATGATAGTGAAGGAATTATTGGCTTGAATCGTCGTTGTTGGATTTTCTCTTAAGTAAATGATTTAATCCAGCCAGAACCCCTCTCCCTTCCTTTACCACCTTACTTCCACTTCCATATATTCTGTATTGATTGGTTCCACTCCTTCACTCCCTCATACCTGAAACGCATCATTACATCCACTTTATTTTCATTCACACCAAACATTAGTTTTTTCCTTGTCTCCCATCTCAGTTTATCATCAATTACGTTACTTTTGTTAACATATACTTTTATATGTCTTTATCAGTCATTCTGTATTGGTTCATCTATCTATATATATTTACCTCAATCATCAGTCTAGTTAGTAATCTATCCATCTATGTCTATATCGGTCTGTCTTTATCCATCAGTCTATCTATATTTCTATCTACTAATTTATTTATATCTGTCTATCTAACCACTTGTACTGTACAAGCTGTTTATTATAGAAATATAATTTTCACTTCTCGTTTTCTGACAAGATTTTCCATTATTAACGACTGTTCACTGAGTATCTGTTGCATTATGAGAAGAGCCGTAAGCTCCCTCAGTCTCATGGTATTGGATCAAACCAGAAAACTCCCTGAACAATGTATTGTATCATATCAAGGCGGGACCTGCAGACCCTGACCAGCGTGCCAGTCTCTTTAGTGTTAGCAAGGCCGAGTTGTTGTGCAAACATATTTGATTTCAATCTTGTGTTCCAGGTTTAGCATAATAGCGTCTTAACTCTCGGGGTGTGGTAGTTGATCTATAGTGTCTTAACTCTCGGGGTGTGGTAGTTGATCTATAGCGTCTTAACTCTCGGGGTGTGGTAGTTGATCTATAGCGTCTTAACTCTCGGGGTGTGGTAGTTGATCTATAGTGTCTTAACTCTCGGGGTGTGGTAGTTGATCTATAGCGTCTTAACTCTCGGGGTGTGGTAGTTGATCTATAATTGTCTTAACTCGGGTGTGGTAGTTGATCTATAGCGTCTTAACTCTCGGGGTGTGGTAGTTGATCTATAGTGTCTTAACTCTCTGGTGTGGTGGATGATCTGTAGTGCTCTTAACTCTCGGGGTGTGAGTTGATCTATAGTGTCTTAACTCTCTCCGAGGTGTGGTAGTTGATCTATAGCGTCTTAACTCTCAGGGTGTGGTAGATTGATCTGTAGTGTCTAACTCTCAGGGTGTGGTAGTTGATCTGTAGTGTCTTAACTCTCAGGGTGTGATGATTGATCTAGATGTTTTTGCTTCAAATTGTGGTAGTTGGTCTGTAGTGTCTTAACTCGGGGTGTGGTAGTTGATCTATAATCTTAACTCTCAGGGTGTGGTAGTTGATCTAAGCGTCTTAACTCTCAGGGGTGTGGTAGTTGATCTGTAAGTGTCTTAACTCTCGAGGTGTGGTAGTTGATCTATAGTGTCTTAACTCTCCAGGGTGTGGTGAATCTATAGCGTCTTAACTCTCAGGTGTGGTAGATTGATCTGTAAGCTGTCTTAACTCTCTCGGGGTGTAGTAGTTGATCTATAGTGTCTTAACTCTCCGGGGTGTAGTGAGTTGATCTATAGCGTCTTAACTCTCGGGGTGTGTGGTAGTTGATCTATAGTGTCTTAACTCTCGGGGTGTGGTAGTTGATCTATAGCGTCTTAACTCTCGGGGTGTGGTAGTTGATCTATAGCGTCTTAACTCTCGGGGTGTGGTAGTTGATCTATAGTGTCTTAACTCTCGGGGTGTGGTAGTTGATCTATAGTGTCTTAACTCTCGGGGTGTGGTAGTTGATCTATAGTGTCTTAACTCTCGGGGTGTAGTAGTTGATCTATAGCGTCTTAACTCTCGGGGTGTGGTAGTTGATCTATAGTGTCTTAACTCTCGGGGTGTGGTAGTTGATCTATAGTGTCTTAACTCTCGGGGTGTGGTAGTTGATCTATAGTGTCTTAACTCTCGGGGTGTGGTAGTTGATCTGCATGAAAGTGTGTTTTCTCTGCCTTATTTTATCTATAAATTTGTATGGACTTTCTATGTATTTGTTGTACAGTATTATTACCGGGGTATTACCGTAATTATTATTGTTATTAATACGGGAATTATTATAATTATTATTATTATTACAGTATTATTATTATTTTTTAATTTTTTTATTATTGTTGTTGTTCTTGCTGTATATAATTGTTACTATAATATTTTCTTGAATATTGTTATCAGACGCGATTATTTGTACTATTAGTTTTTTTTCTTCTTAAGTAATACTGAATGTTTGTTAAGGAAAAAAATCAAATTTCTCCCCAAGTTATCACCAATCAATCTATTCTTTGCCTCCTACTATGTCTTATGAAATTTTGACCATTCGCGTGTAGGAAATCACATCGTGTGTCTGGTCACTGTTTCCCAACCTGGTGCCACAGCCTGTTTGTCTAGTTGGTGGTGACCCTTCACTGTGTGAGCCGAACCCCCGTGGCCACGAAACACTCTTGTGCTACTCCGCTTTGACCTTAGCCTTGAGTCTCTCACGAGTTGATTCCAAGAGATTGACCACGCGCCCGACAGTCACAGAGGCTTTACTTACGAACCGACCACTCATGTAAGTGGCTGTAACTATAAACTAGCGGCTGTTGAGGCTGAAATTTAAAATTATTGACTCTGGGGGCTGAACTCTACTAACTTTCCAAGTCCGCCACTATCTGCTCCGCGTAAATCGTTCACAAGCTCGGCCACACATCCGTCGCAAACACAAGTGGCTGTAACTTCCGGAAATAAGAAGAGAAAATCAGAATTACCGACCTAATCTCAGAGGCTAACAGGGAGTAGTATACAGTGCCAATGACCGAGGTTCTATTTCAGTTTGTTCTCGTGAGGACTGATTCCTAAAACGGACACGGACGACCGTAAGGACACACGGATGGAAGATCAGGATGGCTTTTTTTTTGTGGCCATGTTCTTCTCGCTGCCTTAATTGTGTGTGTGTGTGTGTGTGTGTGTGTGCTCCTAGAACTTATTCCTAAACTAAACAAGGACAAACCTGAACTTAAAACAAGAGAGACTCCCGCCATGTGTAGCAAGTCGACAACAACTGACGTGATCGTATTGTTTATGTTAATTTTGTGAGTAAATGCTAATTTGTGGGCCTTCCTCCCTCCCTCCCTCCCTCCATCCCTCGTGGTAAGTTAACATTATGTATGCATGTATGGCCGTGCTAAGGTAATACCTAAGACACAGTACAGTAAGTTAGTAAAGTGGATTTGTTGACTGGAAAATCATTGTGCAAGCATTGATAACTGGCAACCATTCTATGGCAACGACAACCTGTACAGTCGTGACGGAGTACACTTGTCTCTCGCGGGGGTGAAGACGTTGTCTGCATCCCTGGAGCGTGAAATTGTCACTCCAAGGGGGGAGGGGGGGTTCGCCAGTAGAGAGAGGTCAGAGTAAGTGGGAGTCAAAAAACAAGCAAGTCCTGGGGAGTAAAATTGATTACCCAGAACAAGGAGTGAAACAGGACCATGGAAGGGTAGGTTTAAATGTATACTATACAAACAGTAGGAGCGTTAGAAATATAATAGACTTGCTGAGAGCGGTGGTGGACGAGTGGAACAAGCTTAGCAACTTTGTAGTAAGTGCTGGAACGCTGGAAAGTTTTAAAAGGAGGCTAGATAGATTCATGGATGATAGAGAGTGGTAGTAATTCTCGACAGGAGCTACCATGCACAGGCCAACCGGACTATTGCAGACTCCTTATTTTCTTATGTTAACCCATAAGCAATGTCAAAAGACTCTTCTCCCACACTTCTCCCACACATTCGATTCCACACACGCATACACGACTGTGCAGTGCTCCCTCATGTCTGCATGACAATTTCTCTGGCCGTTTGACGACCTAGTTTTTGAATCAGCCCAACCCTTGAGGACCTTGGGCCAAGAATACCTTAGTGTAGGGGAGGTGAGGTGAGGTGGTGGTAGGTGTAAAAAAAGAAAACACGAAAAGTGGGGATACCGTAATAGCTGTGTAGTTCTCGGTCAGCTCACGTGGCGGCGCTACAGTCGTGGATCTCCTACCACACAAGACAGGTGGAAGCTGATATCTTACACGTGCATAAATTAGCATGAGCTTTTTGGAGGGTTTATACCAATAGTAATTCATGTAGAGTATGTCTTAAGTTTATAAAAAAAAAAGTAATTTATCCTCAACAGTTTGTCTGCCACATGGTGCACCAGCTAAACATGGTGGCAGGGGAGAGACAGTCAGCTGCTGGAATTTTTTGCTCATTATAAATGGTACACCTTATTAATATATCATTATGAAATTTAATTCAGATTTTGGATTAACATTTGGGGCTCACTCATCGTTTAGTTATACTCTTTTTAATGGGTGTTTAATAAGTGTGTCGGGTTTCCACTATTTTTTATGACTTTTGATGGATTAATAAAATCAGAGAATATATAAAGAATTCATTGTAGTGGCAGGTGAGTAAAATTATCGGCCCGGGTGCATTTATTGTTGCACGAAATAATTTGGTAGATATTTAAGATCTGTATACAAAGTCCCTTCTATCTTAACTCAGTATATTGTGAGTGTGTGTATCCTTTACTGAAGCATTACTTGTTACGTCTTCAGGTGTTAGGCTTTGTTTTATTCTCATTGACTTCCACCATCTCATTGTTCCACCTGTTCCTTATAATCTCTATTGTATCTCCTTGATCCCCTCTGCACACACCTGACGTAAACACATTAACAGCCGGATATTTGTAATTTATATCATTCCTTTACCAAGAAGCTTCTCGTCTTGATACTATCCAGTTCATATCCGTTAAATTTACTTAAACATTTACTATATTTTGGTCCTTCTTCATTATATTGGCTATAGATGTCAGTGTATATTCAAGGAATTTATCTGAAATGTATCATTACCTCTTCTTACGATTATATTTGAAAAGTCGATCGCCATCCTCACTGATAGTCCCGGCAATTTTTCAGGTTTGTTGGCCAGCTCCACGATGCCTTCACTGACTGGATGCCCCAGTCCGCTTGCACCATGTAAATAGTACTCCACACTGCACCCTCGGTCCACGGGCACCACTTAACTCTTCACTAACGCAGCGTTTAATCAGTCCTTGTTAACCCTTGATTATATTGTTAGCTATTTCAGTCAGGCGTATGATCTATGTTCTCCTTTCCTGAATGACAAATTGGGAGTAATTCTTTCCCGACCCGCTCACCCTTCATGTCTAAACCATTTCTTTTCTTGTTTCTGGCAACACGTTAAACATTTTGGATATGTTACATTCTTAAGACAAATCTTTACGACCTCTTGAGCTCATGTGTGAAAGTACAGCACTATAGTACACTAAAGTACTGGTAGTAGCACCTCCTCTTATGTGAGTTAAAACGTACAGCTATTTTTCTTGGTAATAAATGCAGAGCCGTCAAGAGTAACCTGGTTTTAAAATGAACTAATTGCATCATGCCAGTAAGTCTCACTTTCACTTGCAACTCCTAAAACATAAGCATTTCTTTGTGACTGCATAGTTTTAATTGCTGCAAATTATATAATAAAGTATTGCAAAGTCTGTTCATTTGAGAGAGAGAGAGAGAGAGAGAGAGATTGATGTTGCAGGTCGACACCAACCACCTCGTACAATTTGTAATTAATTACTAACTCGCAAATTCCTCTCCTAACACTTCATACCACAACTCACTTCTTAAATCCCCACACACACACACCCTGCTCCACACACTCTCACTGATTAATCTGTGGAATATAACATAGATAATACCCAGTATGAGTTCGCCCTTGATCAGTTTGGTTTCCGCTCGATAACTCAACATAAGTTTCGATGGATTGATTTACATTTTGGTGTGTTATGACAGGGAGAGTTCAGGGTGATGTACAGTCCCCTTCACTATTGCGTTTACAGGGGCTCGTTAGGTTTTGTGCAGTGTGGCAGCCTTGTGTTTGTTTACATTCGACAGAAGGAAACTCGCAATAGTAAACATACTATGGAATCAAAATAAAACAATATTCAAACGAATATCTCAATATAATGATTTGTGGAATGTTTATATGACGAGCCCCTGTAAACGCACTAGTGAAGGGGACTGTACTTTTCCCGATGGCTCTTCTTTAATTTGTAATGTCTGTAGTGCTTAATATGTATAATCCTGTGAAGATTTCATTTAATGGTGTATAGATAATGTTCCCACGTGACATAGACGATTGGTAAGGATTTAATATATCGGTTAATGATAACTATTTAATTTCAATATATACACACAATACAAAAATAGTTTGATATATGTTGAACATAATTTAAGAGTATTGGGGGGTTTTGTTTAGTTGTATGTTGGTGGCTGGTATGAGGGCTGGTAAGAGGGCTGGGGTGGCTGGTAAGAGGGCTGGCCATAAGCCTGGGGCTTGAAGGTGATGGGGGGGCCGTACTCGTGGGGGTACTGAGCTTCACCGTAGTACTCAACCTCAGCCCGGTAGCCGCCATAGTCGTCAGCCACGTAGGTCACCTAAAGAAGACCAACCACAAGTTTTAATTAACATAATTTTGATTTGCACAATGGTGTTATGATGGTCGAAAATACAGGCAGTTTATTTCAGTGTATGGTAACAGTATCAACTTACCGTCTGCTTGCGGCCGTCGGGGAGCTGGACGGTGTAGGAGCCCTGGACTGTGTTACCATCGGATTCTTCATTCTGGCTAAAGTCGGTGCCGGCGTAGTCGTCCTTCACACCATAGTTGAAGTTGTACGGCTTGGGTTCCTGTGTAGATAAGACACATTAACTCATACGTATTTTGAGATTGTCGATGTATTTTGTATTCTGTATATGTAAGATTAGGATTCAAGATGTGTGAAGCCCTTGTATTACTTGTGTCTTCTTTATTGTCACTTTCTACACTTTTCTTGCGTTATTCCCGTACTATTCCCTTCCTTGCTTGAAGTTTCTTTATACCTTTATTCAGCCATGACATAGAGAGACAAAGAAAAAGGTGAATAGCCAAATGTACAGTTGTTGTTATTGTTATTTTTCAACAGTTGAGTTCGTTATTTTCATCCCTGTCTAAGGAAGGTTTGGTGTTAGAGTGTATTAATGTTACTCAACACTCTGGGTCTTCCAGCACAAAACACAGGCAGTTTTTACACCAAACTACTGAGTGGGAGTGAACTTACCTCCCTGTACTGCTGGTGGGGAGCTCCGTACAGGTTGTCTGGGGCGGCCAGAACCACGCCCACCAATACCACAACCAGGGCGGCCTGTGGGGAGAAGAGTTTGGTCAGTAATTTTGACGCTACCAAAGTTATCGCTTCAAATCATTTTCTATTTTAACATTTTCTGGAGAGGTAACACTAGTGGTGCTTTGTTGACTTTTTTCACCGATTCTTTTGAGCGTTTCCGCAAGTTGTCTTTTAGATCAAAATCTGAAGTAACTAAAATATTTGGTTGAGACAAAAATATGCATGTAACTTGGAATGAACAAATCCATCAATTCTGATGTAACTTAAGAGAGTGACAGGTTCTTAAACTTTCATGTTCTAGACAAAAAATGTGATGTAACTCTTGGTGAAAGGTCGCACATCGTCAGACATGAACCGATACTGATAACTTGTAGAACACAGCACCTTAGTAAACATCTTGAGGAGGAGGAGGTCGGGGTGTGAATGATGACAGCCATTCCATGTGCCACACTTTTATACCGTGAGGGTGGAGCTCGACCTTGGCACCGGATCGAGAGTGCCAACCCGCTCACACACTCACACTGTAGGGCAGTTAGAAGGGGCTGGAAAAGCAGAGTCATGCAGCGACGAATATGGAGTAAGGTCGCGTGAGAGGGAATTGTGGTAAATGAATACTGTCTATCGTAAACTTGAAATTCCTTGAGAAATTGCCTTCTCCCGACCTGTAATTGGTGTGTGTGTGTGTGTGTGTGTGTGTGTGTGTGTGTGTGTGTGTGTGTGTCTCGTCCCTGCACTTCCGCTTGTTACGTTATTTTCCCCCAATCAAGGGAAATTTGCCGGCAGTTTCCTCCTGACAGCCTGATTCCACGCGTATGCCCAGGATTTTTGGGATTGCATAAACCAGCATATTATTTTCTTGTCAGCACTGCAACTTTACTAGAATCAGCATTTACATTGTGTGTGTTTACCTGCCTACATCAGTACTTGCAGTATACATTTTTTCAGTTATAATTATATGTTTTTTGGGGGGATGATTTCTGTTCAGCATTAGAAGATTGATATTCTAGTCTGTGAAATGAAGTTAATATTTCCTACTGATGGTGATTATTATTATTTTTGTTATTATTTTATTAATATTATTGTCATTATTTGATATGGGTATTATTGTCATTATCATATTCATTTTGTTGTTATTTATATCGGGTGGGTCACTTGCTACTAATGACGTTACCTGGCACTTTCACTTGCGTTCTCGGGTCAGCAGGAGGGGAGGCGAAGAGAAAGGAAGGGAAGAGGAAGAGGCATTAAATCTACCCTAAACAGATACAAATAAAAATCGATCTCAGGAATAGTTGAACTGTGAATAAAGAAAATAAGACCTAATTTCTCAGGCTTTTTTTATAATTAATACGAAGCTTTTTTACCATTGTATATTTTGTTGTATTAGAGAAACTTTTTTAATGTACGATAATTTTGTAGAAAGAAAAGTATTTGGTATTTTGGTGAAGCTTGATCGTTTTACTGAAATACGTAGTTTAGAGGTTGACTTTTAGGTTAGAGGTGGCGTTTATAGCAGGTTGGAGGTGATGTTTAGAACAGGTTGTAATTGACGCTTACAAGTGAACGTGTCAGAGGTGGCGCGCATTGAAAGGTGACCGCAAGCTACCATAGCCCAGGGAAACACACACACAAACACACACACACACACACACACTTTCATTCTTGAGATTTAATAGGGTCTCTCTCTCAGAATTTTTTTTATTTTTTTTCTTTATTTAGAGTCATAGCTTATGTAATTTTGAGTCGTAATTATAAATGCTTTTAGTTTCCACTGTAATGTACAGTATTTATAAATGATATCATTTCGTAGGAAATTTGCGGTAGTTTCCGTTTTGTCAATGGCATTAGTCACTATTTACGACATTTTAAATTATTACAGTTACCGTAGCATGTATTTTTTTATGAGTGTAATGTAATGGTAATTGGAACCACTATCTGGGGAATTGGAACTTGTTGCTATACAGTAGTTGCAAACACTTACAGTCTTTCCCAGTAATATATTTCACTTACTACTGCGCTGGTTTTAACTCAGAGGTTCTTTTATATTTTCTTCACCATTGTATTTACTTTCACGATTGAGGATGATTCTGGTTAAGGAATGGGACTTATTATTCTCGTTCAGATGAGTAATTTTTGCATACCTTATCAATCGTTGGGAAGGTGAAAGGTATTACATGCTAAAAGTTAAACCAGTCTCTAAAATTATCTGTTGTAGTTGAAGTGTTGGGAATTTTATTATGATAGGTTTTGTGAAATAAGTTGAATTTAGTATTTTTTAGAAGTTGGGAAGATAAACGTGTTGTTTTATTAGAGATACCTTGGATAAAAAGATGAATCGATTTATTAAGTGACGAGATGATGTTATCTAAAATTAGTATAGATTTGAGGGTTTTTTTTTATTGATAGTGAAAATTAAATAAATTCACAAATATTACTGGCGTGTGAGAAAAATCAACTGAATTTTAACACTGAAGAATCAAGAAGTTTTGAATCATGAAAACCTTCTTACCGGACACTGAAATGAAGCAGGAATAAACACAATATCACTAACAAAAATATAATACGGGGTTAAGGGCAGTTTCCTTACACCATGATAGTGTTAGATATCTTACACTTACAATTAGTATGTGTGCACCTGTAAAATATTGAACTTGAAATTGAACATCCAGCTATCGTAGAAACTTGGTCTGAGGACTTAAGTATTGTTTAGCTATTGTGTGTAAAATGACCAAGTGTACTGTCTATATAAAGATTTAAGAACCACGTTTATTCTTATGATTTTCAGATTAAAAGAATTTGGGGGGTTTTGTAAAATTTCAGTGGTATGCTGTTTAGAAATGTCCTAAAATCAGTACAGAAATATGAGAAAAAATATGTCACCGTTTGAAGAATATGCCTTAAATGTGGAAGGCGCTAAGTGTATAATGTGCCTGGATGTGTAGGTCTTTTGCTCTCAGTGATGTAGGGAAAGCGACAGCTGTGGTAAGGAAGCCTCGATATAACGATAAAGGCCAGTGATGGAGTGAACCCCCTCTAATGACGCGAAGACAAGTGCTGAGTCAGTAGTCCAGTGACGGGGGGGGTGGAGGCAGAGGTTAGGGCTTCAACTTTCAAGGGAAGACATCGGTTAGGGAGTCAACTTTCAAGTGAAGACAACGGCAAGGAGTCACCCTTCATGTGGTAGGGTTAAAGAAGACAAAGGGTCGTTTTAGTGGTGAGGGAAGACACTGACATCCACTACTGCACCTTGGTCACACTCCCCAGCTCACTCGTGGAATAAATTGGCCATTGTTGACTCCCTCCCTCAATGTCATCGTCACCTACGTGGAAATAAAAGTAGGTCTTCATTGACAACCTCAAGTTCAATCGTTTGTAAATATGCATCATTGTGTGTTCAAGTTCAAAGCCCCGATTTTCATTTCTCCACAAAGTTCACTATTTTCAGATATTTTTATCTTCAAAATAACTAGTTCGTAAACAACAAAATAAACTTCCTCATCAAGTTCGTTATTGTTAAGTCGTGTTCAGAAGTATCGGTATCAACAGGTTCGGGAGATCAACCTATTCCGGCATCTCTTCAAATTAAGCTTTTTTTTTTTACTTTCAACTCCCGTGTTGTGAAGCAGCAAAGTGAGTGTCTGAGGTTTCTTGTAACATCGTGTTAGGAATAGATTTTGTTTCTATGAAATTGGATACAATTTCTTAATCAAGCTTAAAATTACCAAGCCAAACATGGTCGAATACTCATTTGAGGGAGTCCATAGTTCCTCCTCAGCGTGCACTTTGATTACAGCCGAGCGGGCGTGCGTGCGTGTTGTGTATGTGGAAATGCTCTTGCTGGCAAACAAACATTTAGGATTTTTAGTCAATTTAACTTTTAGAGATCTCGGTCATCACAGTAACTGAACTTCGTATGATATGTGATAGGTGCTCAGGGTTATGAAACATTTTTACAAATAAACCTTTATTTCGTAAATAAATATATACAGAGTAGCCCTAGAATACAGAGACTGAAGGAAAGGTATATACTGGTATGATATATTGTATTATGTTGGTGTGATGTTTGGGGTTGTTTAACGATTACTGGTAAGAAGGTACCGGGGGCTGGTATGAGGGCTGGTATGAGGGCTGGGGAGGCTGGTATGAGGGCTGGCCATAAGCCTGGGGCTTGAAGGTGATGGGGGGACCGTACTCATGGGGGTACTGAGCCTCACCGTAGTACTCGACCTCAGCCCGGTAGCCGCCGTAGTCGTCAGCCACGTAAGTCACCTGCAGAAGAAGACGAATTATAAGAATATGACCTTAAACCTACATGGAGCTCTTGGTGTGACAGACGGATAGGATAGCGAGGGAAATGTGTGGACGAAAGGGGTGATGGTGTGGACAAGTGGGAGGTGAGTGGCGTTAAGTAAAGAGTATGACGCTCTTTCCTTGTCACTTTACAGGCTAGTGACAGACGGTGTGACGAGTATACAGTAGATAAGTTATTGACACAATACCAAAGCATTTTCTTACCGTCTGCTTGCGGCCGTCGGGGAGCTGGACGGTGTAGGAGCCCTGGACTGTGTTACCATCGGATTCTTCATTCTGGCTGAAGTCGGTGCCGGCGTAGTCGTCCTTCACACCATAGTTGAAATTGTACGGCTTGGGTTCCTGTGTAGATAAGACACATTAACTCATACGTATTTTGAGATTGACAATGTATTTTGTATTCTGTATATGTAAGATTAGGATAAAAGATGTGTGAAGCCCTTGTATTACTTGTGTCTTCTTTATTGTCACTTTCTACACTTTTCTTGCGTTATTCCCGTACTATTCCCTCCCTTGCTTGAAGTTTCTTTATACCTTTATTCAGCCATGACATAGAGAGACAAAGAAAAAGGTGAATAGCCAAATGTACAGTTGTTGTTATTGTTATTTTTTCAACAGTTGAGTTCGTTATTTTCACCTCTGTCTAAGGAAGGTTTGGTGTTAGAGTGTATTAATGTTACTCAACACTCTGGGTCTTCCAGCACAAAACACAGGCAGTTTTTACACCAAGCTACTGAGTGGGAGTGAACTTACCTCCCTGTACTGCTGGTGGGGAGCTCCGTACAGGTTGTCTGGGGCGGCCAGAACCACGCCCACCAATACCACAACCAGGGCGGCCTGTGGGGAGAAGAGTTTGGTCAGTGATTTTCACGCTACCAAAGTTATCGCTTCAAATTACTTTCTATTTCAACATTTTCTGGAGAGGTAACACTAGTGGTGCTTTGTCGACTTTTTTCACCGATTCTTTTGAGTGTTTCCGCAAGTTGTCTGTTTGATCAAAATCTGAAGTAACTAAAATATTTGGTTTAGACAAAAATATGCATGTAACTTGGAATGAACAAATCCATCAGTTCTGATGTAACTTAAGAGAGTGACAGGTTCTTAAACGTTCATGTTCTAGACAAAAAATGTGATGTAACTCTTGGTGAAAGGTCGCACATTGTCAGACATGAACCGATACTGATAACTTGTAGAACACAGCACCTTAGTAAACATCTTGAGGAGGAGGAGGTCGGGGTGTGAATGATGACAGCGATTCCATGTGCCACACTTTTATACCGTGAGGGTGGAGCTCGACCTTGGCACCGGATCGAGAGTGCCAACCCGCTCACACACTCACACTGTAGGGCAATTAGAAGGGGCTGGAAAAGTCGAGTCATGCAGCGACGAATATGGAGTAAGGTCGCGTGAGAGGGAATTAAGGTAAATGAATACTGTCTATCGTAAACTTGAAATTCCTTGAGAAATTGCCTTCTCCCGACCTGTAATTGGTGTGTGTGTGTGTCGTCGCTGCACTTCCGCTTGTTACGTTATTTTCCCCCAATCAAGGGAAATTTGCCGGCAGTTTCCTCCTGACAGCCTGATTCCACGCGTATGCCCAGGATTTTTGGGATTGCATAAACCAGCATATTATTTTCTTGTCAGCACTGCAACTTTACTAGAATCAGCATTTACATTGTGTGTGTTTACCTGCCTACATCAGTACTTGCAGTATACATTTTTTCAGTTATAATTATATGTTTTTGGGGGGTGATGATTTCTGTTCAGCATTAGAAGATTGATATTCTAGTCTGTGAAATGAAGTTAATATTTCCTACTGATGGTGATTATTATTATTATTGTTATTATTATATTATTGATATTATTGTCATTATTTGATATGGGTATTATTGTCATTATCATATTCATTTTGTTGTTATTTATATCGGGTGGGTCACTTGCTACTAATGACGTTACCTGGCACTTTCACTTGCGTTCTCGGGTCAGCAGGAGGGGGGGCGAAGAGAAAGGAAGGGAAGAGGAAGAGGCATTAAATCTACCCTAAACAGATACAAATAAAAATCGATCTCAGGAATAGTTGAACTGTGAATAAAGAAAATAAGACCTAATTTCTCAGGCTTTTTTTATAATTAATACGAAGCTTTTTTACCATTGTATATTTTGTTGTATTAGAGAAACTTTTTTAATGTACGATAATTTTGTAGAAAGAAAAGTATTTGGTATTTTGGTGAAGCTTGATCGTTTTACTGAAATACGTAGTTTAGAGGTTGACTTTTAGGTTAGAGGTGGCGTTTATAGCAGGTTGGAGGTGATGTTTAGAACAGGTTGTAATTGACGCTTACAAGTGAACGTGTCAGAGGTGGCGCGCATTGAAAGGTGACCGCAAGCTACCATAGCCCAGGGAAACACACACACAAACACACACACACACACACACACTTTCATTCTTGAGATTTAATAGGGTCTCTCTCTCAGAATTTTTTTTATTTTTTTTCTTTATTTAGAGTCATAGCTTATGTAATTTTGAGTCGTAATTATAAATGCTTTTAGTTTCCACTGTAATGTACAGTATTTATAAATGATATCATTTCGTAGGAAATTTGCGGTAGTTTCCGTTTTGTCAATGGCATTAGTCACTATTTACGACATTTTAAATTATTACAGTTACCGTAGCATGTATTTTTTTATGAGTGTAATGTAATGGTAATTGGAACCACTATCTGGGGAATTGGAACTTGTTGCTATACAGTAGTTGCAAACACTTACAGTCTTTCCCAGTAATATATTTCACTTACTACTGCGCTGGTTTTAACTCAGAGGTTCTTTTATATTTTCTTCACCATTGTATTTACTTTCACGATTGAGGATGATTCTGGTTAAGGAATGGGACTTATTATTCTCGTTCAGATGAGTAATTTTTGCATACCTTATCAATCGTTGGGAAGGTGAAAGGTATTACATGCTAAAAGTTAAACCAGTCTCTAAAATTATCTGTTGTAGTTGAAGTGTTGGGAATTTTATTATGATAGGTTTTGTGAAATAAGTTGAATTTAGTATTTTTTAGAAGTTGGGAAGATAAACGTGTTGTTTTATTAGAGATACCTTGGATAAAAAGATGAATCGATTTATTAAGTGACGAGATGATGTTATCTAAAATTAGTATAGATTTGAGGGTTTTTTTTTATTGATAGTGAAAATTAAATAAATTCACAAATATTACTGGCGTGTGAGAAAAATCAACTGAATTTTAACACTGAAGAATCAAGAAGTTTTGAATCATGAAAACCTTCTTACCGGACACTGAAATGAAGCAGGAATAAACACAATATCACTAACAAAAATATAATACGGGGTTAAGGGCAGTTTCCTTACACCATGATAGTGTTAGATATCTTACACTTACAATTAGTATGTGTGCACCTGTAAAATATTGAACTTGAAATTGAACATCCAGCTATCGTAGAAACTTGGTCTGAGGACTTAAGTATTGTTTAGCTATTGTGTGTAAAATGACCAAGTGTACTGTCTATATAAAGATTTAAGAACCACGTTTATTCTTATGATTTTCAGATTAAAAGAATTTGGGGGGTTTTGTAAAATTTCAGTGGTATGCTGTTTAGAAATGTCCTAAAATCAGTACAGAAATATGAGAAAAAATATGTCACCGTTTGAAGAATATGCCTTAAATGTGGAAGGCGCTAAGTGTATAATGTGCCTGGATGTGTAGGTCTTTTGCTCTCAGTGATGTAGGGAAAGCGACAGCTGTGGTAAGGAAGCCTCGATATAACGATAAAGGCCAGTGATGGAGTGAACCCCCTCTAATGACGCAAAGACAAGTGCTGAGTCAGTAGTCCAGTGACGGGGGAGGCGGCAGCGGTTAGGGCTTCAACTTTCAAGGGAAGACATCGGTTAGGGAGTCAACTTTCAAGTGAAGACAACGGCAAGGAGTCACCCTTCATGTGGTGGGGTTAAAGAAGACAAAGGGTCGTTTTAGTGGTGAGGGAAGACACTGACATCCACTACTGCACCTTGGTCACACTCCCCAGCTCACTCGTGGAATAAATTGGCCATTGTTGACTTCCTCCCTCAATGTCATCGTCACCTACGTGGAAATAAAAGTAGGTCTTCATTGACAACCTCAAGTTCAATCGTTTGTAAAAATGCATCATTGTGTGTTCAAGTTCAAAGCCCCGATTTTTATTTCTCCACAAAGTTCACTATTTTCTGATATTTTTATCTTCAAAACAACTAGTTCGTAAACAACAAAATAAACTTCCTCATCAAGTTCGTTTTTGTTAAGTCGTGTTCAGAAGTATCGGTATCAACAGGTTCGGGAGATCAACCTATTCCGTCATTTCTTCAAATTAAGCTTTTTTTTTTCCTTTTAACTCCCGTGTTGTGAAGCAGCAAAGTGAGTGTCTGAGGTTTCTTGTAACATCGTGTTAGGAATAGATTTTGTTTGTATGAAATTGGATACAATTTCTTAATGAAGCTTAAAATTACCAAGCCAAACATGGTCGAATACTCATTTCCGGGAGTACACAGTTCCTCCTCGGCGTGCACTTTGATTACAGCCGGGCGGGCGTGCGTGCGTGTTGTGTATGTGTAAATACTCTTGCTGGCAAACAAACATTTAGGATTTGTAGTCAACTTAACTTTTAGAGATCTCGGTCATCACAGTAACTGAACTTCGTATGATATGTGATAGGTGCTCAGGGTTATGAAACATTTTTACAAATAAACCTTTATTTCTTTAACAAATATATACAGAGTTGCCCTAGAATACAGAGACTGAAGGAAAGGTATATACTGGTATGATATATTGTATTATGTTGGTGTGATGTTTGGGGTTGTTTAACGATTACTGGTAAGAAGGTACCGGGGGCTGGTATGAGGGCTGGCCATAAGCCTGGGGCCTGAAGGTGATGGGGGGACCGTACTCGTGGGGGTACTGAGCCTCACCGTAGTACTCGACCTCAGCCCGGTAGCCGCCGTAGTCGTCAGCCACGTAAGTCACCTGCAGAAGAAGACGAATTATAACAATATGACCTTAGACCTACATGGAGCTCTTGGTGTGACAGACGGATAGGATAGCGAAGGAAATGTGTGGACGAAAGGGGTGATGGTGTGGACAAGTGGGAGGTGGGCGGCGTTAGGTAAAGAGTATGACGCTCTGTCCTTGTCACTTTACAGGCTAGTGACAGACTGTGTGACGAGTATACCGTAGATAAGTTATTGACACAATACCAAAGCATTTTCCTACCGTCTGCTTGCGGCCGTCGGGGAGCTGGACGGTGTAGGAGCCCTGGACTGTGTTACCATCGGATTCTTCATTCTGGCTGAAGTCGGTGCCGGCGTAGTCGTCTTTCACACCATAGTTGAAGTTGTACGGCTTGGGTTCCTGTGTAGGTTAAGATAATGAATACACTTCAAATTACCCGAGTTATTGTCAGCTGCTGAGTAATGAGGTCTAGGAGTGTGGGATTACAACAAAAGTGTAGGTAGTTGACTCACTGACCTCTCGGTATCCGGTCGGGTGTCTCGGGGCGCTGTAAATGTCAGAGGGGGTAGCCATAACCACGCCCAACACCACCATCAGGATGAACGCCTGCGGGAGGAAATTATTCTCGTATTTCATTTCCTAATATTTTTTTATTTACCCATTGAGGACGATGACTTAACCCTTGAAGATGTTGACTTAACGCTTGAGGACGATGTCACTCTCTTGAATACGATGAATTACGTCATCATATTCAATGGGTCATCGTTCTCAATGGATTAAGATGACATGGCGGGTAAAAATGAAACGTCAGCCGCTGTAAGTTGAACACAACATTTCCCTTTTTCAGGCCTTTCTCCCAATAATGCAGGGTGGCTGAACACATCATATTTGCATTATCCATCCTGTGCCACAGTACATGTATTGCTGATACGAGTTTCTTAAAGAATTTAGAGAATAATATTTTCACAGTACTTGGCTCAAGCATTTAATATATATTTCATTGCGAATAAGCTAAGGCTTGTGATTTTGAACTATGACTGAAGTAACTTTTAGAGATAAATGATGCACTAGCTTCTGGACTCGAAGTTTGTAAGTTGAGGAGGCTTCGATCACCTTGGTAAACATGTTGAGAGCAGTGTTGAGCTGTGACTGATGATGGTGAGCCGAGGTGCCACGCCTTTATACCGAGGCGTCCGAGTATGACCTTGACAGCGACCTAGCACTGCCAACTCGACCTGTACGGCTGGGAGTCACGTAGGGAGACAAAACTGAAAGTAAAGTCGCTTGGAATTGTCGGCTGGTAAAAATGATGCACCTAGATCCCATAACTTGACGAATTGTATGTTCTCGTGGCGGCAAAAATCATCCTCGGGATTAAATCTGTGCTCGTAAAGGGGCCTTCCAGACGACTTAACCCAGATTTACTAATGAAAATGTTAATTTCGCCATGTTGGTGGTGTCACAACCCCTTACTTTGGAGCTGTAATGTTGGGTAACAAAAGGTGCTTGAAAAATATTTTTTAGTAAGTTGTGCACTCCCTCTACACACATATATACAGTTCCTCAGGTAATGGGTACCCAATTTTAGAACACAGAAAATAGGTGCAGACCACAGACTCTTGTAGTGTCGGGTCTCTCGTTTGAAAGTTATATAAGTGTGTGTGTGTGTTTGTGTGGGTGTGGCTTTTCTTACCTTCCATAACAGTATTTTATCACCGTTGTTTCTATCTACAAGCACTTCTTAACTCAGTCGTTTTACATGTTTTCTCACCGCAAACTTAAGACTATACTTTTGGCTGTGTTGGTAAACCTTAGTCTTGTGACCTGCTTAAAAGTTTTCCCACGCGAGGTTTTTTAAGTGAGGCTTAACAAATCCAATGCTCAGTTCTTGGTCACTGTTGTTTTTAGTAATGAAGCTGAAATAATAGTTTAATGAATGATGAGCCGCCTCTTGTTTAATGAAGGATTTTATAGGGTGATTTTGAAAATAAATGCCTGAACCACTTTTGTGTGTTTAATACCGTCGTAGTAAATAAACTCGGTTGAGGTCGATGACTTAACCCCCGGAGTACAGTGTCATCATGCTGCAGGGTATAGTGCACCGCGTTATTCCTTGGGTTGAGTCTCATTGTACAGAGAGGGTTTAAGGCAGCATCCACAAGAGTACCTGGGGTTGGCCTCTTGCTCAAGCGGCTAAAATATCTTACTTAAGAGACCAAAAATATTTTAGTCAGGGAGGTTAATATCTTACTCAAGGGTTTAAGATAACTTACTCACGGGTTAGCATCTTACTCAAGGGGTTAAGATAACTTACGCAAGGGGTTATTATCTTACTCAAGTGGTTAAGATAACTTAGTCAGGGTTTAGCATCTCACTCAAAGGTTTAAGATAACTTACTCATGGGTTAGCATCTCACTCAAGGGGTTAAGATAACTTAATGGGCTAAGTGGTCGTGCTCGGGGGGGTCGCCATCTTACTCAAGAGGTTAATTACATACTTGACATAACAAAAATTATCATCTTGCATAATGTAACTTGTTAAACGGGTGAGGTAACTAAGTGAAATTAGTGGAAGAAGATGGGTGGAGTAATGGCGTTAATGGGTGTAATAGGAGACGCCATTGTGATAATCTTTATTCGGGCCAATTACTGTAGCTATTGCGTGGTGCTGCCTACAGGGTGTGCATTAGCTGTTGTCACGACCACCTTTTTACACCTTCATGGGGAATAGGGGTTAATCCGTCAGAAAATTGGAGATGTGTGAAGGTTTTCTGGGTGGATTGTTTGGATATATGTAGGTTTCAGATTATGAGCAAAACTTTCAGAAGGAATGGGAATGAGTGGAATGCTCAGATGTTTTCTTTCTCTCACATTATGGGTATAACTCATACAGTGGGTACCGGTAAATTTTTCAGTATGTGGAAAACTCACAAAAGGGGTAAAGTTTTGAGAGATTTTTAAAACTTTCTCTAAAAATTCGTAAAACATCCGGATTATGGATCAAATTTTCATATAATAGGCTATACGTTCTCATAATTGGTAAAACCTTAATAAAATGCTGAAATGTCCCAGAAAATTAATTACAACTTTCAGATAAATTTTTTTTCTTCTAATTATGGGAAAAACTTTTATATACAGTATTGGGTTAAACTTTCATAGAATGGATGAAACTTAGCAGAGAATATCAGGATTTTTGTGTTAGTGGTTGTAAATATAAACATGACACATATACTAAGATTTTGTAAATGGTTGTAAATATAAAGATTCCTAATAATTTTTGTGTGTTTGTAAATATAGACATTCATAATTATTTGAATGGCTGTAAATATAGTTTATACATCCATTAGTATTCTTCTTGCCAGGTGAGATAGGATTGATTGATTGTTGTAAATATAAATATGGATTAGTATTCTTCATGTCAGGTTGAGTTATAACAGTGGACTTGTGTATGTTATGACCGTAGTCTTTAACTGTAGGTCTCTCGCTGCTGGAAGGTGCATGACTGTGCTTCCTTAATGTTTGTCCATCGATGAAGAAAGAAGGAAAATGTTTAGAAAAGTGTGTGTGTGTGTGTGTGTGTGTGTGTGTGTGTGTGTGTGTGTGTGTGTGTGTGTGTGTGTGTGTGTGTGTGTGTGTGTGTGTGTGTGTGTGTGTGTGTGTGTGTGTGTGTGTGTGTGTGTGTGTGTGTGTGTGTGTGTGTGTGTGTGTGTGTGTGTGTGTGTGTGTGTGTGTGTGTGTGTGTGTGTGTGTGTGTGTGTGTGTGTGTGTGTGTGTGTGTGTGTGTGTGTGTGTGTGTGTGTGTGTGTGTGTGTGTGTGTGTGTGTGTGTGTGTGTGTGTGTGTGTGTGTGTGTGTGTGTGTGTGTGTGTGTGTGTGTGTGTGTGTGTGTGTGTGTGTGTGTGTGTGTGTGTGTGTGTGTGTGTGTGTGTGTGTGTGTGTGTGTGTGTGTGTCATTTAGAGTTATGATACTACGAATTAGAACAATTATACAAATACTACTACTAAGTAATGAAAATACTAATCTGAGAAATTCCCACAAATTTGCAGATGCCCTATTTTTTATCATCAAGGTTGGCATATATCTGAATCACGTAAATCCTGTGAGAAAACACATAATAATGATAACAGTAATAATCTGCATTTTTTCTGAGAATTTGATTCGTATGTCACTTGATCTCACAATACAGTAAAGATAAGTGTGTTAACTACAAAAGCCATTACAGTGCAAACAGAGGTGGTGAAAGGGAAACGATGGGAAGTAATTTTTTTTATTGTATATTTTATTGTAGAATAAACAAGTGGGACATATAGAACCTTTGTACAAGTCACATAACTCTAAGGCGTGGTTACTGGTATGATGTAATGAAGGATTTGACAGCAAGTAAAGTATCATGTGTAAATGTGTGTGTGGGGGGGGGGGGGAGACAGAGATGGATGTACCGTAACTGTTGTTGTTTGTGCTGAAATTAATGTGTTGATTTTATGGTAAGTGAACAAGTCTTGATAGGTCGTTCTTAATATAACAAAGCCAACGTTTTATATACTTGAAGAGTGAGCGTCACACCACAAATATTTATGACACCTTAAAGTCAGGTTGTAGTTCGATAACCCAGTTCTATTTAGTAAGCCAGCGTTTGGTGGGTCATCGTGACGGTAAGCAGGTATATCTTTTAATCCAGTCTATCTCGATAAGCCGGTGTTACTACGATAAGCCACTGGAATAAACCAACGTCATTTTCAACCCACATCATCACTGGGTTAGTCATCGCCGGTAAATATTAAGCCTGTTTAACCTCCATCAACCCATTCTCGGTTCCTCGTCTCATTAAACATCTTGTGGTAAGCCGTCTGGGTCTGTAAAGCGTGAAGGCAACCTTTTTAATGCAGTGAATGACAGCTTAATCCCTCGAGTATGATGCCAACCTTGATCACGTCTTATCCTCTTGAGTACAATGACTTATTCCCTTAATTAAGATATTTTAATGCCGTGAGTACAATGAATTTTACCCTATGATTACGATGACTTCACTATAACCAAGCCTTCTGAGTAGAGTTAATTAATCGGTTTTTCAAGATGTTTTAATCCCTTGAGTACTATTATTTAACCCCATATTACAGTGAGTAAGTCAGTTCTTTACGATATCTTACCCATGAGTACCTTGAGTCAGTCCTTGATTACGATATATTAATCCCTTACTTGCAATAACTTTACTTCTTGAGTACAATGACTTAAACCCTGGGAGAGCACGACGTTGAAATGCTTTAAATACAATGACCTGTTCCCTTGAATATGATGTTATTATACACGGGGGATTGATTCCTCGTTCTCAAGGGGTTAGGAGTGGTTTCAGGGGTTGTATTGGCGCTTGTTGCCTTGGTTAACATAGTCACACTACCTTACCCAGCCGTGTGGTTTCCTTAACGCAGTTGTGTAACCTTTTCTACCCTTAAGAACCGCTCTGTAATACTGTAGACACTCCTTATATATAAGTTCAAAATCTTTTCTCTTATCCAAATACTGTAAAGGCCTCGGGGTTGTTCAAAATCCTAGCGTAAAACACCCTTTAGGTAAGTTCAACATCCTTTACCACCACATCCGTCACCCACCACATCCGTCACCCACTCTCCAGCCTTAACACCCCCTTGAGAGAGAGCTACATCACTCTCCGTATTATCGCGTCAGGAGGTTTTGTCAGCTGTTCCGGCGAGAAATACGAATGGTCTCACGTACACTAGAGGGACTTTGGTGATGACGGGCAAGATGCAGCCAAGAACTGTTTCAAACTCCTTTCAC
The DNA here is from genome assembly GCF_018991925.1 of Homarus americanus. Classification (NCBI taxonomy): domain Eukaryota; kingdom Metazoa; phylum Arthropoda; class Malacostraca; order Decapoda; family Nephropidae; genus Homarus; species Homarus americanus. The sequence goes on from NW_024739413.1 coordinate 272,965, forward strand.
TGGCTTGCAACATGGGACGTGTAAACTGGCTTGCAATAGGTGTTTGGCATGGGTATACTGGCTTGCAACAAGATAGTGGGATATGGGTAAACTGGCTTCTAAGTTAATTGGATTGCAAAGGAACTAGCTTAGACAGTTAGCCGACTTTCACAAGGAAGGGAAAGGTTATCAATGGGAAAAAGGGGAAGATTTAAAGAGAGAATAAATTGGGGAAGATTTAAGGATAGAATAAAGAGGGGAAGACTCAACAATGGAATCAAGAGGGGAAAGCCTTGCTCCCCTCTGTCCATGGCAAGCTTGTTAGCCCAGACAACAACACAAACAATGAAGGGCCTGTACAAATAATGAGTCATTTTGTATACGTTTAGGTGTGTTGATTGACCTGTCTGAATTATCTCTGGATGACCTCCCTTGACCGGTCTGGTGGAGGCGTTTGGTTGGTCCGGCTCAGAAGATGGAGAAATTCTCGTGTTTTGACTCTTTATCACTTTCCGTTGACTGTATTAATATCAGTTTTGGTGTGTGTGTGTAGGAGTGTGAGGACGTGTTTGTCATACCATGGAAATTCATGGTTAATACTCATGCCACAGATTCCGGTAGATGATAACATATGTGGCTTCTTGTCATTGATTTCACTTTGGGGGTAAAATTGATTTATCTCTGGCTCTTAATTTATTCATCTCTTTGGGTTGTTAACACAATCCTGATAACGTATTTCCATTAGATCCATATTGTATTATTTTCATTGACTGCTCTGTTGGTAGCCTTAACTCCAACGAATAGAAAATATAATAGAGTAATCATTTCCTTATATAATTACTATACATAAACACCGCCTGAGGATTGTTTGGTGTTTTGCATGTAAGGTATACGGTTATTAATATTGGGAAGTAAGTCTTTAAATTTTTATTGAGTCCACAAAAAAATATAACTAGCGAGGACATAACTTTAATAACAGTATAAGTATAATATTTTGTCTTATTGGTACACAGGTTCGGGTTGGTATGAAGGTTCAGGCTGGTATGAAGGTTCAGGCTGGTATGACTGCTGGGACTGGCCGTAAGACTGGGGCCTGAAGGTGATGGGGGGACCGTACTGATCTGGGTACTGAGCCTCGCCGTAGTAGGTGACAGTAGCCTGGTAACCGCTGTAGCCATCGACCACGTAGTTCACCTGAGATATAAAATGATCTTTAATGTGTACAAACAGGAAAATAAAAAATCTGTTCACAATTCTCAGGTAGACGAATTAAGTTTTAAGAAAAAATATCCGTCAACTTACCGTCTGTTTGCGGCCGTCGGGGAGCAGGACGGTGTAGGAGCCCCTGACAACGTTGCCATCAGATTCCTCGTTTTGGCCAAAGTCGGTTCCAGCGTATTCGTCCTTAACGCCATATTCGAAGTTGTATGGTATGACGGGCTGGCGGGGTGGAGGTAGGATGTCACGTTAATAATATACGAGGTGTGACACATGTCCTCAGACGGGGATGAATTTGGTTTGATTTCTGTTATTTCACTGTTGTAACTGATTAATTTATATACCATATTTGTTATGATTATGACCCCGCTATTGACTGTATGATGAAATTGGGACCCCAACAGTAGATGGCAATGGGGCTCTGAAACAGGGTAAAGAGGTACCCTCATTAGACTACGTTGGGGCCCTGACTGTAGGATACAATGGAACCCTGGCTAAGTTACAATGGGGCCCTGACTGTAGGATGCAATGGAACCCTGACTAGGTTACAATGGGACCCTTACTATGTTGCAATGGGACCCTTACTATGTTACAATGTGACCCTGACTATGTTACAATGTGACCCTGACTGTTACAATGGGACCCTTTCTATGTTACAATGTGACCCTGACTAGATTACAATGGGACCCTGACTAGGTTACAATGGGGATCATAGGACGTAGTGGACTGACCTCATTGTAGGTGGGTTGCGGTGCTGGGGGAGCGTATGGTAGGTCGGAGGGGACAGCGAGAGCCACGCCTACCAACACCACCACCAAAGTGACCTGGGGAGGTAAAATGTCCTCATTATTCCTCCTCTTGTGTGTGTGTGTGTGTGTGTGTGTGTGTGTGTGTGTACTGCTCTTGCGTATCTCATTAGATGTCTGGCAAAAGTTTGTCTGTATTTCATCATTATTCTTCCTTTTCCAGCTATTACGTGTTTCTTATTTTTCTGACAAGTGTGTGTTTTATATACGAGTAAGTGTGTGTGTTTTTGTGTGTATGCTTTATCATTGTCTTTATAGTAATGTCATTTGATGTTTGTTTGTGTGTAATGTTTTCGGGTTTTCACAGAAATTTCACAGCACTGATAAAACACTGTCTTTCTCAGACTCAAAGTCACCTTGGAGATCATTCTGAACTATTTGACGTTATAGTTGTGAAGCTTGACGAGAGAGTGATGTCCAGGAGTTGTGTGTGGAGCCTTATATACCGAGGGTGATGGTCGACCTTTCTTGCCGCGGGCGAGCACACCTGCAGGCGGTGGGTGGAAGCGTCGCCACACACACAGAGGTCACTGGAATTTGGAAGAATGATATGCGTTATGTAACTCCCAGGCTATAAATATGTGCTTCTTTTTTACTTATTTTGTGGGACTTGACCTCAGTACTTGTGTGATGCAACAAAAATTTTAGTGTGGTTTTATATTTAAGTTGAATTTTTCTTGGTAATGTTGAGGTACTCATATTTTATTTCATCTAATCCAATCCTTGACATACATTGATAACCTGAATAGTTTGTTTAGTTTACAAATGAACAATAGGGTTTGGTTTCGAACGCCCTCTTGTATACTTACTTGAAAGGGGGAGAGAAATGTATACTCTCTATCCATCCGTGGACATGATTTTTGAAGGGTGGCTCAGTAATTTACTTATAAAAGTTTATCTGATTTGAATTTGTATAAACAACTTACGGTAAACCCAGAAATGCCAATGGTTGTTTTCTTTTGCAATATCAAATACCATTAAGCGAGGGTGACACACTTTGTACCGGTTAATTATTTTTTATTTATTTATTTTTGGATAATAATGTATATTTTCGCTCATATAAGTTAATAAATACGTCATTTATTTTGTTGTTCTGCAGATCTTCAGGTTATATTCAATTACCTTCACTCTGCCATGGGAAGTACATTAGCCCTCGCCTGCCTGACTTCCTCTGTCTAAAACTGTAAAGTGTAAACAGAGTCTTAGAGATATTTGAAAGTTAAAAACTCTAAGAAGTGAAACTGTAAAGGCAGTCATCTTATGGTTTCAACATTCGGCTGCGAGTTTTGTTCCCATAATATCTGCTTTGGTAAGGTAAGACACCGTTCAATAGTTCGTCTTATACTGCAGTTGTGTGTAAGGAAATAATGGCGTTCAATTTTTTACAAGTAAGAAAAAACCAGTTGAGTCCTTTACTGAATCGCTACTACTTTATATCTGTTACTGGTATCATTATCATTATTTGTTCTTATTTCACTATTATTTACTTTTATTTTATTATCGCCATTGACTACAGAATAATGTCCATTTCCAAACATTCCACAGGAGCAGACCTGCATGACAAGTAGACTAAATTATGGCGCATCATTGTTGTGTGTTGTCATAATGTGTGTTGGCTGGTGGTGGTGGAGTGTAAAAAATGCGAATGACCAATTCTTACTAGAGGCGACAACACTCACTCCTAGACACCGATATATTGTATGCTTGTGTATCGCGAGTGACTCCATAGGCGGAAGCTCTTGTGGTTGACTTGTACACATACACACACACATATGTTCAATCCTTCATTCATTGATTTCTGTTTTTTTTTTGTGCTCCATGTTTTGAAATAGAGAAATTTATAGTTTTCGGGAATATTTATGGTTGGTTTGAAAATAATTTAGTTCAGTTTCTCTTCCAATGTAAACAGAAAGGCCATACAGGGAGTAATTTTCTTCCGTGTTTTCCACCTAATAATGGTGAAACTTATGCTAACATAATTCCCAGTTTGTCTATAAATTACTGTCAACTATAAATCATGATCATTGACAGACTGACATGGTATAATTTCCGTTTTTTGGGGAGTTTATCATAATTATCCATGAGGTATAAGTTGAAGAGTTGATTTGAAGTTTATTAAGTGTTTTATTTCCACACCTGTTTCTGTCTGTTGTCGAAAATCAACTCAAGACGGACTTTTACCTTCACTAGGTTTATATTGTACTGTTGGGTCATAAACTTTGGTGTACTAGTACTTTTGGGTCATAAACTTTGGTGTACTAGTACTTTGGGGTCATAAACTTTGGTGTACTAGTACTTTTGGGTCATAAACTTTGGTGTACTAGTACTTTGGGGTCATAAACTTTGGTGTACTAGTACTTCTGGGTCATAAACTCTGGTGTACTAGTACTGTTGGGTCATAAACTTTGGTGTACTAGTACTGTTGGGTCATAAACTTTGGTGTACTAGTACTGTTGGGTCATAAACTTTGGTGTACTAGTACTTTTGGGGCATAAACTTTGGTGTGTTAGTACTTTTGGGGCATAAACTTTGGTGTACTAGTTCTTTTGGGTCATAAACTTTGGTGAATTAATGTTTACACAAATTTCCATGACTATTTTGGTGTGGTCTTATATGAGTTGAGGGTTTAGTATGAAGGTTGGGGCTGATAAGAGAGCAGGGACTGGTAAGAGAGCAAGGGCTGGTGTGTAGGCTGGAGCTAGTATGAAGTCTGGGGCTGGCCATAAGACTGGAGCTTGAAAGTGACGGGGGAACCATGCTCCTGGGGGTACTGAGCCTCGCTATACTACTTAAGATATAAAGATTTTTAGACCTTGGTCGTACTCAACCTGAGCCCAGTAGCCGTTGTGGTGGTCAGCAACGTACAGTAGGTCACCTGAGATAAAATACTGAGGTGGAATTATAAATACATATTTTTCCTGCCATCATTTAAAGGCAGGTGTTGAAGAGGAAGAAAATCGTTGACAAAATAAAATTGTGTCAACCCGAAAGCTCAGTTGTCTTACTATACGCGTTAATTATTACAGTCATTTTAGCCAGTATAGTAATCGTATTAGGGTTTCTGTTATGGTATATTACCGTTAATTTGCGGCCGTCGGGGAGCTGGACGGTGTAGAGCCCGAGACAGCGCTTCTGTCAGGTTCATCGTTGTAACCAAAATCTGTACTAGAGTAGACGTCTTTGACACTGCAATGGAAGTTGTTAGACAAGTCATCCTGGATAATTGTGTCAAGTATTAGAGGTATTTAGTAGTCATGTTGGGTGCATTTTCATTCACATCAGTGAAAGGAAGTGCTAGTAGACTGACCTGCTTGTACCTGGACTGGTGTTCTGGTACGGCAGCGAATCATGTTCACCACCACCAGCATAATGGGCTTGTTACCACTTGTTACCTTCCCATACCAATAAGAGAACATTCACTTGACGCTTTAAGGCAGTCATCCCTGCGTCAGCTCCACGAGGCCGTCACCAAATACTCTGGGAGTGATCTTCGCGTGGTATTGCTCACCCATCCGTCCGTCTGTCCGTCTGGTTATTGCGAAATGGTCTCCGCAAAGTATCAATGATTCTGATGGCAGCATTGTAACCAGACATTGTACCTGAGTTCATTATATATTATTATTAATGAACCCTTTATATTACTGTCGCGGTGGGTCCGGGTGGAAGGATCATTCATTCTATTGGTGACTGTTTCATCACAGAGTAGGTGAGTCACGGAGGGTCAACATGATGAAAAAGAAACTGGTAATTATGATCCCACGAGAATATAACGAGTAAGTTAGTGTATGGTCATACCGCTGACAATTGGTGAAACTAAACAGGAAGCGGACGCTGTCTCAACACTGGTGAACTGAATGCCAAGTTACTTGATTGCCAACACTGATGTAACAACTACGTCCCCTTAAGACACTGTTTATTATACTTTATGGCAAGTAAATGTTGTAAAAAAAATTTATAACTTTCATTTTTTACGTATTCAGAGACCCTGAGGACTCGGCTTGAAGTTGCGGGAATATTACTTTAAATAAATCTCAGATTGTTGTTTATATTTTTCCAACATTTTCAAGGATGAGGTTATCTAAATGTTGCTCGCTATTGATGGGTCTCTATAACTTCTGATATTATGTCGATTTTGCCCAGATGGCGCGAAGATCTAACCCGTCCTTAGTTCTTGTACAAATCAATGATAACTTACAGATCTAAATGTGTTGATGGAAAGATCTGAACGACCATGATTATAAGGTTATGGTGTCGGAAAAGCTTTAAAAAGTGATGGTGATGGACCTTGAGGGAGATGTGTGGAGGGTCAGCACTCCTGCAGGCTGTGGGTGGAATGACCACGGGAGGCAAATTGTGCAGAAAAGGCCACTTAAGGGCGTCATGCACCGTCGAATTTGCAACTATTTTTGTTATTGTTTAATCTACAATTATTCTTCCCCAAACATAGGAAGTATTTGTTTGTGGGACTTCATTTCGTTGTTTACTATTATAACAGTAGAGTTATAAAACAGATCTATGCTGTCACGACCATCAGCCATTCTGTCAGCAACCTTTTCATAGTATCGCTTCCTTATAAAAATGCAGCAGGATGAAGTGTGCTATGGGTGTGTTCCTTCTATACTCCTCATTCAGTGTTGTGTCAGCGTTTAACATCCCACATGAAAGTAGAGGCTTTGTTGACCCTTGTTAAGGATAATGTTTTTATGTATTTCTCTACTCTTGTGTGTGTGTGTGTGTGTGTGTGTGTGTGTGTGTGTGTGTGTGTGTGTGTGTGTGTGTGTGTGTGTGTGTGTGTGTGTGTGTGTGTGTGTGTGTGTGTGTGTGTGTGTGTGTGTGTGTGTGTGTGTGTGTGTGTGTGTGTGTGTGTGTGTGTGTGTGTGTGTGTGTGTGTGTGTGTGTGTGTGTGTGTGTGTGTGTGTGTGTGTGTGTGTGTGTGTGTGTGTGTGTGTGTGTGTGTGTGTGTGTGTGTGTGTGTGTGTGTGTGTGTGTGTGTGTGTGTGTGTGTGTGTGTGTGTGTGTGTGTGTGTGTGTGTGTGTGTGTGTGTGTGTGTGTGTGTGTGTGTGTGTGTGTGTGTGTGTGTGTGTGTGTGTGTGTGTGTGTGTGTGCAGTATATTAAACTGAAATACTCATAGTCCGCTGAATGTAGGGTTAATAATTACGTGTTGACTTCACAGATGCATTTGAAAAATCTCTTACAATAGGTTGCATCAGTGGCCATTGAGGGCGCTGTATAGAGAACGTTGTGTTTACTGACGACACAGTTCGTGTGTTTTAACGTGTGTAGTAAGACTTAGACCTTGACCAAGTCCTAACAGCGTGCATTTATTTTCGTACGAATTGATGATAATATTTAGATGTCAATTTTCTTATATTGAATCCTGTATAGTACTCGTACATTTCTAACTCACTCCTTAAAGGCGATTTGTTTTTCATTGGCAATACCTTAAAAATTGTGGTAACGATTATGATAATCTAGGTATTTTAACCGTGTTACCTAGCGACGAATTGATGCAAGTTTAAATAAAGAAGATCATGGTGAGATAACGATCGCTTGTTAAGGTGGAATATTGAACAATTATTAGTAAACTGGTGTGAGATCTCGTTCAAAAGGTCAGAGAGTAGAGGGAGAGGTTAAGGTATCTTGTATATTTATTAGAGTGTAAATAGATTGGATCAGTTGTGTATCAGTGAGTTTGAACTGGAGGCAGGAATAGAGGGGGATCTGCTTGGATAAAAATTATCCAATTACACACTTGTCTGTGCGTGTCTCAGTAAGTACAGTAGTGTTGTCCCCGGTCAAGTGGTTCACTGTATCGTTGTTTTTATAGTGACGTTTTGTGGGTGAGATACTGGCAGTATATAGAGGAAATAAAACTTTATTTTTTCTATGTCAACAAAAACATTAATAGCTGTGGAACATTACTTTGGTATTATATTAAAATGTTATGCGTAGGAAGGTTCATTCTGATATGGGTTCTGGTATGAGGGTTCGGGCTGGTATGAAGGTCCTGTTGGGTATGAGGGTTCGCGCTGGTATGAAGGTCCTGTTGGGTATGAAGGTTCCTGTTGGTATGAGGGTCCGGTCGGGTATGAAGGTTCCTGCTGGTATGAGGGTTCCTGCTGGTATGAGGGTTCCTGCTGGTATGAGGGTTCCTGCTGGTATGAGGGTTCCTGCTGGTATGAAGGTTCAGGCTGGTATGACTGCTGGGACTGGCCGTAAGACTGGGGCCTGAAGGTGATGGGGGGACCGTACTGATCGGGGAACTGAGCCTCGCCGTCGTAGGTGACAGTAGCCTGGTAGCCACTGTAGCCGTCGACCACGTAGTTCACCTGAGACATAGAAGGATTAGGTGAAAGTGCCTAAAATGTTTTACCTTTGTATTTAGGTTCATAAAAGAAAAAAAAAATTAGGTCGAAATATACAGTATTTGGTACCATCTGCATGTAAAACAAATTCGACATATTGCTTATTAGTGATGAATAAAGTTACTACGCCAGAGGTGGTTTGTAGTTTTTTAATTAATAAACCAGGATAAGTGTGATTTTTTTTCGTCAACTTACCGTCTGCTTGCGGCCGTCGGGGAGTTGGACGGTGTAGGAGCCCCTGACAACTTTGCCGTCAGATTCCTCGTTTTGGGAGAAGTCGGTACCGGAGTATTCGTCTTGAACGCCGTATCCGAAGTTGTACGGCATGCCACCCTGTAAGATTGTCGTGGGTGTTAGGTACATGGATCACTCATAAATGCTGTAATGTAAATGTTTATGAGGATGTTTTAAGTAATTGTAATCCTTATTTATTGTTGGTAATGTTAAAGGAGTTGTATTAAGTGTACTGTTTTTTATTTTTAAGCAAACATTTCAACAAATTATTTCCGTTTTAAGATGAATTACTTTATTTCCTCGACGGTGCACAATACACATTATACAAGATCATGTTGAGCCCTGACTCTATAGGTTACAGTGGGGCCCATAGCGAGGACATAGTGCGTGAGTGACTTACCTGGTTGTAGGTAGGTTGTGGTTCTGGGGGAGCGTATGGAAGGTCGGAGGGGACAGCCAGAGCCACGCCTACCAACACCATTACCACAGTGACCTGGGGAGGTAAAATGTCCCCATTATTCCTCCTCTCACGACTATGATGTGTTTGTCAGTATTTTTATGGCGTGTAAATTAATATGTATAATTGGGCATGAATATATGGTGACTGTATCTGTAAATTAATGTTAATTGGTGCATGAGTAGTTCAGGACGGGAGAAGTCTTCGTATGCAGCGCGGACCCTGTCCCCAAAGAGTCGTCAGGTCAATGGTACCCATTTCCAGTTTTATTTCACTATATTAATTATTTCTTGATATTCCGAAATGTTCACAGAAATAATAAAAGACGTATCAAACATGATTACCTTGGAGATCATTCTGATGAGAAGACAAGTTGTAGTTGTGAAGGCAGACGAGCCAATGATGTCATGAAGTAGTGTGTGGAGCCTTATATAGTGAGGGTGGTGATGAACCTTCCCTGCCGCTGGTGAGCACAGCACACCTGCAGGCGGGAGGACGACATAATGGTGTTAGGTAACAATGAAGCAATGGACGTGTTATTTTTTGTTGTGTTAACGTAAGGTGGTGAATATAATTCCCCAGGAAAAGTTTTTTTTACTTTGATGTCAGGAAGCTTAAATATCTCTGATGTTAGATGCTGTAAATTAATATAAATAGTTTGTTTTTAGAGGAAATGTAACTGGCTATCTAACTCGGAAGTTAAAAGTAGTCTCATAGGTTGAGTTTAAAGTATTAATGTTACAAGTTGTGAAGTGAAAGGTCTATATCCAAGGTGAGGTCAAGATCAGTTAAGCTTGATTGATGGGATTAAATGACAATAAAATTAATTGAGATATCGGTGTGTTTCAGCAGTTACGATGGTACAGTGTCATTATCCTTAAAAAAATAATTTATCCTATTGAGAGGACTAAGGCATTGTATTCAAGCGATGAAGTCATTTTACTGATGTATCACCATATCTTACTCAGTACTAATCTCTTGAACTCAGGAGGTTGGCATCGTAGTGAAGAAAATTACGTAGAAATATAGAGAGTTAACAGCATGGTAAGTCCTTGGTTGTTGGTGTCCCAGCTTGTACTGTCATGGCCCCTCTTCCAGGTAGATCAGAATATCATTAGTCAAATAGGGATCACATTAACCTAAATAATCAAATTCCGTCAACAATTACTAACCCTTGTAAGGTGAGATACGCTGGGTAGTGAATGTTCGTGTTGGTGGGGAACGAGTCGCCTCAGTGGTGAATTTTTCAACCGAATCTGTCGCAGTTAATATCTTTGTGATGTTGGTAACTTTTACAGAATTTCTTTAGCCAGAGACACACGATACTCCAGCACACCAGAAAGTGGTAGACAAGATTGCCGAATGAACTTATTACTCGTACAATTTTGCAAGTTGACCTGAACTATATTCTTAAGGTACTGTACAGACGTCTCCAATTATACAGTTATTTGTGACATGTGATAAGCCAAAGGATGAAGTGAGGTCATCAAATAGGCCTGAGTTAGTCGGTCAGGTAAATAATAGACCGTGGAGGAAAGGTTTCATTGGTTCATTAATTATAAGTCATTTACGAGTTGAAACATCACAAACAAACTTCAATCACTGATGTTGCTAGTCACTTATATTTTATCTTTCCATTTCGTTGTCATAATAATGTGTTTAATAGCAGCAGTAGAGTTACAATTGCTATGGCAGTATCATTCGAAGTAAGGACTGTACATGAAACAAATATATTAAACGCTAACACCGTTGTATATCTCTAATGATGACGTCCTATGATGATTTTCACCCCATTGTTTGTAACAGTGTACAGGTTTACTCAATACTTTGTAACTGTTTCTTTATATACAACCGACAATCCTGCATCATTAAATGTTAAAATGTATTTTCGTCATTGGTAGCTGTTTTACACCATGACAGTCGGAGACAGACCAAGAGCTGCACTCAATGGTTTGACGTTATATCGATACATTTGACACTCGTTTTTGTAATTCTATTATTGTTAAGAGGCCAAGACATAGAAATTCCAAATGTAAACCAAAAAATCCTTGTGAACTTAATGTCAGTTTCTTGACCGCTAGTGACAATCCATAAAAAAATAAGTAGTGAGATATATTTGTACTTTACCAGTCTTACTCACCATCCTTTACCAATAGGTTAATTTTGGCTTATAAAAAGTAATTTTGATTATTTAAAATTGTTTATTTTACTATATATATACACAGTACATCTGGAGATAGCTTGTTGTCTGGTTCGTGCGGTTGTTGGAGGGTGATAGTTCTTAATGGTATGATGACTGGGGCTGGTATGAGGGCTGAGGTGTGTATGAGGGCTGAGGTGTGTATGAGGGCTGAGGTGTGTATGAGGGCTGAGGTGTGTATGAGGGCTGGGGCTGGTATGAGGGTTGAGGTGTGTATGAGGGCTGAGGTGTGTATGAGGGCTGGGGCTGGTATGAGGGCTGAGGTGTGTATGAGGGCTGAGGTGTGTTTGAGGACTGAGGTGTGTATGAGGGCTGGGGCTGGTATGAGGGCTGGGGGTGGCCGTAAGACTGGGGCTTGAAGGTGACGGGGGGACCGTACTCATGGGGGTACTGAGCCTCGCCGTAGTACTCAACCTGAGCCTGGTAGCCATTGTAGTGGTCAGCCACGTAGGTCACCTGAGATGCACAGTACTCATGAGGAAACAAAAAAATAAAATGATGGAAATTTTGTAAGTAATTCATAAATAATGGCTTAATAAATACAGTATATGGTATTTGAAATTTGATAAAAAATATATATCTCATGCAAGAGTTGCAGTGCTTTGTGTAGTTCCGACATGCTTTCAGTCATCTTACCGTCTGCTTGCGGCCGTCGGGGAGCTGGACGGTGTAGGAGCCACGGACAGTGTTTCCGTCAGATTCCTCGTTGTGGCCAAAGTCAGTGCCAGAGTAGTCGTCTTTGACGCCGTACTGGAAGTTGTATGGCATGCCATCCTGGAAGATTATATAATGAAGTAGTATTACCTGGTATTTATATATATATATATATATATATATATATATATATATATATATATATATATATATATATATATATATATATATATATATATATATATATATATATATATATATATATATACATATACTCTATGACTATTTGCATATGTCATGTTAGACTTCTCTAACAGTAACAGTATAACTTTACTGACCTGTTTGTGCCCGGACTGTTGGGGAGCGGTGTATGAGTTGTGCTGGGCGGCGAGAGTCACCCCCACCAACACCACCACCACGGCAACCTGAGGAGGACAGAACTTGATTACAGGATGTTCGTCAGAGAATTTAATGACCGTTTCCTTAAAGCTTGATTCTATTACTTATTGTCAAGACTTACCATACTTGAGGATTTGAGATTTTTTGTTTATTTTTAATCAACTGTACATCATCTACGTGGGTCTGAATTCAATAATTACTGACAGGTTGCCATATGAAAGGTGTATATGGCAGTTTCCTTTTATGGACGTTGGTGAAACTCTTTGATTCAGTCACAAAGCAATACTCTCGATAACGTTCAAACTGAATTATGAGCTAGACATTGTTCCCGCACTAAAGATTTGAACGAAGAACATGTTCATGTCCAGCCACCGTAGAGCAATATTTAATATTTTAACGAGAAGATCCCTAAAATTGTATTATAGTTTGTTTTATCAGTAGTGTCCACTAAATATGGCGTGTATATACCTTAGCGATCATACTGGTTGTTTCTGTTGTGGCGTCGAAGAAGAGAATGATGTGGAGGAGGGGCTGATGGAGCCTTATATAGTGATGGTGGACCTTGAGGGAGATGTGTGGAGGGTCAGCTCTGTAGACTGTGGGTGGGAGGGCCACTAGGAACCAAATTGTGGAGAGAAACCCACTTATGGGCGTTGATATTGAAACAGATTATTTAACCAGAAAAATATACTGAACAATAACAACAATATTGACATGGCTGTGAACCAAGTGAAGGCCTGAGCCCCTTTGGTGGCATCATGCACTGTTGAAGCTACAGCGATTATTTTTGTTGCTTTTACCTTCATCATTGTTATTGAGTGGCGTAGGGAATATCTTAGTTGGGAGTACATAGCTTGGACAAGACCAAATTTGTACAACAGACTGAATGACACTTATACGATATTAAATTTTATTGATTAAATGTATTTCCCATTTCCTCATGTGTAAATGTTATTCACTGTGTACACTTATTGTTATGATACAGCTACAGCTTCCAACAGGTAGATGAATAGAAATTTGATAGTTATATTCTCACACAAAACATTTTCTTATGATAAATAGGGCTTTTGTTTATTTGCTTATAATCTCGCTCCCACCTGTAATTAACATTTTAAGAACCAATTATTTTAGCACGACTGTTTTGTTAATTATGGGACATATAGAAATTATTACTCTGACAATATCTGTGATGACAATATTATAGAAAAATTAAAACTTCACGTCTGTCTTAAGAAATTTTTTTATGATTTTTTTAACCCTTTGAGTACGATGATATTTTGTTAATTGAGTTCAATGGGTTAAGACATCGTACTCAAGGAATATGTCAGTGAACTCAAGAGGTTTAGTCATCTTAACCAGTGAGTTAACATTGTACTGAAAGGAATGCAGTTGATGTATAGTTAAAGAAGTCTCCAGACCCACAGTTTGATATACAGTGTAAGGTGTTTTAAGGTCTTACATATTTTGATATTAAAATGTTTTACTGTGATTAGTATTTCGGCGATAATTTTTTATAAGTCAGAAAATATTTAGCCAAAACTTTAATGCCGTTGGGTTTTGTATCTTTTTTCATAGCTTATTATTAGATACTTCAGATTGGTGTTTGAGAAAGAGAGAGAGAGATTCAAAGTGACTCCTAAACGAGCTAACTTACCACAGTAATTCTGGGCATGTTGTGTCGCTAATGGACAAACTGATATAATTATCTAGCAGGTAAGTCATTGATAATAGTAATGTGAAATCCAAGAGCATTATATGCACAATTTGGCAAACTTGGTATCATTTTGGTGCGTTAGTAGATATCAAGATAAGGTCACGGCTTGCGTTTATACTTGCACGATGCGGTTAAATTAAAGTATAATATGTGTGGTTTTAATGTTTCTAAAGTGGTGGCCAAAATACACATAACTGCATACTTGGATGAGCATAAAAGTCCTTGGGTATACTGCTTAGTGTCTCAGCGGCCACAAAAGTTCTTTACGCGCCTGAAACAACTGCTGGAACGAGTGCTCGAATTGTTTGTCTGCCGATAGATGGCGCTTTAGTGTCTCATTTGAGGTTGGTATAGTTTCGAACAGAAATATAGAGGAACTTTTCTTCGTGACTGACCGGTATTGTGTCTGAACTTGTCCCCATCCTGAGATAATCACTTTGTATATCGTTTTGAGACATTAGCATTCAGACATATCGGTACTTCAATCACTACAATTGATTCATATTATTTTTAAAGCTATTTAATTGGTATAATAATTTTTTTGTGGACTATAATAATAAAATTGAGTCCAGTTCATAGATATTAATAAAGTAGCGAATTATGTGTAAATGGGTTATATAAGAGAGACAAAACACCCCATTGATGATATACATTACAGTCAGTTGTTATTGTTTCTGTTTAAATTTTATACATGTCGACTTGTGTGTGTCATGAAATATTATATTGTATATTCGTGATTGAGAACGTCAATGCATTAATTGAATTACTTGATAGACCAGCGTTATTTTGTAGCATATTACACCAGTTAGGGTTTCTTACATACCTAGCCTTTGAATGTTCAACTGTGATCATTTAAGGAGCTTAACTTTGCCATGCTGTTGAAATCAATAGCTCGAAAACTGTTAACAGGAGATATACAATTATTATAATATAAGATACCGTACTTGTACATTACCTTACTAGTTCTACTCAGCATCGTTATGTCATTAAGTACAGGCACAGCCATCCATGACAGCATATTCGTTTTAGGTGCATACAAAAGTCTTATTTATCTAAGAATCTTTTATTTGGAATATGACCAATACCAATCATGATCTTACAAATGAAGCTGTTTTTTTTTCTTGTTCATTTGGTCGCAGGTGCACTCTTAGCTGTATGAAGGCTGGGGAGGATATGATGGCTGAGGCTGGTAAGATGGCTGAGGCTGGTAAGATGGCTGGGGCTGAGGCTGGTATGATGGCTGATGGCTGGGGCTGATGATGGCTGGGGCTGGGGCTGGTATGATGGCTGGGGCTGGTATGGCTGGGGCTGGTATGATGGCTGGGGCTGGTATGATGGCTGGGCCTGGTATGATGGCTGGGGCTGGTATGATGGCTGGGGCTGGTATGAAGGTTGTGGCTGGTAGGAGGGCTGGGGGTGTCCGTAAGACTGGGGCTTGAAGGTGACGGGGGGACCGTACTTGTGGGGGTACTGAGCTTCACCGTAGTAGTCAACCTGAGCCTGGTAGCCGTTGTAGTGGTCAGCCACGTAGGTCACCTGAGATAAAAAGTACATTTAATAAAGATTAAACATCACGATAAAAGTCGTTTTTGGGATAATCTTTTAAAAGGTTGATTTGCTAGAGTATAGGAAGGAAAGGTCCATATGTATGCAGAAGAGACGACTTTTCAAAAATATATTAATTTTGAATTTTTAAGAGTAAATTGAGAATTTTTTGGTTATTTTACCGTCTGCTTGCGGCCGTCGGGGAGCTGGACGGAGTATGAGCCACGGACAGTGTTTCTGTCAGATTCCTCGTTGTGGCCAAAGTCCGTGCCAGAGTAGTCGTCCTTGACGCCGTACCGGAAGTTGTATGGCATGCCATCCTGGAAGATTATATCGTGGAGTAGTAATATATATTGTAACTGAAAGCTGCAGCAGCAGGGAGGTAGTACTTGTATGCTTATATTTATGAAAATGTTTATAAATTAGTTATCGGTACACTAGTCTTTCTCGACATTAACAGTATAACTTGGCTGACCTGCTTGTACCCGGACTGTTGTTGAGGAGCGGCGTATGAGTCGCTCTGGGCAGCATGAGCCACCCCCACCAACATCACCACCAGGGTCACCTGAGGACAGAACTTGATTATTGGGATTTATATTGACGATTTTATTGCCGTCGCCTATAGAGACTTGTTGCACTTAATATTTTGTGACCACTTAGGATACTTACACAGCATATCGTCACTAAAGGCTGACAAGATGGGACACATTAGGTGTATCTGACACTTATTTTAATGGTTTTTTAATAAAATTGGTTCAAACTGAATACTGTACACACGTTGATAGAGGGAACGTGGAAGCATGTACATTACATCCGTTGAATAACTGAATTCATCATTGTGTTATGTAAAGAAGTTCCGTTTCGTCTATAAATAAATCCGCGCACAAATACACACAAGTATTGCTAAAATTACCTTAGCGATCATACTGATTGTTTCTGTTGTGGCGTCGGAGAAGTGAATGATGTGGAGGAGGGGTTGATGGAGCCTTATATAGTGATGGCGGACCTTGAGGGAGATGTGTGGAGGGTTACAGGGAACCAAATTGTGGAGAGAAATCCGATTATGGGCGTCATGCACTAATGAAGTTGCAACTGTTTTTGTATTTTGTTGATCTTACTTTCATCTTTGTTTTGAATGACGTTGGAAATATTCTAAAAGCATAAAAAACACTCATACATAATTAACTTTTGTTGTTGATGTTTGCTTCTCGTTTCATTATGTGTAATTACTATTGTACTAATTGGAGCAAGACGAATACATAACTAAATTAGTGTCCAGAGAGATTGTATTAGGTCCCGTACTGCATATTTTAAGATCTTAGTTTATGTTCCTATCAAATTGCTTCATTTAAAGTATTTCGGTAATAAGTGATATGTTTGAGCGAGCATATCGGGAAGTTTCAATCTCATGACAGGTAGCGTATGTGTTGATAACCAAATGTTAGATACGTCATATTATTTCTTGAGAGAGAGAGCAATTTACTATTCCGAGATATTTTGTTGTCTGTAATTATAGTAGTCATCAGAAGGCCAATCATAATATAATGAATTCATATGAAGACAAATTATATCATTAATTCATGTTAATATATGACACTATGTTGTGGTCGTAATCGTCTACAATTTTGCGTTAATAGGAAATGATTATACTTCATTAAGAGTAATGCGCCCGACGTCGTCCAGATGTCTGTGGCCCTGTTGTGTGCGGGCCTTTATGTCTAACGTTAAAAATAACGAAAGTACGATGTCTTTTTTGCTCAATGCAGCAGTGGTGAACCGTGGTAGGAAGGTTCTTCTGCTCTCTGATATGATTACATTGAAGGGATCATCTCACGGGTTCAAAGGCGGCACAATACGCGCGCGCGCGCGCTTGTGTGTGTGTGTGTAATAATAATAATAATAATAATAATAATAATAATAATAATAATAATAATAATAATAATAATAATTAACGGTTTATTGAAATAGCTTGGCAGCCAGAAGGCTGAAAATATACAGTTACATATTTGGGGAATGGGTTTCGAATTACAAATAATATACAAGTAACATAAGTGATACAAATAAGATATATAATATAATAACTAGATGGGGAAAAGCTCAAACTACAGTGCATTTCAACATAGTGTGTGTGTGTGTGTGTTCAGCTGCAGAATACCTAAAAAATAGATTTACCGATTTTTATAACGGTTGTAATGTTGCGAGTATGTGTTGCTAGAGGGCGAAATTATTTAAGTTTTAGAGAGGTCAAAGGTCATAATAATGTGAAATTCAAATTAATATTAACACAACATTGTTAACTTGGTGAGGTCAAGGTTACTGTTCAAGCTTTCGCGATGCGATTAAATGATGCAAATCCTGTGTTGTTTTAATGTTTTTAAGCTGGAGAGAAACTACACGGAGGTCTGCACTATTAGATTACGAGTTTGTAAAGTCCTTCGGTCCTCTCTCAGCAACCACAGTCGCAAACAAAAGTTCTTTTACACAGAAGACACCGAATTGCTGGAACGTGTCTCCGAACTGCATTTTTACCAATAGAGAGTGATGCAGTGTCTCATTGGAGTTTGGTTATTTCGAAGAGGTATTGAGAGGAACTTTTCTTCGTGACTTGTATTGTACCTTCAACTTGCCCCCGTCCGAGGAGGATCACTTTACATTATCATCGTATTGTGACTTGTATCATGGTACGGTATCACCCAGACAAACTTCTTTCACTCCACCTCATTACTTTTAAGTCAATTAGTTGGAATATTAATTATTGTTAAAAAATAAATTTACGAACAAATAAAACATATTTCTAGAGTTTACCTTTTAATATAGATAGATTTAAATAACTCTGAACTATATGTAAATAATTTTATATCTTGGTAACAGTGATGACTTCTAGTGATGTATTTCCTTACTTTCAGTTTGTAAAATTTATTGATTTACTTTTTTCAATTATTTTATTTCATCGACTAATGGGGTCCTGAAATACTAAAATTTATTATTGTGGTTGACATCTTTCATACACTTGGTTACAGTTGCTGAAAGGTAAACCGTGTTAGGCAGGGAGACATTAACGTTTTCTAGCTTATACTTATTTATTTATAGTGCCCCTTACTACGCCTGACCATGGTTCTCTAAGTATTGATCAATTAAAAGGCTTCTCTTAAAAAGTTTGTCATATCAGTATCTCGAGAACTAACCCGTAAATTTTAACACTGTGAGTGATGATTGGTTCCATTTGGTTTTATTCACAAATCTTACTCCCAATATTAATATGGGTTTAGTGTTGATACAGTTATTCACAATATTGTATTAGTTTATGGTGTAAAATCAAACTTAGTTATATTTTGTATGCTTTTATTATAACCTTGATCTTGGGATTTTTTTCGTGCATTAGGTCGCTGTTGGATTTCTAGTGGTATGAAGGCTGGGTTGTGTATGAAGGCTGGGGCGTGTATGAAGGCTGGGTTGTGTATGAAGGCTGGGGTGTGTATGAAGGCTGGGGTGTGTATGAAGGCTGGGGTGTGTATGAAGGCTGGGGTGTGTATGGGGTGTATGGCTGTATGAAGGCTGGGGTGTGTATGAAGGCTGGGGTGTGTATGAAGGGGGGTGTGTATGAAGACTGGGGTGTGTATGAGGGCTGGGGGTGGCCATAAGACTGGGGCTTGAAGGTGGCGGGGGAACCGTACTCGTGGGGGTACTGAGCCTCGCCGTAGTACTCAACCTGAGCCTGATAGCCGTTGTAGTGGTCAGCCACGTAGGTCACCTGAGGTACAAAGGACTTGTAATACAATATAAAAATCATGATGAAACGTTTCTATGATAATCAAGTTGATGTTAAATTTGAAGGAGCCACATGTGTGCAGAGGACAAGGATTTTTCCAAATACATCTTTGTAAATAGCTCAAGTTAAATTTATCCCAGTCAAGTTTTGTAGCTGTTTCATATAAGTATAGTTTCGATAAAGTTTCGGTCTAATTACCGTCTGCTTACGGCCGTCGGGGAGCTGGACGGTGTAGGAGCCCCGAACAGTGTTTCCGTCAGAGACCTCGTTGTGACCAAAGTCAGTACCAGAGTAGTCGTCCTTGACGCCGTACTGGAAGTTGTATGGCATGCCATCCTGGAAGATTGTGTAATGGATCAGTAATGTGTATTGTACTGCTCCACCTGATGTTATACAAAACACTGCTCATAATTTGTAAAGTACATTTAAATTTTCACGTTTTTGTACGAGATGTCAGTCATGTTTAGCTATAACACTATATTATTACTTTACTGACCTGCTTGTACCCGGACTGTTGTTGAGGAGCGGTGTAGGAGTCGCGCTGGGCAGCGAGAGCCACTCCCACCATCACCAACACCACCACGGCCACCTGAGGACAGAACTTTGATTAGTGGGTTTTATATAAAGAAATTTTAGAGCCACCTCTCATAAGCTTGATCCTTTACATCCTCTTGAGACTTTTCGTAAATTTTATGATCATTATTGTATCACCTACTCAAGCTTCTCTGACCTCGTCATTTAACATTATGAGGACGAGACGTACAGTACAGTAGGTGGTACGCACTTCGTTTGGATAGCGTTGGAGCTCATTGAGCTTAACGTTTTACTAATAATTTCGCATTAAAATTCGTAACTTGAAGGCTGGAACGTGGAACACATTAATTCACTCGTCAGTAATTATGACATTTTATGTAAAGAAGATACTTGTAACAGTATCTTAAACTTTTATATTTTAATATGATCATCCACAAACACACACGTGTTGCTAGAAATACCTTAGCGATCATACTGATTGTTTCTGTTGAGGTGTCGGAGAAGAGAATGATGTGGTGGAGGAGTTGATGGAGCCTTATATAGTGACGGTGGACCTTGACGGAGATGTGTGGAGGGTCAGCACTGTAGACTGTGGGGGGCACGAGGAGCCAAATTGTGGAGAGAAACCCACTTAGGGGCGTCATGCACTATTGAAGTTACAACTGTTTTTTTTTTATTTTGATGCATTTACTTTCATCTTTGCTTTTGAATGACATTGGAAATATTTCACGTGTGGCATCTGTACTCAACTTTGATTAAATCAGTGGAAGATTGGATTTGTACAACACAAATCACTCTTGGATTTATCCTTTTTTGATGAAATTTATTCCTTAATTCATCAAAAGTGATTAACTTATTTGTTCATATAATGTTGTTGTACCATTACAGCTTCAACAAGGCAAATAATTATAGTAAAAGTTTAAATTTTTACATGAGGAACCTACATATTGTATAGTAGGCCTATATATGTTTGTTAATCACATCTGCTTCTTCTCTTGTTGCTAATTATACGATGGAGTTTAAGGTATTGTCCATGAAAATAGATACTTGCTTTTGCTGCTTTGATTCCCAATTAGTTGAAGTTGTACAAATTGGTGCCGCTAGAACTTTGTTGTCTGTTTTAGGAAATTGTGAAAGAACTCACACGTGTCGGGCACTTTACTGCAGTACTTAAGTAATTTTAGCACGGGGAGAAAATGTATGTTTATTATGTAAATACAGTTCTACGTTTTGATGTTTTGAATTATGTTAATAACAAAACTACAGCTTTTGAGTTGGTAAAGAATTCACGAGTAGTTATGTGTTTTAGTTTTTCTTGATTTGACTTATTAGTAGTGTAAGAACATTTAGTCACTTAACACAGCCCAGTGAGTGAGATGTATCCATTTCCTCATACTGGATTATATTGTACGTAAGATTTGTTATATAATATTCAGACATTGTTGTTCACTGGAATATGAGTTAACAAACATATCAGCTTTGTTCATGCATATAAACAATCTTACAATAGGTTTTATCGTGTTCGTGCCCCTTGAAGCTTATATATGCGATTATTCTAATGGGCATTGTCTTGACATTCTTTATATAACGTATATACAATGTTTATATTCATTTTTCTACGAGTTAATAAGAAAAGGAAAATTAGAGTTGGACATAATTTTATCTGATTATTTTATTGTCACAGCGCCTTACCTAATACACTTATTGTTTTCTAATTGACCCAAGCAGTGATGTGCATTTATTAAGACAATCTATCTCGGAATAGGATTTACCTGTATTATAAAAGTTTGGCAGATTAACATGAGGATCAGAGGACGAGGTGAATTTGTGTGGTGCGACTGAATGATGGAAGGTTAAAGGTCAGCGTGAGGTCAGGGTCACCGATGATCAAGGTTCTGCTGTAACATAAAATGAGGAAAGATTGTGTCTTTCAGTGTTCGTTAGCGGGAGTTAGAAATATAGAGACATTACTTGAGAAAAGTACTAGTTTGAGAAATCCCTCGTCCCGGGTGTCTCAACAGGTAGGATATTGTCCCCTCCAAGTGGATAGTTATTTGATTACTCTAACGCTGACCCAGCTCAAGAGTAGACAGCTGCTAGACTGACTTTACTTATATAGTTCATGTGTTCACACCAGACTTGAATTTATTTCATAGTTCATGAGTTGTCAGCACAATGACTGATTTCACTAATCCTGCAGTTCAGTTTTTGTATATGATTTTCGTCAGTACAGTCTACAGATATATAATATAGAGATACCGTCAGTACTATCAACATTATTTAGCTCAATATTTAGATGTTTAAATTTTCCGGGAAGAACTTTTTAGCTATAAAAAAAGTCATTATTTGTTTAGTTATTCCAGTATGTGCATAAGCTTCAAGAATATAAATTTTCAACCTTTTTATTTTACACATGCCAACTGTACTTTATCATGGAATGTTAAATCGTATTCTCTTAATGATTTTTATGTAGCTACCTGGTGTAGTATATTACACCAGTTAATGTACTTATAATACTTAATTCGTCTAGTCCTGTAAAGCCCAAATGGTTTGTTTTAAGAATCTATACGTGAAAGCTGCCGATATAATTTTTAAAACTATTCACTGTAAATATAAACTTGTTATGTTAAGAAATTTGCATCATCTCATTCATCATCCTTTACCTGTAGTGTAATTAGTTATGCTTTGACTCAGGCTTCACGTTGTTTTTATTTGGGCTGATGGAAAGATTTGTTTTATATAATAATGATTTTATTTAATATCATGTTAGGGAGATCACTTGTTTTTCTCGTTCGAACGGTCGCTGGATCTCGTACCTTCTAGTTGTATGAGGGCTGGGGTGTGTATGAAGGCTGGGGCTGGGGTGTGTATGAAGGCTGGGGCGTGTATGAAGGCTGGGGCTGGGGTGTGTATGAAGGCTGGGGCTGGGGTGTGTATGAAGGCTATGAAGGCTGGGGTTGGGGTGTGTATGAAGGATGAGGCTGGTATGAGGGCTGGGGTGTGTAAGGCTGAGGCTGGTATGAGGCTGAGGTGTGTATGAAGGCTGAGGTGTGTGTATGGCTGGGGCTGGTAAGAGGGTTGGGGCTGGTATGGGGCTGGGGTGTGTAAGGCTGGGGCTGGTAAGAGGGTTGGGGCTGGTATGAGGGCTGGGGCTGGTATGAGGGCTGGGGTGTGTATGAAGGCTGGGGCTGGTAAGAGGGTTGGGGCTGGTATGAAGGCTGGCCATAAGACTGGGGCTTGAAGGTGACGGGGGGACCGTACTCGTGGGGGTACTGAGCCTCACCGTAGTACTCAACCTGAGCCTGGTAGCCGTTGTAGTGGTCAGCCACGTAGGTCACCTGAGATACATAAATGATCAGAATTAAATATAAAATCACAATATACTTATTGCAAGTAGATATAAAAAGTAGTCATAGATGTGAAGAAAAGAGTCCTATGTGCTCGAGATTGATTTTACAAATTACACATTTGTGAGAACATTTTAATATTTCTCATTGATCCAAGTAGTTGGTTTTGTTACAGTTGTGGTTACTATTGTATTTTTATTGCCATTATTAGTATGATAATTTTTCTGTCAACTTACCGCCTGTTTGCGGCCGTCGGGGAGCTGGACGGTGTAGGAGCCCCGGACAGTGTTTCCGTCAGATTCCTCGTTGTGACCAAAATCACTGCCAGAGTAGTCGTCCTTGACGCCGTACTGGAAGTTGTAGGGCATGCCATCCTGGAAGATTACGTAATGGAATAACTATTATATATTGTAATTTTGTGCTCCAACTTTTATTATACAGTACTTTAGTACATGTATTAGACTTTTACACTATCTGTGTATTAGGTCTCGGCCTTCAGCTGGAACAAATTATTGTAACTTGGCTGACCTGCTTGTACCCGGACTGTTGTTGAGGAGCGGCGTATGAGTTGCGCTGGGCGGCGAGAGCCACCCCCACCAACACCACCACCAGGGTCACCTGAGGACAGAACTTGAATAATGAATGTTGCAAAAGAAATTTAAGACCTCCGCCTGTAAGCTTGATTCTTGTATGCTCTAGACTCTAGAATGATCATACAAGTACAAGTCTCTAGAGTCTAGACTCTAGAGACTTGTACTTAATATTTTGAGGCCAATATGAAACACATCAGTTCTCGGAACGTCAGTTCTTTTAACAGTGACAGGAAACGCAGGTGTAGCTAACTTTTTCTGGGACTAGAGTTCAACCTTATTCATTTTAACGACATATCAGTAATTTAAGGTTAAACTATATATCCACCTGGATGGTTCGTTTATGGTACACTTTGTATTTATCCGTGAAATGACTAAATTCATCGTATTTTATGTAAAGTTCCGGCAGTATTACCTCGAGCCTTTTCACTATATATTAATCAAATAATTCACAAGCACACACGTGTTGCTAGAAATACCTTAGCGATCATACTGATTGTTTCTGTTGAGGTGTCGGAGAAGAGAATGATGTGGAGGAGGGGTTGATGGAGCCTTATATAGTGATGGTGGACCTTGAGGGAGATGTGTGAAGGGTCAGCGCTCTGTAGACTGTGGGGGGCACGAGGAGCCAAATTGTGGAGAGAAACCCACTTAGGGGCGTCATGCAGTATTGAAGTTACAACTGTTTGCTCATTTTTGTTGTCTTTAGCTTCATTATCGTTCTTGAATGACGTTGGAAATATTCCAACTGTTTAGATTAATGGAAGATTGGATTTGTGTAACGAAAACTCGCATTCACTCTTAATTTATTGATGAGGATTATTTCCAACTTGATTATTTGTGAGTCGTCTGTTGTGTACACTTACTGCTATGATGCCACCGGGACCTCAACAGATTAAATTACGTAGAAATATAATGATTACATTCACACACGTAGAATACTTTTTGTTGCGTTAATTAAGACATTTGCCTGTCTGTGCATTTGCTGATATATATATGCTTCAATATTGTTTAGTTATTATTAATTGAAATGGTACAAACTGACATGACCTTCAGCGTCCTTATATTAGGAATATGTTAAAGGAATATATAAATGTCTGACACACAGTTGCCTTTTCCTTGAAGTTTCAATAAGGGAATAGATAATAAGTTCTTGTCATACATTGTTTCAGTATTTAGTTTGTTTGTCTCCAGTTACACCGAAGATGAGTCCTGTCAGCCATAAAGAATTTTTTGAAGTAGGAAGCTGGAACTTGGATACGGCAGAGACTTTTTTTTGGCGGGTGGTGGGGGGGGGAGGCATAGGGCTTTGAACATAGAACCTTTCATTACTCGTTTTTATTTTAAATTAATTTGATAATAACAAGTGTGTTTTCGTGTTTTTGTAATTTAACTTATTAGTAGTTTAAATATATCTTGGACATTTTTAATACAACCTATTGGCTTCCAACAGTCTCCATATTCCAATATTAGATTGCCATATATAGATTTAATTGTTGAGGGTGTGCGAGCGCGCACGCGGCTGTACGTATTTTTTTATATAGTATTCAGACGTTGTTGTCGGCTGGAGTATGGGTTATCAAACATAACAGTATTGTTCGTGCTTGTGAAAACTAACTTAAAATAGGTTATACTATATTCCAACTTGTTAAAATCGTGTTCGTGTCCCTTGAAGCTTTTACTGTGGATGTAAGTCTCCTAATGGACATTGTCTTGACATTCTTTATATATATATATATATATATATATATATATATATATATATATATATATATATATATATATATAATTCCTCAACCATACACGCACACAGTGTTTACCTGTATTTTATTTACCAATGATGCTATTGGAATATCAGTCTGCATTAGAAATAAATATTATGAGTATTACCATTATTTATTAATTTCACAGCGGTGTAGGTGGCTTGTGTGTTCACGTGCCTTTCTGTATATAAAATATCTGTTAAAGCAGGTTTATATATTAAAGCTTGGCACGTTAATTGCTTGTTAGCTGAGGATAATATGATCAAAATTTAAAGAAAATGGGTAACTGTTGTAGGCAATATTAAGGTCACAAGGTGAGGTCACATAGTATATAGTGCAACTAAATGCTACAGTTTTGGTGTGACAGGACGTTAAAGGTCACGGTCTCCGATGAAGCTTGTGCTGGGTAATTACGCGATGAAAATATTTACTTCATTGTTTTTAAACTGTCAGGAGAAATAGAGATTTTATAACTAGACTACAAACTTGATAAATTCCTGGTTATTGGTGTGTAATAAGGTAGTGTTGTCTCCGTTCAGGTAGGTTACCGAGTGATTATTTCTTCACCATAACCGGAATTTTGATTAAACTGCTTACGTGAATGTGGGTCTTATAATGATAATAAAGAAGTAATTATTGTGAATGTAGTTTATTTTATTAAATATTCATAAAAGCCTGGACAAAAGATAGCATTGTTTTTAACCCCTTGGCTGCGGGAGGTTACCTTAAGCCGAATAAAATCGTCTGGCGGTAGTAAATGGTGAGTGTGGGAATTGCAGCAAAAGGGTTAAAGTTCGATTTTCATTATTGTGATGGAGTTTACACAGATTTAATTATATGAGGGCTGAGGGGGCTGGTAAGAAGGCCTGGGTGTGTATGAGGGCTGGGGCTGGTAGGAAGGCTGGGGCGTGTATGAAGTCTGGGGCTGGCCATAGGACTGGGGCTTGAAGGTGACGGGGGGACCGAACTCGTAGGGGTACTGAGCCTCGCCGTAGTACTCAACCTCAGCCCGGTAGCCGCCGGAGTGGTCTGCCACGTAGGTCACCTGTTGTGTACAAGATTTTTTTAGTGATGTTTGTATTATAGTTTAATCCTACTCGTGTATACATATATATATATATATATATATATATATATATATATATATATATATATATACACATACGCGCACACACACGCACTGTATATGGGTGTAATACGTGTTTTCATAGATAGAAACAAACACGAGCAATTAAATGCCTTACCGTCTGCTTGCGGCCGTCGGGGAGCTGGACAGTGTAGGAGCCCTGGACAGTATTTCCGTCAGATTCTTCATTGTGACCAAAGTCAGTACCAGAGTAGTCGTCCTGGACGCCGTACTGGAAGTTGTATGGCATGCCATCCTGAAAGAGTGTTTTGGAGCTTAAATTTGTAGCTTTTGAAACACTATAATTTTTTAACATCATAATAATTCCTTTTTGACAGAAAATATGACTGGTGACTGACCTGCTTGTACTGAGGTGTTGGGGCGGCGTACTGGTTATGCTGAGGAGAGGCGAGAGTCACGCCCACCATCACCACCACCACTAGGGCCACCTTTGGGGGACAAGACTTGATTATTTCACATTGTTATGCCCCGCCATATGCCGGAGGGCATTAAGTGTTTGCTATCTAAGTCCGTCCATATTTCCGTACAACACAGTTTCTTCGCTGTGAAATCATCTCGAAGGATTTCACTGGAAAGATTCTTAGTCTTTTTAAAAAAAGATGTGGAGTGATTTTTGATGTATATTCTTGTAATACGAGTCTCTTTGGGGGATTTTATATATTCAGCTTATATTGTCTTTTCAGCTTTTATAAGGACGAACATATTTTATATAAAAAAGTTATAATGAGTTGTATTCAGGATTTTGTGGCGAGCACATGATTACATCCCATGTATGGTTGTCTTGTCACGCACTATTCTTAGAAAAAATTTAATAGTAGTAGTTCAGTGGACCTGAAGTCACTTTATCATAGACTGTGACACGTTAGAGTTCTGACCGACTCTTTATTATTGTGGCTGTGGGGTTAAGGTCCTGTTATTGGTTATAGTTGAAGCTGAATTTCAAGCAAACACCGACTCTACTGTGGTTAATGGTACACGGAACTCATTATGTGGCAACTCGGTAAACTGAAGTTAACGTGATGCATGAAAAATAAATTAATCAGAATATTTGATATTATTAATTTGTTTACTGACACATAACAAGCGTGAGGACAGGTACCTTAGCGATCATGATGGTTGTTTCTGTAGTCGAGTGAAAGAAGAGAGTGATGTAGAGGGAAGGTTAGTGGAGCCTTATATACTGTGGTGATAGTTATGGTGGGCCTTGAGGAAGATGTGTGTAGGGTCATCACTCCTGCAGATTGTGGGTGGGAGCGCCGCGGGGAGCCATATTGTGGATAGAAAATAACAACAACTAACACTTACGGTCGTCATGCAACGTGGAATCTATAATAGTTGGAGTATTTTAGTTGTTTTGATCTTCATGGTAGTTCTTGTGTTGTAGAAAGTTATTCCACTCGGAGCTACAACATGTATCAGTGAAATAACAGTGTTCATAGTTTGTATTGGTGGGTCCCCTTATTTACCTTGTTTTAAGTTTTTTGTTTTTTTCGAAGTAGCACCTCGGTCACAGAAACCAGATACGCATTACAGGTCTTTGTTTATGTTTACTTAATTTAATTTGTATACTTTGCTGTGTATGTTTAAACGTTGTTTTGTCTCTATGCTGGTTCACTTGTGTATACTCTCTCTCTCTCTCTCTCTCTCTCTCTCTCTCTCTCTCTCTCTCTCTCTCTCTCTCTCTCTCTCTCTCTACACTATTGTAATATATTAATGTTTTTCTTAAGTTTACTAAATTCTAATAATAAATTTACATATCTTTTATCTTTACAGGTACGTGGTGCAGTTATCAGAGCCCCGGCGTGACACAGGGTAATGTACAGCAATAATTAGTAGTGACTTGGTGGTAACGTCTAATGTACTGAAGGAGCAGGAATTGGGGGAGGTATTGACCAGTTGTCTCCGCCTATACCGTCCAGTAATAAGACGGGTGACTTAACATGGCAGTACCTAAGGACACTGTGGGGATGTAAAGCTGACTGGTTCCATGTGGTTAATTTTAGGTGATTCACTCCTAGAGTACAGGTACGGTGACATTAGTCTCACTCGAGGGGTTTACTCATCTTCCAAGATAAATGTGAGTATTAAGGTAAATACAACTATTGCTACTAGTAATAATGTTATTACTAATTTTCGTAATAATACTAACGCTGATAAACTGATAGTATCAATAATAATAATTATATTGATGGTGGGCATTGCAATAGTGGTAACAATAATTCAGTGTACAGTGTTTGATATGAGTTATTTGTGTCAGCCGCGGGTGAAACAGTTGCTGTAGTAAGAGTCTAAATACAACAAATTATTGGTCATGTATCTCAATTTGTTACATCACTCGAGAAGAAAATCACCACTGTGGCTCCCATTTTCTGTATCAGTGTGTGAGAGTTGGCCAGACTTGTGGGTAAGGACGTACCTCGTCTGGCTGCCGGGCGTACACCACCGCCAATCAGGGAGGCGATGTTCACGTATTCCGAATTGAGTGATTTGCGTTTTTAAAACAGATTTTTGTACATTAGAACAATTCCATAGTATACCAACACGAACTTGATAGAGGAGGACGTGATTATACCTATTATTACCTGAGCTCTTGATTCATCACCAATGCATTTTTTTATAGTCGTGTGAGATTATTGTGGTCATACATAGGTAGGTGAGCATATTACACAACCCGGATCATTAACATTATTATGGGTTGTGTTATTGTTGGAAGCGTCAAGGTCCCTCATGATGAGTGAGAAGCTATTGTTGGGAGTATTGCTTATTGAATTAATTTACACACAAAACTGTACCTTAAGATTTTTTTTTTCTTAACCTTTTTATTGGTGTTACAGCTGAAGTTGACACAGATTTAGTGGTGTGAGGGTTTGGGTTGGTGTGAGGGCTGGGACTGGTATGAGGGGCTGGGACTGGTATGATGACCTGGGCTGCGGATGGGGTGTAAATGGGGTCTGGGGGTGGCCGTACTCTTAGGGGTACTGAGCCTCGCAGTCATACTCAACCTGAGCCTGGTAGCCGCTGTAGTCATCCGCCACGTAGTTTACCTGTTATATAGGATACATTTTAATAACGAACTATATAACTTGTGTAACTCGGCGCCGTTCAGCTAAAAAAAGGGGAGATACAAAACTGTCCGTCTATTACAAGGAAAAAGTTCGAGACCATGTTTATCTAACGTTATTCCCTTGTATATTTGGGCACGCATTCACATATAGTTAACAGTCAACTTTCCGTCTGCTTGCGGCCATCTGGGAGCTGGGCGGTGTAGGAGCCCCGGACAGTGCTTCCGTCAGATTCTTCGTTGTGGCCAAAGTCAGTGCCAGAGTAGTCGTCCTGGAATTTGTATGGCATGCCATCCTGGAAGATTGTGTCAGGTGTTAAGTGTAATTCAATAACAATGTGTCTTTTAGTAAGTCTCATCGTAAGTCATTTTATTATTTATCATCCTCAGTCTTGATAATATGTTTGTGTTTAACCTTTATGAATTATGACTTGGATTGACCTGCTTGTACTCGGACTGATGTGTAGAGGCAGTGTAGCGATCAGCCTGGGCAGCGAGCGCCACACTCACCAGCACCAGGGCAGCCAGAGTAGGGGAAGTCTTTGTAATTAATTTAGCTGATGTTGGGACGTGATTCATCTTGCTCTGTGGCAGTAAGTGGCTATAAGAAGTAGTAACCTTTTGTTTTATAGAGGAAGAAAATGACAGGTTTAGAAATATTACCTTAGCGATTATATTAGTTGTAGTAGAGAAGTGTCAAGTGATATGGAAGAGATTGTTCAAAACTTATATAGTAATGATGAACCTTGGGTGACATGTGTAGTGGCCCAGGACTCCTGCAGGGTGTGAGTAGGAGGCGCCACGGAGAGCCAAATTATGGATAGGAACCCCACTTACAGGAGTCATGCACCGTCGAGGCTGCAACTGTTTGTCTATTTTTGTTACATTTACCTTCATCATTGTTCTTGGGTGGTGTAGAAAGTTTGACTATTTTTTGTGGCTGCACATCTCGGTTAACTGACTACAGAGATGACTTACATAAGACAGTCTGTAATCCGTAGTTGTGTCGCGTTAGTGTAGCATGTGTACGTTGGTGATTGAAATTATATGGTATTTCTTTTGTAGATCTCCAGTTATGATTTGATAATTTGTGTTGTGACGATAAAGGCTATTTGTTTACTTTCTTGCCTTATCATAACACAGGACTCTTCACCTGTGTCAATGTTGTCTGAGCTATACGTTAGTGTGTCAATAAATGCTTCACCGGATCCTTTGAACTCAATGATATTAAGTCATTGTTCTCGGCGGGTTAAAATATCTTACTAGACAAATTCATTACACTTAGGGATTTTAAGTCATCGTCCTCAAGGGTTAAGAATATTTTGTTCGAGGGGTTAAGTCATCGTCCTCATGAGTCTTAAGATTTTCAGGGAAGTCTGCGAGTCTTTCTGTTGACGGTAGACTCAACTTGACCGACTGTCGCTGGGTAGTTGTGAGTCTATTGTGTGAGTCTTTTTTTGTTTTTTATACAATATCTTCATGCCAACACACGAACCCTTACTTGATGACCTCATGTGCGTTGTTCCGAATAAGTTAAAAGTAAAGGAAGGAATGAGAGAGAGAGAGGAGGAGAGGGAAAAGGAGGAAGGGCGATTGAGAGGGGGAAGGAGATAGAAATGGAGGAGGGTGAGGGGAAGAGAGACACTGTGGAATGATAAAGGGAGGGAAAGAGGGAGGAAGTGAAAGAACCTGAGGGAGAAGAGAAAGTGAGAAAGTAAAGTAGATTAAAAGAGTTAGGGAAAAGATGGAGTGATAGAGGAAGAGAGAGTGTGAAGGAGAAAGGAAAGAGTGAAATAGGAAGTAAGTGTGTGTGTGTGTGTGTGTGTGTGTGTGTGTGTGTGTGTGTGTGTGTGTGTGTGTGTGTGTGTGTGTGTGTGTGTGTGTGTGTGTGAAGGAGATGAGGAAGCAGGAGAGGGAGGGGAGAGAGAGAGAGAAAGGGGAGGCAGGGAGAGAGAATATGAAGGAGAAGGGGAAAAAGTTTTTATTTAAGTCGGGTTAGCAACAAACTTTGTCTTCGTCACAAATTTCAAGAACAAAGAGGTTCCGGTTCTTTGCAACACAGGACTTGTGGCTTCGTATTCAGACAACAACATTCTGGTAATAACTATGTCTTAATTGTTCAAAATATATATGACTTAAAACTATATACTGTATGACGTTCTGTGTGTGTGTGTGTGTGTGTGTGTGTGTGTGTGTGTGTGTGTGTTTCTTTTAATTGTTCAAAATATGTTGGAAGGAAATGTAAATTATGTGAATAAAAACTTAAATATGATTTGTGTTAACCGGTTTGTTTGTTTGTTTGTTGTATACATTTGGTTCAAATTGTCTCTCGTTTTGTTTGTCGTATTGATCTGTCTGGCCTTTGTGTACGGTGTTGTGGTGAACAGTGTGTGTGTTGTTATGTTAGAGAGAGGCCGTACATGTGTAGTCACTAAGTCCCATTGCACGCCTTGGCTAAGACTCCGAGCTACTGGGACGAGACTGTACTTTCATATTTACTCGTAGGTGACGCTATGTTATCTCACTGAGGATTGGTATAGTTTCGTATAGGAGTGTAAAGGAACAGAAGTTAGTGACTGTACAAGAGTTATTATTAAGCAGGACCCGGATTGATGCTTCTCCGGAGGTGATGTTTTCTCGTAACTGTAAATGTAAAAATGCATCTAGATGACTGACTTAAAACCAAAGCATAAATATGGTTCAAAGTGGTATTACATTGACACACTTAGCCTTATAACTGGATACGTTCTCAAAACACCATTAGGAGACAGTTACCATAAGCAGCCTTTATGGATCAAACCTGGGATTGTGTGCCGCTTACCTAGCTGGAGGGGAGGATAGTGTCGGTGGTGGCCATGAGGCTGTGATGATGGTCATTAATATCAGGACCTCAAGGAAAGTGGTGTAACCCTTCAGTAATCATCCTATCTTGTCTTGTCGTCTACAGTTTCCTGACGGCTCGTGTCCTGCGGCGACCTAGTGATCATACCGATTTTCTAGTTACGTGTTTTTTATTTATTTATAATGTTATCAGTTGTATAATGAAATATCTAGAACGTTAGTGTAATTTCCACGAGGACGATTGGAAAATCGAATCCTTTGATATTGCTCAATTCATATTGGACATTTATATGTAGATGTATTTTGATCTTTAATTATTGAATGTCAGTAGCCAATAACCTTTGAAATTTGGCTGAGTTCAATCTGCGTTTCAGAGAATCAAAATTTATCCGTCAAAAGAGTGAGGGGGCCGAGTGTATGCGACGCTTTCTTTATGTTTTAAGGGTTGCACTCTAATCTACCCACGTGTTAATGAGTACCTAGCTATTATTTTTGGTGAGTGAAGGCAACTGAGTGCAGTGCCGACAATGCTTATTACAGTGTGTTGTACCTACACTGGCCCTAACGGGGAGTCATGATTTTGGGATCTATTGTAACTGTTCACCGTCCCAAAATAAATTTGGTTTAATGGTCGGAACCCCAAAGGAGGAGAAACAAAATGGATAAAATAGTTTAAGAAACGTGTATGGGAGGGGTGGGGGTTGTTACACTTGCCTTCATTATAATAGCTCTGTAGTGAACTGGGAGTACCTGGGAGAGCACAGAGGTTGGGGATCATTAGGCCTTTTCCCTAACTTATTGTGGGCAATTATGGCCATAATCGAGTTGCTTGAGGGAATAGTACTTGCTTACATACAGTATATATATATATATATATATATATATATATATATATATATATATATATATATATATATATATATATATATATATATATATATATATATATATATATTGGGGTGAGGTTTGGGTCTCCTCCAGAGGGGAACCTGAGTATACAGAATGTTATTGTGTTGTATAAGCAACACAAAGTGGGATGTGAAAGTGAGCTTATTGATAAAGATTATTGTTGTCATTATAGTGTAGTTATGACTCCTTGTACTTGGCTGTGGCGCTGCGGGGATTTGTATTTATTTTTAGTAATTTGTTGGTTTACGGTTGTTTAACACATTACATTATAGTAGGCCCTTCAATGGATTGACTTTACTGTATTTTTTCTCTAAAGTTTCTGTTGGGTGACTGTGGTACCTGTAATGTTGGTCCACAAGTCGCAAGCTTGTTGGTGTGTATTATAAATAAGGCCTTAGCTAATACATGAAAGTGACTTAGTTAAGGCTGTACACCGTGGTGGGATGTACTGAAAGAGAAGGAACTCATGCAACATTTTATTGAAATTTAAAAACAATTATAACAGTGACTAGGCGTGGGGGGGGGGGTAAACTATCTTGAAGTGGGTGGATCAATCAGTTGTAGGCTGGTGGGTTGTATGAGGGTTGAGGGTGGTATGAGGGGGAGGGCCTGAAGGTAACGGGTGGATTGTATTTGTGTGGGTGCTGAGGCTCGCCGTAGTACTGCACGTCGGCGACGTACCCTTGGGAGTGGTCAGCCACATAATTCACCTGGAGTCAATTGAGGAATTTCGTTTTAATTAATACTGAGTCAGTGTGAGTAGAGAGAGAGTATTGGTCACTCAGTGTTAAGCGCTACTGGTACTGTATTCAGCTGACTTAAGTGTTAAAGACACGTACCGTCTGCTTGCGGCCGTCAGGGAGGTCGACATTGTAGGTGCCCTGGACGGTGTTGCCGTCAGAGTCCTCGCTGTGGCCGAAGTTGGTGCCGGCGTACTCGTCCCTCACAGTGTAGGCGAAGTTGTGCGGCATCCCGGGTTGCTGCGTTATGCAAAGTAATTGATACATTAAATGTGAATATAACATGAAGGTATATATTATAGTCGAAAATCTATCACAAATATACCGTATATTTTAATCTATTTCATTTAGGAAAACAATAAGTATTCATGTGCTCCAAGATAAAATATTTATAAACGTTGTGGTTAATTTATGTAATTCACAGAAAACAAAACTAACCTTATAAGTGTTGTGGTGGGGTGGGGGGCCATAGAGGTCGGAGGGGACAGCTAGAGCCACGCCGACCATCACCACCATCACCAAAGCCGCCTGTGGGAGAGCTGGTATTTAATGAATGGTGTTGACAGCCTGTATATACCGTACATCACGAGGTTGTTTTTGTACAGTACGTTTAGGTCAGGTCAGGTCAGCCCTTTGTGCGAAATTTATTTTAGAACTTCAGGTAAGGATAATGATTAATATTGTATGTATTGGGTGTACGAATATGTTTTAGTTATTTTTTTGTGTAATAGTCGTAGGTACTTAAGTAAATATGTAAATTATGTAATATAACATAATAGACTGTCAAGTGTATTTTGTTCTGGGGACTCAAACGTCGCCCAGTGTCAATTGATATCATAACTTTAACATTCGTTCTTCTGTTCCTTCACTCTTTGTTGTTTGTAGAGGTTTTTTATGTAATGTATTATATCAAACCTTAGGAGCCATGTTGTGTGTTGTGGAGGGAGTGTCGCTGGTAGGTGACTGATGCTTGTGTTCAGTGTGTGTGTTTTTATACTAACCTTCCTCTCTCTTTCTCTTAATTCCCTCTCCTTTACTTCCCTGTCCGCCGCTCACCCTGCACACCTGCTGCCATCCTTCTGACAGCTGTATGATGGGTGTCAGCCTTATGTCCAAGTATACGAGAAATTACGTATCTGTGCCATTATCACGTCCATTCTGTCTTAAACAACATGGCGAAACTGTCGAGTTTTACGGGTGTGAGCCAGTTGACAGTCTATTTTAAGGAGTGAAAGGTAGGTAGAAAGTTGCTCTTCTGTTATTAGTGCTAAATTCACCTCTTTTAAAATCTTAATTGTTCAAGAAAGTCTGTCACAATTGAGCTAACTAAAGGCGAACAGAAATGGCATTGTGATAAAATAACAATTATTATTTTATATTTTTTTTTTATGTAATTGTTGGAATTTATCAGTTGTTTAAAGTTTCTTCCTTCCCAATTTCTAGTTGTCGTTGCTGCTTTCCCTCGTGTCGACTACCTGGGAGCGCTCCAACTGATTACACTCCATTTCTACCTGTCACATTTGTTGCTTAACGAGGAGCAGAAAATAAAGTTAATTAAGGTGAGAAGTGAGAAAGCAGTGGAAGGTAAAAGCAAAGTAGAGAAAGACACAATGAGATGGAGAGGCGTGATTAAGAAGGATATGGGAGATTTAGGAATAACGAGTGGAAATTAACACAGGAATAACGAGTGGAAATTAACACAGGATCAACAACAGCGGTGAAGGAAGACCCAAGAGGCAGATCCAACAACAGATATTAACTATATAGGGTCAGTTAGCCACAGATGAAAAAGGCTGTTGTTGTTGTTGTGGACACTTATGGCAGGACACCAGGGAAGGATGAACGAAGTTGACGTTGTGTTGTGGAGACGAGGAACTTCGACATGTTGGTAGCCGAGTGAAATTTTTGTGCCGACGAGATTTATGATTTGTTTTATGTTTTTGAGGGGGGGCAGAATTTTTGTAATTAACTGAAATTAATTATGAGTTAATGAGTATAAAAAATTACTATTGTGTTAATTAGTGAGGAAAAATTTAATTGTGTAAAGTCAATACCATGTAATTTATTCCTAAAATAATTAATTTACTAATGAAGTTTGTGTGCGACGTATACATTAATAAGAGATACACGTCACTGCCTTCGCTAAGTTTGGGGGTGTTTATAGATAATAATTTCAAGTAGACTAGAGTCAGCCAGGTCTGTGGTATACTGCAACATTCTTGACCGGAACTTTTTGACCAGCCAGCACTGACACCGCTTTTGATTAACACTTATGCTTTTTTGTTAGTTAGTTTTTTTTCTTCTAACTATTGTACACACAACTTGACCCTAGACCGACATGTTTTTTTCCTACCTGAGTTTTTATGGAGGTTCAGTGCTTCCATTCCGGGACCTTTACGATCAGACAAATTCAGCTTGTAGCCTGGCGGAGATACCCAGGTGACCAACAGTGTCTAGAGGAGGTGCCCGGCTGACCCAGAGTACGGGAAGGAGTTACCGAGTCCCGGGGCATGTATTGTTATGTTTACTTTGGAAGGGTAAGAGAAACAATGGGTAGAGTCAACAGAAACTGCCCGGAGGAACAACAGGTGGAGGATGAGCAGTAGTACGAGCAACAGGTGGAGGATGAGCAGTAGTACGAGCAACAGGTGGAGGATGAGCAGTAGTACGAGCAACAGGTGGAGGATGAGCAGTAGTACGAGCAACAGGTGGAGGATGAGTAGTAGTACGAGCAACAGGTGGAGGATGAGTAGTAGTACGAGCAACAGGTGGAGGATGAGCAGTAGTACGAGCAACAGGTGGAGGATGAGCAGTAGTACGAGCAACAGGTGGAGGATGAGCAGTAGTACGAGCAGCAGGTGACGGCAGACGACATACCTCTCGTGACTGCTTCCCTGCGTGTCATACTGTTATAACTTTTGTTCTCTTCTGCCACGCACGGTAACCCTGGTCTCGGCCACAATGTAGGTATTGGTCATTATCTTTGACACCAAGGAGGGAGAAAGAGGTAGGAACAAAGAACCCTACGGATATTACCAAATGCCATTGTCCTTGGTTAAGTTTGACGTGGTTAATCTCCCGGGTAGAGCCATTGTGCCTTTACAGAGATAATTAGTCTTTATGCTCTCTGTCGCTTAACGGGGAGACACCAAGAATTACCGTCAGTGTGTGTGTGCGTCCGTCCATTCGAATCTTGAACGTGATACCCTGAGAATGACTTAAGCATAACCGGTTCAGTGTTGCATTAAACCTCTCCTGTTAGTTAGATGATCTTTATTTGTCTTTCAGATTGTGGGAAGTTAGGAATTGTTTTGTCTTCTTGGGTCACTAGTTATAGCGGCGGGGACCTGCATCCACTAGAAGCTGTTTACTTTTAATACTTTGGGAAGTTCAGGTACAAGTTCAAGTGCTGTATGGGTGAGTGAAAAATCCGCCAGCGAAATTAATTAATGAAAATCAGTAGACTGTGTTGAGAGCCACGTATTTCATCATCAGTGTCTTGTAAGAGGATTAGAAAATCTTACCTTTTGTTATCTGGTGAGTCTCGGGACTAAGGCCTTCAGATGTTTAAAGGCGATGTACTCGGCGTCTTTATCGGTTTTGTAACTACCGAACCCCAAACGTCTATCTCATGAATATATTGAAATGCGTGTTACTACCTGTTCTCACACTGCTCTTAAACAACCTTTGGGAATATAGTAACAGTAAGAACTCTCCATGTATTCCACGATGGAGGGTTTAAGTTATATGCTTACTCGTGATTTACCTTTGAATTGTCTGTTTCTAGTCTTGTAATGTTTATAATTCATAATGGAAAGTCACATAGTGGGTATTAGATATAAGTTTGACTTTACATTTACGTATATTGCAAGCATTAGATGTTTGAGTCGTTCCATCGTAAATGAAGGTGTAGCTACTTCATTCGCATCTATTATAATAAATAAATATTTAATGTTACAATATGCCTCCATCTTAAAGTACGAATATTCTGTAATGTTACGTTAGGTAGCAGTATGTTATAGGTGTGTGGGAAGTTACACAGGTAAGACTCGCATTATTTGTGAGGGTTCATTTACGGAAAGGTAGCAATTTTACCCATTTTTTACGAGGCTGTTGTACATAATTGCAGACACAACACCACGCCATAATACACAGCAGCAACAGATATTGGTACTATCCCAGTAAACCTCAGTTCT
Source organism: Homarus americanus (assembly GCF_018991925.1). Classification (NCBI taxonomy): domain Eukaryota; kingdom Metazoa; phylum Arthropoda; class Malacostraca; order Decapoda; family Nephropidae; genus Homarus; species Homarus americanus. The sequence goes on from NW_024739413.1 coordinate 311,435, forward strand.
AGAGGTTAAATTTACTTGGAGTATAGTGAAAGGGAATATGCAGTAAGCTATGTGTTTATTGTCAACAAAAACATTTAAAACAACAGTGACTAGGCCGGGGTAAATGGTGATAGTAACAGCAGTAGCCTTCAGTTATAGGATGGTTGTGGGTGGTATGAAGGCTGGGGTGTGTATGAGGGCTGGGGCTGGTATGAAGGCTGGGGTGATCCATAAGACTGGGGCTTGAAGGTGATGGCGGGACCTGACTGGTGGGCGTACTGGGGCTCACCATAGTACTGCACGTCGGCAACATAACCGTTGGAGTGGTCAGCCTGGTAGGTCACCTGGAGTACAGAAGGTTATTGTATCAGCAATGAACGTAATCAAGAATTGGTAGCCACTGTTTCAATATCAGTGGAATCAACACTTCGAGAACGATGTTTTAATCCCTTGAGAATGATATATCAACCCTTTGAAAAGATTAAATCAAAGGGTTAAATAATTGTTATTAGTGTTAACCTGTAATGACACGTACCGTCTGCTTGCGGCCGTCAGGGAGGTCGACATTGTAGCTGCCCTGGACGGTGTTGCCGTCAGAGTCCTCGCTGTGGCCGAAGTTGGTGCCGGCGTACTCGTCCCTCACAGTGTAGGCGAAGTTGTGTGGCATCCCGGGTTGCTGTCAAAGGTGATGCAATTATTTTTATTATTTTCGTAAAGAGTATACCTACTTGAGTTCAAATATTAGTGCGTTGTCCCCGGCTTTTTTATTATAACATATTTCATAAAATGTCATGTATGATAAAGACCTAGGGCGTAAAATAAACCCGTCTTAATAATAAACATGACTGACCTTGTAACCTTGATGTGGGGGTCTGTAGGGGTCGGAGGGGACAGCGAGAGTCACGCCCACCACCACCATCATCAGAGTTACCTGTGGGAGGAAGGTGATGGTTCAAGGGAGTTGTCCACACTGGTAAATAAATTCTGTACTTAGAGCAGTACGGTGTTCCTAATGGTAAAAGACAATACACCTTTTTTATGTGGTGCGAGGAAAAAAGTAAGAAATAGTTTTTTATTTGTTATTGAAGTTATCGAAAACAGAAATACCATTACCCGAGTACTTGGTAAAATATTTTGTCCTGCTGTAACTGAAAATTGTTTTAACCCCCTTTTTTTATCTTACTACACTAATATGGTCGTGATTTCAACTTTCTTGTATAAAGTGAAGTTATGACGTGCGGATAAACTACTTGATTAAGTAGTTTATGTTATAAGGCTTCTAACTAACCTTGTGAATCATGGTGCGGACGAGGGATGCTTGTGAGTGACTGATGTTTGTGTCTATCCCGCGTCTGCCTTTATACTGACCAGCCTTTCCTTCTCCTGTACTCACCTGCAGCTGTTTGACACATGACGCTCCTGTGTCCCATTAGGAACCAAAATTACATGTTGGCAGGTGTGTCGATCATCATTACCGTTGTTTTCTACCTCAAGAGTGTGCAATATGCATTTATTTGCTGATAATAACGGCATAGCGGTTCGTCTTAAGAGTGAAAGGTGAGTGGAAATTAGTGGTTCTGTTAATGTTAGTTATGTTTATATTCATGTGTGAGTTGTTGTCACTTCCGTCTTCCTCTCGTCTCTGTATTAATCTGAATGTTTACTGTCAAATTGTCTTCTACTCCGCCCTTCCATCTTCCTCTTGGTCTTTCCTTACCTGGTTTTCACTCATAAGCCATCTTGGAAAGCTTACCATCCATTCCCACGGTGTCTCATCCATGGCATTTGGTTGTGTTGTATTTCTCTGTTGTTAGTGGAGTTCGCCCGCGTTCAGATTTTTATTAGTGTTTGATCACCTGTTGTATTGACTCCAGGTCTGTTAACTTATTTTATTTCGATGCTCCAGGTTTATCTACAGTTGATATTTATTTTTTGTTTTGTTCATTGTTAAGCCTGCTTCTGTGAGTACGTTATTCCCGTCGCAATGAAAAATTTGCTGTGCATCAGGTGAAAGTTCCCAGATACTTAGATCATCACCAAACTGTAGGTCAACAACTGAGTGAGTTTTTGTACTTTTTGAGTGATTTCCATAGTCCTGTTCATGTAGTAATTAATTAATAAGACTAGAGAGGAAACAATTCCATGTTTAAACACCCAAATTTACTAGGAACTAATTATCGCCGCTATATTCCGTTTGTACTTTACACAGAATTCTTCAGTACTCCCTGCCTTTATTAGCTTACCAACTTACACCATACCCGCTGAGACGTTTCTTAGTGTAATGTCAATAGATTTATGAAAGCTGCGTTTGATGGTCACTCAAATTTCCTTACACTTTCTAAAATGTGGTGTTGGTTATAAATCAAGTTTGTAGTGCTTCTTGTTTTGTCTATAACCATGTTGCAATTCTCTTAGTTAGGGTTACCACACACACACACACACACACACACACACACACACACACACACGAGTTTCATATTAGTGACAGGGGTAATTGGCTTTTCAAGTCAGTGAAGATTAACTAGCTTTATTATGATCCATTTTCAAGAATTTTCTAGTATGACAACAGTGTAATCAAAGGCTATAAGGAGCAACACAGCGTTGAAGCCTGGTGGTGTAAACAACTAAAAGGGAGAAAAATTTTTTTAGACATCTGGTATCAAGTTTAAAAATAAGTTAATTATTCGATCATAGCGAAGCATCTGCATCCTATAAACTCATTATCATCTTCAGTTTTCTTCGTTTTAATGTCACTTGATTTATCAGTCACACTTTACTCAGTACAAATCGTCGACTGATATATTATTTATTAAACACCAGTGTGGTGCACTATGAGAGGAGACTCGCGTTCCACCGTCAGTCTTGTAAGAGCATTAGAATTGTAAGAGTATTAAAATATGCAGCCTAAGTGAAATCTGGTGAGTCTCACTTCTTAAAGGTGATGTATGCAGCATGTTGCATCTATTCTGCCACGACTGAAATCCTTTCATGGGTATGTTAAAGGAGTGTGTTGTATCTTGCCCTCTTTCTGTCTCAGATCACTTTAACAGTACTGTGTTGTAGTAAACAGGATACGGGGGATTTTCATGTTATCGTTGGGAAGATTGTCGTTGTAAGAGTATAGGAACAAAGTTTGCAGTTACTGTCCCAAGGCTTCTCTTTTTTCTTCCAGCTTCTTCTTAGGAATGTGATTGTTAAAAGATTATAGCATTTCTAGAAAGTGAATTAATGTTAACAATGATGAAAGACAGTATGCGGTAATATTAATCTTTATTGTCAACAAAACATCATGATTATTTAAAACAACAGTGACTAGGCCGGGGTAAATGATGATAGTAACAGCAGTAGCCTTCAGTTATAGGACGGTTGTGAGTGGTATGAAGGCTCGGGTGTGTATGAGGGCTGGGGCTGGTATGAAGGCTGGGGTGTGTATGAGGGCTGGGGCTGGTATGAAGGCTGGGGTGATCCATAAGACTGGGGCTTGAAGGTGATGGCGGGACCTGATTGGTGGGCGTACTGGGGCTCACCATAGTACTGCACGTCGGCAACATAACCGTTCGAGTGGTCAGCCTGGTAGGTCACCTGGAGTACAGAAGGTTATTGTATCAGCAGTGAACGTAATCAAGAATTGGTAGCCACTGTTTCAATATCAATGGAGTCAACCCTTCTAGAACGATGTTTTAATACTTCGAGAATGATGGATCAAACCTTTGACTTGAAAAGGTTAAATCAAAGGGTTAAATAATTGTTATCAGTGTTAACCTGTAATGACACGTACCGTCTGCTTGCGGCCGTCAGGGAGGTCGACATTGTAGCTGCCCTGGACGGTGTTGCCGTCAGAGTCCTCGCTGTGGCCGAAGTTGGTGCCGGCGTACTCGTCCCTGACAGTGTAGGCGAAGTTGTGTGGCATCCCGGGTTGCTGTGAAAGATATTTAATGTAAATATCTAGCGTTCACTTTCATACAGTACCGTATACAAAAGTTCTTTATTACAAGAAAATATCAACTTGAGCTAAAATATAACTGCGGTATCCAACAGCTGCTAAGATATGTATTTCATAAAATCTATTGTGAAATAGTTTTCTCACTTAACTTGGAATTTTTAGACATGAACTATTAATTTCAAAATATAGTACACTGTTTTTAATTTTAATGTTGATAATTATTATTCTGATAGAACCTAGAATACTCTCGAGAATACGACTGACCTTGTAACTGTTTTGTGGTGGGTGACTGTAGGGGTCGGAGGGGGCAGCAAGAGCCACGCCCACCACCACCACTACCACCACCAGAACTGCCTGTGAAAAGACGATGATTAGAGGGAGTTGTCAACATGCTTATGTACGAGCAGCTGAATTTGTGCATAGAGAAACATTGAAGTCCTGTTAACAGACAGTGAAAGTCCACCCTATTTTATTTAATGTTAAGAAACAGCAGAGTTAACCACTATTGCATTCTTGAAGCTAATTTTATATTATGGTGTTCTGTACTACCATATTGTATACAGACGTAGAATTCCAGTCCCTAATTTGGTGTTATTTTTAGCACTAATTTCTAAGACATTCAGACCCTTTTAACAAGAAAAACTTATCTATATCGAGTTGATCTTGTGTCCAACTTTTGTATATTGTGAAGGTGTGACATGTGAATAAACTACTAGCTGAGGTGGAGTTTGTTATACTTCATAACACGAACCTTAGGATTCATGCTGTAGAGGATGTTAGTTGTGGGTGACTGATGCTAGTGTTCAGCCCGAGTCTGTCTTTATACTGGCCAGCCCTCCCTCACCTGTCCACCACCCACCCACCCTCACCTGCAGCTGTGTGATACATGGACCTCCTATCTCTTTGTATTAACAAAAATTATATGTTGTCAGTTGCGTCGTGCATTATCACACCTGTTCTTCGCCTTAAATTATGAAGTTAGAATTATTATTACTGACAGTAACGCCACAAAACTTTGAGTGAAAGGTGAGTGGGAAGCTGATGTTCTGTTGTAGTTTGATGTACTTTAACATCCTTATTGTATCCTAATTGTTCTGCATTCACAATGTTCCTTGTTATCGGTATAACACAATCATAGGGACACGTTTGATGGGCTGCCACGTCACCTTATCAAGGTTGTGCAAACTAAGTAGTTTTAGGTATGTGCCATCTTATACTGATTCCTGGAATTCTTTAACATAAATATACTGTATATTTTCTATGTTAAGATTGGTTTGTTCCCAGTTTCTTGTGTGTCTAGATCAGCCTCGGATATCTTGATTCTGGATTAATAACGGCCTCGTTGATACATCCTGGTTTTGTACTTACTTTCTCCATATCTTGTTGACTCGAGCTGTTTCTTAACCTAAAATAGTGTACCTCAAGACCTTTCGTCTGAATTCAGCTTGTATACAGATCGTCTCCTTTTCTCTACCCGGGGGTGGCTTTGGACAATGCACTACAGTATTACATTAAACTGCCACTGGGCTTCCTGACTGATATTGGGGTTTTCACTATCCCTTTTTTATTGAAAATTATTTATGACATTTTGATGAAATTAGTTGCTGGTTCGCTATTATCCGGATGTTTCTCCCTATGAATATCTTGTTTTAGTAGAATGATTTTTCCGGCTGCTGTTTTCTCTTTCCACCGACCCTTTTCGTTTTTGTTTTGTATATCTCTCTGACTTATTGACTGACATGAGAAGGGAGGGAGGTATGGGGCCATAGGCATCCTCCCCTTCAGTGTTTGTAAGACGCGAATGATCATAGCGGAGCATCTGTAGCCCATAAACTCACTATTCTTTGTTTTAATGACACTTGATTCATCAGTCACACTTACTCAGTACAAATCGTCGACTGATATATTAGGTATTAAACACCAGTGTGGTGCACTATCAGGGGAGACTCACGTTCCACCGTCAGTCTTGTAAGAATATTAGAATTGTAAGAGGATTAAAATATCCAGCCTAAGTGATCTCTGGTGAGTCTCGAACTAAGGTCGTCACTTCTTAAAGGTGAGGATGCGGCGTGTTGCTTCTATTCTATCACGACTGAAATCTTTTTACGAGTATGTTTAAGGAGTGCGTGTTGTATCTTGTCCTCTTTCTGTCTGTTAATACTTAGTAGGCAGAACCTTGAAGGTATTTAATCTTAAATAACATTAGGAACTTTTGATAAGTGGTAAACATTCTACTCCATTCATCAGATCCTGTACTGCATTTCGCCTTTTCACATGCCAGGTTACCATATGAAGTGTGGTTTCATATGCAATGTCACTAAAACTAAAGGGACTTTATCACAGTTGACGTGTATTAACATTATAATTTACCATGAGGTGTTTAATGTGTACTAAGTTGTTAGTGATTTGAGTGATTGATTGATACATTTATTGAGATAAAAAAAAACATCTCAAAGGGATGAAGTGACATAAGTCATCCCCACCCCGGTCCAGGAATATCCCTCTTAGGACTATTAGGTCAAGTTATCCACAGTAGAGTTTTTGCTGCCATTTTCTTCATTAAGTTATTAAGATATTATACGTACACCGGTAGACTGTAGAACGAGAAGTTACAACACATTACCAGAGGATAATTTCCTTCTTACCCCTTGTCGCTACACTCCGTTTTATCAAAGATTGTTCTTAGCAACTTGCTTGTTAAAATGTTCAATGGAATTTATCTGGAGAATAATGAAAAGGAATATGGAATAAGCTAAAATTTATTGTCAACAGTAACACATTTTAAACAACAGTAACTTTGGTCATGGTGAAAGGTAATGGCAGTAGCAGTAGCTTTCAGTTATAGGTAGGTTGGGGGTGGTATGAGGGCTGGGGCTGGCCATAAGACTGGGGCTTGAAGGTGACGGGGGGATTGTATTGGTCAGGATGTCGGGCCTCGCCGTAGTACTGGACGTCGGCAATAAAACCTTTGGAGTGATCAGCCTCATAGGTCACCTGGAGGAGAGAGAATAAATTTGTATTAACAGTGAATACATTCCAGAATTGACAGGGGTTGACAGTTACAATGAACATTGTCATCGTGAACCATAAATAGTGTTTAGCTGAATAAGAACGTTATGTAAAGACACGTACCGTCTGCTTGCGGCCGTCAGGGAGGTCTACATTGTAGGTGCCCTGGACGGTGTTGCCGTCAGAGTCCTCGCTGTGGCCGAAGTTGGTGCCGGCGTACTCGTCCCTCACAGTGTAGGCGAAGTTGTGTGGCATCCCCGACTTTCATTGAAATTTTTTCATATTAAGTTTATAAACGATTGTCTCGGGTATTAATAACTCAGGTATATAAGGATTATTTCGTGTATGAATATATATAGAAGCAAAATACTATATGAGTGCGGTATCCCCGACTGACTGCTTTATTTTGATGGGTATATATTAAAGTTACTAGGAATATTCTCCTTAATCTATTTTATGTTCAATTTTGTACAATGAAAATATTGCATTTTAGAATCATTTGTCTTGGATTAAGATGTTGCTGTGTATGTTAATGACATAAGAAGTACAATACTGAATTTTATATTAAATAGGACTGACCTGGTAACCATTTTGTGGTGGAGGTCCGTAGGGATCGGAAGGGGCAGCGAGAGCCACACCCACTACCATCACCATCATTAGAGCTGCCTGTAGGGAGATGAGAATTAAGGGGAACTGTCAACACCTTCCTCTATAATAAGCTATATAATTTATATGAGAAAAATCATTTAGGTTCTTCTAACAGCCGGAACATTTTTCCTTTTATTTTATATAATGCAAGGTGAAGGTAAGAGAGAGTCACTATTGTATTATTGATGCTCATTTTGTTTTAAGTTACTGTCTTACCAGATCAAAATATAAACAGTTAGTAAATTAACTTTACTGTAACAGTACTTCACCAGAGACTCGCGCCCAGCTTTATTAAGACAACCCTATTTGTGTCGAGTTAACCATGTTAAGTTTACTGTTTTGCTGCGAGAAGTTAAGCTCAGACCAATGAATGAATTACTGGTTTGTGTACAGTTTAATGTTAATGTTTCACGTCACGAACCTTTTGAGTCATGTTGTGTAGTGTTGGTGGTGGGTGACTGGTGCTTGTATCCAGCCCGGGTCTGCCTTTATACTGACCAGCCCCTCACTCACCATATGTCTGCTCCTCACTCTCACTTGTTGGCTTCTTCCTCCAGCTGTGTGGTGCATAACGCTCCTACCGCCAAGTAAAAACATAAACATTACATGTCGCCAGTTGTTTAGATCATTACAGTTGTTTTCTGCCTCATGATTACTAAATTTGAGTTTGATTATTGATATTAACTCCATAAGTCTTAACAGTTATAAGCAAGTAGGAAGCAACAATCTGTAGTTATAGTTTAATATATATTTAAACCTTAAATGTATTTGTCTCAAAAATAAATGTTGCCGTCAATAGTTTTTATAGATCATTCATGTTAGTTTTGTTAAGGATACCATCACATCAGAACGGTGAGTAAGACATTATTTTTGTTTTGTGGTAAAAGTTGGTCTGGTTACTTTGTATACCAGTCCCCTACAAGTGACTGTCTCCCGGTTGAGTTTACTCCTGCTGACTTTTTAAGATGTTCTGGAAAGATCCTCATAACTTGTTCGTTGGTTACTGTGCAGAAGGGTAGGACTGCTGGCATTGCAATCTGGGAGACTTTGCAAATAACAATTCCTTGCTGGCAGACCGGAAGATATTTTTGTTGCCGTTGACAGACCTCCAATGAGAGGTTCACGGCCGCTGTGAACATGGAGTTAAGATCATCGTACACTCCTAATTTGTTGTTTTAACCTTTAGGCTCCTGGAGGTTTCCTTAAGCTGAATAAAATCATCTGGCCACGGACAAGTGCTTTTGGAGGAGATACAAGGCATCGTGGTCATCCTGGTTAGCTATTCTTTTTCTCATCCTTATTAAGTCGTCCACTTTCTTGAACACAAAGGAGGGACGTAGGCGCCCTCCCTCTCTGCTTTAATGACACTTGATTCATCAGTCACACTTTACTCAGTACAAATCGTCGACTGATATATTAGGGATTAAACACCAGTGTGGTGCGCTATGAGAGGAGACTCGCGTTCCACCGTCAGTCTTGTAAGAGTATTAGAATTGTAAGAGGATTAAAATATCCAGCCTAAGTGAAATCTGGTGAGTCTCGAACTAAGGTCTTTACTTCTTAAAGGTGATGGATGCGGCGTGTTGCATCTATTGTCACGACTGAAAATTTCTTCGAGTATTTTTGAGTGCGTGTGCCTTCTTATCCAATACCAGGACAGTATTTCTTAGGAACTAGCGGAAGGAATATTTGTTAAGTTTCGTTGGGAATATTGAAGTTGTAAGAGTATGGACACTTGACATAATATTGCCAATATCAGCGGGTATGGTCCTCTAAGATAAGCCAGGGGTATTTAAGCACCACCTGTCTTAACCCTGGGAGATAGCAGATACTGGGATGGACTGTGATCGCCTTACTCTTGTTAAAAAATGAAGGCTTCATGTTTGAACGGTAATATAGCGATCCCTAAGGACAATATTGTACTGGTGTTTGATGTTAAATACCCCCGGCTTATTTTCAATGACTATATCAATGGTTTATTTTTTATATTTCTTGTGCTCTGATGGGGATGATACATAAGATTGGCTATCAGCTTCGTAGTTGTTAAAAACAAATCTCTGCAGTTCACCTTCTCCCTTCTAACTTATCACAAGAACTTCATTATGTAAATAATTTATGCGGTATAAGTCTTCGCATTACTTTATACTGATGCTCATTATCATTAAATTTCATTATAAGATGTTTAGTGTGTACGAAGTTAAACGCTAGATTTTGCTGGATGCTTTATGTTTTGCTATAGTGAGACTTAGTTATCACTCCCTCGGGTATTAGATTATTGTAAATACTGTACATAAAAACACCCACGAATAATACACGGTACAATATACAATAGCAGCAGGTATTGTAGAGTTCTCACCATGACAGCTGTATCCCATATTATTCTTAGTGATACGAGATATACAAAGTTCCACCAAGTATAGAGATTAAATTGATCTGGATTAAAATGAAAGGGAATATGCAGTAAGCTATGTGTTTATTGTCAACAGAAACATTTAAAACAACAGTGACCAGGCCGGGGTAAATGATGATAGTAACAGCAGTAGCCTTCAGTTATATGATGGTTGTGGGTGGTATGAAGGCTGGGGTGTGTATGAGGGCTGGGGCTGGTATGAAGGCTGGGGTGTGTATGAGGGCTGGGGCTGGTATGAAGGCTGGGGTGATCCATAAGACTGGGGCTTGAAGGTGATGGCGGGACCTGACTGGTGGGCGTACTGGGGCTCACCATAGTACTGCACGTCGGCAACATAACCGTTGGAGTGGTCAGCCTGGTAGGTCACCTGGAGTACAGAAGGTTATTGTATCAGCAGGGAACGTAATCAAGAATTGGTAAAGGTGGACAGCTGCAATGGTAAATATCAGTGTTAACTGCTTATGTTTGTTAATCTTTTAGCATATGGATGTAATGACACGTACCGTCTGCTTACGGCCGTCAGGGAGGTCGACATTGTAGCTGCCCTGGACGGTGTTGCCGTCAGAGTCCTCGCTGTGGCCGAAGTTGGTGCCGGCGTACTCGTCCCTCACAGTGTAGGCGAAGTTGTGTGGCATCCCGGGTTGCTGCGAAAGATAATTAATGTAAATATTTTGAATATTTACCTCGCTTAGTGATCACTTTTAAATACAAAAACTATTTCGCATAAGAAAATAAATGAGTTAAAATAATAGTGCGTTATCCTTAAATTCTATTATAACCAACTGGGTTTTGTTTTGGATTGTAGGGAGGAACTTTTGAATTTGTAAACAATAATATGTTACTATGTATGATAAAGACCTAGGGCGTGAATAACCCCGTCTTGATATTAAACCTGACTGACCTTGTAACCTTGATGTGGGGGTTTGTAGGGGTCGGAGGGGACAGCGAGAGCCACGCCCACCACCACCATCATCAGAGTTACCTGTGGGAGGAAGGTGATGGTTAAAGGGAGTTGTCCACACTGGTAAATCTGTACATCCGTTAGCATTAACATATATACTCCTAACAGCGAGTGATAAAACTAAGTAGACATTTTTATTATTAAAGTTGTAGATTTTTAGTGCACTCTGTTCAAATGTTTAGTATAACGCTTGTCTATTGTTGCGAGTGAACATTTTTTGAACAGCAAGTCGTGGATTCAACCTTTCCTCTTTTTTTTTGGTTATGAATTGAGTGTAAAATAAAGTTATGACTCGTGAATAGGTAACATGATAAGGTAAATTATAACGTTTGTTTATAATGAACCTTGTGAGCCATGTTGTGTTGTAAGAGGTTGGTGGATGACTGTTGCTCGTCTCCAGCCTGTGTCTGCCTTTATACTAACCAGCCCCTCCCTCATCTGTACTTACCTGTCCACCACTCTCCCTCACCTGTTGGCAGTTTGCGTTGTTAATTATTACACCTGTCTTCTTTGCTAAAATTACGAATTTCCTTCTTATGTGCAATATTAACTCCATAAGACACGAGTGAAAGGTTGATAAAGAGGTTTAGTTATGGTGGTTTTGTTATATAATGTAACGTTTTTAATGATTTATAACAATAATTAATTTACTTGAATATTCAGAACGGCACAACTTCAAATTGTTCAGTACCGTACTACGTTAACCCCCGAATGTATTGAATTACACTATTGATTAAGATTGGTAACCCCTGAGAACAGTGACGTCACACCCTTCATGTTTGTATGTATATATATATGTGTGTGTGTGTATATGTAATATATATATATATATATATATATATATATATATATATATATATATATATATATATATATATATATATATATATATATATATATGCAAGTAAATCACTGTAGGTGCGCGTGATCTAGGTATATGCTGATAACCACAAGGAAAGAAGAAAACACGAAGTTCCCAAGCGCTTTCGTGTAATTCACATCTTCAGGGGTGAGTACAGACTAAAGAGAAATACAAACCAAGGTGTATATATACAGAGGAGGGTGAGACCAGGTCCACAATGGTCAGGTATTAGGTAATGACCCTACTAATCTTTAAATAGCACACAACGGTTGGTGGTCAGGTCAGAGGGTAAGGTGACCCAACTTTCTCACCTGGTTACAAATCTTCTTAATTACAAAATTGTCCAGTTTGTACAGGCCATTACTCAAATTCATGTTGAATGCTTCGGTATGTTTAATAAGACTAGATTCTATGATGTTCCTACTATCAATTGAATTACAAGGTAATATTGAGGAGGCATTATCCCAGTCAATGCAATGCTTATTATCTCTCAAATGAACAAACAGAGCATTGGATTCCTGGCCTGTCCTAACACTGTATTTGTGTTGTTTAATTCTACCGAAGCATTCAACATGAATTTGAGTAATGGCATGTACAAACTGGACAATTTTGTAATTAAGAAGATTTGTAACCAGGTGAGAAAGTTGGGTCACCTTACCCTCTGACCTGACCACCAACCGTTGTGTGCTATTTAAAGATAGTAGGGTCATTACCTAATACCTGACCATTGTGGACCTGGTCTCACCCTCCTCTGTATATATACACCTTGGTTTGTATTTCTCTTTAGTCTGTACTCACCCCTGAAGATGTGAATTACACGAAAGCGCTTGGGAACTTCGTGTTTTCTTCTTCCTTGTGGTTATCAGCATATATATATATATATATATATATATATATATATATATATATATATATATATATATATATATATATATATATAATGTGTGATACAGCCTCAGCTCCATCATAGGAGTTGACCTGGCTTGTACAGTTACCCTCGTCCGTCCCTTCCTTTGTTAGCAGGCTCAAAGGGTTTCCAGGATCAGGGTCCTATATTACACGTATGGTTAGTTTTCGGACATTGGCGGAAGGGCAGCAAGGGAGTTGGGGGAGGGAAGGAAGGAGAGTATGTAAGCCCTTTACACTTTGTCATCAGGACAAAGACTCCCCTGCTCCCTAGATACATAAATGCCTTTTTATATTTGACATTCCATAATCAAGTTGTCCCTCAAAGAGTAGAAATCTAGGGGTAGTGTTAATTAATAATGTATCTTATTCTATCCACGTGTTACAACATTAATTGATCCGATATGTAAGAAAAATGCAATTGATAAGAATTCACTGACGGTCTTAAGAGTTGTAAGCTTTATTATCAGAGTTTTGTGAGAGGATTAATATAAGAATTAGCACAGTTGCTGCTTCTCGAACTACTGTCTCGGGATTTTAAAGGCGGCGGACGGCGGGCGTTGATCACTCCCTTGGACGAACTCACTATGTTTATTGGATGTATAGCTGAGAGGGTGTTGCTGCTGCTCCTGCCAGCACTTGGGTGGGAGACCTTCCCCATGGTACAAGTTGACTATGTACCCTAGGTGGAATTATTATATGACGAGAAGTTTCCCATTTATGTATGGTGTGCTGATACAGTAGACATATTTAGCCATTTTTTTTAGTGTAAGTCTTTTGGTTTGTAATGCCATACCGTTTTTAACAATTCCGTATTATAAGATTTGGTGAAAGAGATATTTGTAAAGCATAAAGGTAGCTACAGGTATCTTAATTAGGGTTTCATATCCGCCAGAGTGACTTGAAGGTGTTTTTCATCTTAGTCTACAAATATATTGCCCGACTATACCATCAGTATACAGCGTTTAGGATAGCTGTATCTGCCCACTGAGTTTAATTCTTACTGATACATCAAATAGTTTCTTACAGATTACAGCAAGTAATTTTATAAGGAATGCAACCAAAGGGAATATGTATTTAACATCAGTTTTATTATCAACAAAATGACATCTCCAGCAACAGTGACTAGGCCGAGGTAAGTATTAGTAGGTTCTGCGGATACCCTCAGTTATAGGTAGGTGGTGGTGGGTATGAGGGCTGGGGTTCATATGAGGGTTGGGGTTCGTATGAGGGCTGGGGCTTGTATGAGGGCTGGGGCTTGTATGAGGGCTGGGGCTTGTAAGAGGGCTGGGGTTCGTATGAGGGCTGGGGCTCGTATGAGGGCTGGGGCTTGTAAGAGGGCTGGGGTTCGTATGAGGGCTGGGGCTTGTATGAGGGTTGACCATAAGACTGAGGCTTGAAGGTGGCGGGGGGACCGTACTCGTGGGGGTACTGAGCCTCGCCGTAGTAGCTGACTTCGGCCTGGTAACCCTTGTAGTGGTCAGCCTCGTAGTTCACCTGGTGTAAATAAAGTGGGTTATTATTAATGCCAACCAGTGCAGATAAAGATGAGAATTGTTTGTTATTATCAGTTAAGAATTACGGTTCTTCGACTTGTTTATGACACAGGTGTAAAGACACGTACCGTCTGCTTGCGTCCGTCAGGGAGGTCAACACTGTAGGAGCCACGGACAGTGTTGCCGTCAGAGTCCTCGCTGTGGCCGAAGTTGGTGCCGGCGTACTCGTCCCTGACAGCGTATTCAAAGTTGTGTGGCTTCGGTGGCTGTTGCATTATGCATGGGATATTTGAAACAGAGGCCATAATCATTGATATTATGCTTAAATAAGTCTGTATTAACCTTATATAATATTGTGAAGCAGTGATACAGACTCATTATGTGATGTATTCATTATATTGACTTGGTAAACTATGACTTAATAGTCTTTCATGTAGGTTGACTTTGTTTGGTAGACTATAAGAGTTGTCTTACGTCTTTGTATCCGGACTGATGAGGAGGTGGAGGGTGGTAAGGTGCCCGGTCAGCGAGTGTCAGGCCCACCATCAGCAACACCAGGGCCGCCTGTGGGGGAGGTAGCGTTGCGTTAGGTGTTGATGTAATACAAATGTCGATGAAGCAGAATATTTGGATACGAACTTTGATCGTATTGGATGTGTTTCTTCATGGTTTGTGATTTTTTTCTCACTGTCGCACTTAGGTAATAATATAAAGTTTCGTAATGTGATTTAACTTGCGTACACTTGCCTCACAAACCTACGTCACACAAGGAGATATTGCTGTTGACGGAGAGAAACATGCCCGACAATCAAGGTCCTGCTTGATTCAACTATAGACATACTACTTGAACTCATTACTCTCACAGGTGTCAGGAAAGTTTTACTGCTTTGACTTAGCTAAAACGATCATGGTGGCGTGAGATCGGTGGCAACAGTATGGTGTAGAGAAGATATACGTGTAATCTCTCACTTCAACTCGTGTTTACCGCAGATGTGTGAAATTTAATTTTAGTCATTATGTCGAGGCGGACAGAGACCTTGACTGAAAGGAGCACAGTATAAACCCTTTTATATTCTTCACAGAGTCCATTTGAAGATCTAAGATTAAATATGAAAGTACAATTTGTGTTTATAGAATATGGTTATTTAGAAGCGCCTACAGTTCTCTATGCAATTTTATCTCTTGGTCACTGACGGAAATTTTTTTTCCTCACTCACTGACGGAAAAAAAGTGTATTTCTACGAATAATTCGTATATGTTATACACACACTACGACGGTTTGGTGAAAACCCGAACCTTGGAAGTCATGTTGGTTGTTGGTGGTGGTGGTGGTGAATGATGGTGGTGTCCGGCCCGTGCCTGCCTTTATACTTGCCCTCCCTTCTGTTGCTTACCTGTCCACCCTTCACCTCACACCTGTTGCTCCCATCTCAACAGGTGTTTGATGTGTCAATGTTGTCTCTCAGTATTGCTTCAAGTCACATTTATAAAAGTTTCATCGTCACAACTGTTTTAAAAGTACACTAACTGTACTTCGTTTTCACTGATAAACAGCATGACGAGCGCTTAACTGAAGGGGCAGCGACTGGTACCTTGTCACATGTGTTGAATGTAGACAGTAAGGGAAAGTAAGAAGCAGATTTAATAAAAATAATAATAACAACAACAATATTAATAATAATAATAATAATAATAATAATAATAATAATAATAATAATGGAATAATGAAGTCGAATATTTAAGTTTTCTTTAAAAAAATAATAATATATTTTTTATTGTTCCGGTATGTGTATACACAGTGTATACAATATATTTATTTAATATTTTATACACTATATAAAGAACATGTATAGATTCACATTTAACAAATTAGTTATACCATGCATAATATATAAAGAACATAATGTAAATATATATCAGAATACAACATACAAATATTTATACATTTTAATAATTTTGCCTTATTAGTTTTACTCCTTTATGTTGTCACCTATTACACGTGTTTCATCGTATACTTCTTAATGATTCCTCGTAAAGGAAGGTTAGGTTTATGGGTTACGCTACACATGTGAAACAGTCGTTTGTTTTTGTTGGTTTGTTGTTGGTGAGTGAGATGCCTCTGACCACTAGTGTGCGTTCCTGTCGTTACTGTCACAGTATAACAACATGGACACCTTACTCTCGCGACTTGATCCCAGTAGCTACTGTATAGTGTGAACCAGTGGCCAGGGGACATGCAGTGAGACAACACCTCTTGGGCCAAGATCGTTGGACTAAGTGCAGAATCCAAACACTTGAGATGATCATTAATTTTAGGTACATATCCCATATGTGTGTGTTGGGGGGGAGGGCAGGTAGAAGTTGTTATTGGGTTCAGTCTGGTCTGTGTTATTTATACCAATACAGACCTAAAGCATAGAATTAAACCCTCTGATCTAAACTTGAGCTAATGTGATCTCCAGAAATACGTGTCTTCATAACTGTGTTTTGACTCAGTGACGACTGAATTCTTCCACTGGATAAACTTTTTTGAAATCATCAGTTATCAGTAAAGATCTTTGGTATGGAGGAGCCCAGGAGGACAGAAGACCCCCAGCCAGCCACAGATCACCTGGCTACAGCAGATTGGGAAGGTTGAATGCATGGTTGATTGTAGTCTATGGAGTGTGTTTAAGGTCATGCGGCACTGGGTTACCTCGACCTGTGTTTATATTACTGTGGGTCTCGCGTTTTCATTAAATGAGAGCCTCAGTGCTTGGCTGTTTGTGACACAGGTTTTGTGTTTACTCCACGACACAGTACTTGTTTTTCCTCACCACGTAGTAGCTAAAGGAAAGTGTGAAGGTGTTATAAGGTAAACTTCGTCTTCTCGGTCAGTATGGTACGCCACTAGCGGTCAGTATGGTTCTCGTTGTTAAATGATGTCACTCGAGGACAGTATGGTTCTCGTTGTTATATGATGTCACTAGCGGTCAGTATGGTTCTCGTTGTTATATGATGTCACTAGCGGTCAGTATGGTTCTCGTTGCTAGATGACGTCACTCGCGAGCTGAATGAAAGGCTAGGGGTTAGGTGTGAGCAGTGTTATAATGCGGTTGTATTGCATTGGTATTTATGATCCACTCGTAGTAATCACAGTGTATACATGTTGTGGCGCTGAGATTATATGCTGCTTCGAAATACAGTAACTTACTCTGTCATCCTGGGTCTTGATACAGTGAAATTTTATAACGTTTTTTCTATTCTACTTCTTGCATGACATTTTTTTTACGGTATTGATATTTTTTTATAATTAATTTAGCATTTTAAATTGTTAATTATTAAAAAAAATACACACGATGCATGCCTTATGGTTTTATGCACACTTAGACAATTGAAGTTTTTTCTTGAATTCGACCTAAACAAAGCCGTGCCTGGTTGTGACTGCTGAGTTTGTGTCACATATTCACAAGAGTTAGAAAAGTCTTTTTTAAGGTATAGTGACCATTTCACTGAATTGTATTCGAATAAAAAAAATGATTGACTAATGTATGAAAGTTTTTTTGTAATATATAGGCCGACAGAACATCACCATAGCATTTTGTAAGTAGATAATGTATTATTATAATTTATTAAAGGCTTATAGATATATCAATTCAGTGTATTAAAAGTAATGTATACCATATTGCAAATGCACGACAAGGTAAGGATTATATACTATTGTAGTATATTAACAGTCGGTTGTATATCAATAAAATGTATTTAGGCTGTATATAATTGTGGTGTATTAAAAGCCAAAAAAATATTAGCTGTTTTTTTATTACACGTAAACAATATAATTATCATGCATCAGTTATTGCAATCACAGAATAACATAAACAATGAAACAGTGACTAGAGTCCTAATACAGGCTTGGGGTGTTTCAGGCGCCATTAATGCACATTCATTCCTCTGAAGACGCGGCGGTATCGGGTTGGTGTAAGGGCTTGGCGTCGAATTGGTGTAAGGATTCGTTATCAGGCTGGTGTGAGAGTTCGGTATCAGGCTGGTGTGACGGTTCGGTATCTGGGTGTGAGGGCTCGGTGTCAGGTTGGTATGGCGGTTCGGTGTCAGGGTGGTATGGGGGTTCGGTGTCAGGGTGGTATGAGGGCTCGGTGTCAGGGTGGTATGAGGGCTCGGTGTCAGACTGGTGTGAGAGTTCGGTATCAAGGTGGTGTCGGGTTTCGGTATCAAGGTGGTGTCGGGTTTCGGTATCAAGGTGGTGTCGGGGTTCAGTATCAAGGTGGTGTCGGGATTCAGTATCAAGTTGGTGTCGGGGTTCAGTATCAAGGTGGTGTCGGGGTTCAGTATCAAGGTGGTGTCGGGATTCAGTATCAAGTTGGTGTCGGGGTTCAGTATCTAGGTGGTGTTGGGGTTCAGTATCAAGGTGGTGTCGTGGTTCAGTATCTAGGTGGTGTTGGGGTTCAGTATCAAGGTGGTGTCGGGGTTCAGTTTCTAGCTTTTGTTGGGGTTTGGCATCAGCTTCAAGGACGGACTCAGTATCACGTGGGTCCAAGGTCTTGGATTCAAACTCATAATGAGGATCAGTTTGGTATGAGGGCTCGGGCTCGGAAGGCTGGGATCGGTATAAGGGGTGATATGAGGGCTCGGGCTGGTATGAGGGCTCAGGCTGCAGGCTCAGGCTGAAGAGGGTGGGGGAGGGTATGCCTGGCTGATATGAGGGGTGGGGAGGGTGAAGGCTCAGGCTGGAGGTGGGGGAGGGTATGAAGGCCGGCTGAGGAGGGTGGGGGGGGTCAGGCTGATGGGGGGGGTGAAGGCTGGGCTGATATGAGGGTTCGGGCTGGTAAGGAGGGAGGGGAGGGTATGGGGGGGCTGAGGGGGCTGGGAGAGGGGGGGGGGAGGGAGGGTTCGGGCTGGTGCGAGGGCTCAGGCTGGTATGAGGGTGGGGGGGGCATGAAGGCTCGGGCTGATATGAGGGGCTTCGGGCTGGTATGAGGGGTGGGGAGGGTATGAGGGGTTCGGGCTGAGGTGGGAGGTGAGGGTTCGGGCTGGTATGGGGGTGAGGGAGGGTTGAAGGTTCGGGCTGGTAAGAGGGTTCGGGCTGGTATGAGGGTTGAGGGGGCTGGTAAGAGGGCTGTGGTTTGTATGTTGGCTTGGGCTTATACGTTGGATTTGGCTTGTATGAAGGCTTGGGCTGGTATGAGTCCTGGTATTTGGGCTTGAAGGTGACGGGCGGACCGTACTCGTGGGGGTACTGAGCCTCGCCGTAGTACTGCACGTTGGCTATGAACCCTGTCTCGTGGTCTGCCTCATAGTTCACCTGAAGTATAAGAAGTTATTAATAGTGAAATTTGTGCTAGAATGGGCGAACATGGTTATAACTGGTGTTTAAGGTGTTGCTGTATAGGATGCGGGTGTTAACACTGTGTTAAGCGCTACTGGTACTGTATTCAGCTGACTTAAGTGTTAAAGACACGTACCATCTGCTTGCGGCCGTCAGGGAGGTCTACATTGTAGGTGCCACGGACTGTGTTGCCGTCAGAGTCCTCGCTGTGGCCGAAGTTGGTGCCGGCGTACTCGTCCCTCACAGTGTAGGCGAAGTTGTGTGGTTTTGCAGGCTGATGAAGTTTAATTTAGTTAATGGAATGACACTCAATCTGATATCAGAAGCATTTGTATATATTCATGAACATATTCTTTTCATATCTCAGCACATTGGGCCGGAGCTCCTATACAAATGTTTGCAATGCATTAACACGAAAAACTTTGTTAGGAGGTACTCGACTCACTTCTTTGTAGCCCGACTGATGTACAGGAGGGCGGTAGGGGTCGGAGGGAGCAGCGAAAGTCATGGCCACCAAGACCACCACCAGCAGCAGGGCTGCCTGTGGAGAGGTGGTGGTTACTGGCAGATGCTGATTTCTCTAGACTATTCACTCAAAGCTGCAACTAAGGCCTAGGGTCAGTGTGTAACAAGGCAGCTGATTGGTTGGCGGACGGACACCCCGAAGAATCACCACAGTACTTCAGTATTTATGTTGCCGGAGCGTTTTACATGCTAATATGCGGAAATTGTCAGAGATCAACACAGAAAAAGTTATTATCCTTTAAATTGTGAGAATATAAATACTGTAGATTAAATATTGAAGTAATGTAAGAGATTCGTCGGGTGTCCCTCCGTCAACCAATCAGCTGCCTTGTTACACACTGACCCAAGGCCTCAGTTGCAGCTTCGAGTGGACAGACTATACGAGTAGTTACAGTTATTTAAAGGACGTGTGCCAGTAACTAGTACGTGTTAATATTATGGCAGTTTTATGACGGGTAAGGTAAGAGCAGCACCTGTTGTCGTTCCCCCGCCGTCTTGGGAGGGAGACATGATACAGGCTTTCCCTCTGTGCTTCCCAGAGTTGGGAACATAATAATTCAAGTAAGGAATAAGCAAAATTGGTGGAAATATTTCACCATATTCTGTCTATTTTTATAGTTATGGCCCCTAAATCTTGGTTATAGGTTAGGGGAGGAACTTGTCCACTCTTATTTAAAACTTTAATTTTTTATTAAGCACTCCTAAGTATCTGTCATATTTACTCCTTGAAAATTAATATATTTAAATTGTAAGACAAAGTTGGCTGTAGAAATGTTTACATACAAGAAGCAAGAAACGAAAATTATGATACATTAGACTGGGAAGGTGATGATCTTGCAAACCTTGCGAGTCATGTTGAACGTTGTGGAGGGACTGGTGGTGGTGGGTGAATGATGCTCGCTTCCAGTCTGCGTCTCAATTTATACTTACCATCCCCTCTGAGGTGCCTCGCTGCCCGCAGCGCCGCTCAGCCACATCTGTCGCCTTAACTGGGCTAATAGGAGAGCTACTCATGTTAGGAACTACTACTGGACGTAACGGATGAAAAATATAGAAGAATTGTTTTTCACATGTATGCTTTATTAAAGAAAAATCCTAACTTAATTAATTTCGTTTATTAATATTAGTATAGTTTTTGTAGGAGTGAAAGGTGGCAGCAAGCACTTATGCACCTGTCGTCAGTGAAACTAACAGTTAACGGAACTTACGTTGCTCTTTCTTGCACCTGTTTTACTTTAAATTACCGCGTCGTGCAAACAAGACGACGACTTGCCGCTATTTGGAGTAAGATTATGCAATTTTCTAATAATTTGATATCAAATTATAGGATGCGGTCGCAAAATTACCTTCGTATTATCAGGTATGTCAGTGTCCGAAGATAACTTTTGTGCCGAGTGACCAGTGCCGTAAAGGTTTAAGGGGAAACTTAACATATAGGGAGATTGTATCTATCAAGTCCACTATTGACGACTTTAGTTATTACGCTTCCAGAGTTATGTCCCTCATGCTTACACCAGGTAGGTTCTGTAGTCCGACAAGTTATAGACGATTTACATATAACAGAGGTTTATTAGTGACTGTACAGTACATATTATATTTCAGGAACGTTTTTGTAACCGATAAGAATTACTATTTTGAAGACATTGTGTTTCGGGGACTCTGTAGGACTATAGTTATCTGCTCTCGAAATACCACTTTATGTATTGTTATAAAAATGCGCATGACGTTTAGATAAGGTAAAACATACTGTACATGACAAGAGCATACTTTTGTTTTTTCAGTAAAGCCTAATTCATGTAATTTAAGACATTAATGTCATGTTATCTTGTGTAAATTGTCCATGTTAGCGTTTCTTGTATGCACCGTAAATATGAACTAGAACATCTTCGTGCTGGCGCGCCTTTTGGGAAGAATTTGACTGTGTGTGTGTGCGTGTGTGTGTGTGTGTGTGTGAAGTATTTAAGTGTACTAGAATCCAATATTAATCTTCCCTTTCCTTTATCTTTACAGGTACGTGATGCAGCTGTATGAGTCTCGGCGCGCTACAGGGTAATGTACTGTACATCAATAACAATTGACTTGGGTGTACTGTGGCAAGTAAAGCTTAACTCTAATGATGGAGCAGGGAGGAGGTGGGGGTTGGAAGGATGGGGAGAGGAAGGAGGTGGGGGATAGAAGGATGGGGAGAGGAGGAGGGGGGAGAAGGATGGGGAGGAGGTGGGGTGGGAAGGATGGGGAGAGGGGAGGAAGGTGGGGATAGAAGGATGGGGAGATAGAATGGATGGGAAGAGGGAGGAGGGGGAGAGAAGGATGGGGAGGAGGTGGGGAAGGATGGGGGAGGGGGAGGAGGTGGGGAGAGGATGGGGGGGAGGTGGGGTGGGAAGGAAAGGGGGAGAGGGGAGGAGGTGGGGGGATAGAAGGATGGGGAGGTAGGGGGGAGAGAGGGGATAGAAGGATGGGGGAGAGGGAGGAGGTGGGGAGGAAGGATGGGAGGAGGGGTGGGGGGGGGGGAAGGATGGGGAGAGGGAGGAGGTGGGGATAGAAGGATGGGGAGGAGGTGGGGGTTGGAAGGATGGGGAGAGGAAGGAGGTGGGGGATAGAAGGATGGGGAGAGGAAGTAGGAGTGGAAAGGGAAGGGTGGGGGTTAAATGAATGGAAGGGGGGAAGAAATGGAAGAGCTAGAGGGAGAATATATCTATCTATCTTATCTATTTATCTATCTATCTACTGTATCTCTGGCGTGGGGAACAAGACAACACACTCTTCCAGGAGTAGCTTTCATTGTATACACTACGATGTTTACTCTGTTTAAATATTTCTCTCGTTAAATAGAAAGGAAGACAATTTTAAATATGTTATGGGATGTAAGTGTGTGTGTGTGTGTGTGTGTGTGTGTGTGTGTGTGTGTGTGTGTGCGTGTGCGTGTGTGTGCGCGATTGTTTCGGCTTGTTTCAGCTCCCTTCCTCTCGCCTTTCTCCATGAGTCTTGCGCCATCCTTCCCTACCAATTTCTCCCCTCACCTCAGTTCTTTAAAATATATGTGACCCCTGATCCACCCCGTACGATAAATGGAGAGAGAGAGAGAGAGAGAGAGAGAGAGAGAGAGAGAGAGAGAGAGAGAGAGAGCAAAATGTGTTGAGTGTATGTTGACGACGATAAGTTTGTAAGTAGAGAAAGTACCGAAGACACGTGTGTAAATAGAGAAAGTACCTTACTGAATGTTGTTGAGGACAGATGCACCTACGTAGAGATTGTACTAATTGTGTGTGTTAATGAAGACAGGTGTTAGTATAGGAAATCGTGATGATATGCATAATGGGTGAAGAGAAATGGATTGTGTTGTTATAGAGTATTAAGGGGCTTCACGGTTGGCCGGGAATCACCTTGTCATTCTATGCGCTGTTAGGCTTCCGGATTTTTGGTTGCTGTCGGTCAACCACTCACTCACTCACTCGCCTCTATTCACTTGACTGAGGGAAGTGTTTCGTTGTTCTTAGGGGATATTTTTTTTTTCATTTTTCAAGTACGTCTGCGTCTGTTAGATTGAACACTGAATTTTTTAGTATTATTCTCCGTGGTTATGGGTGTGCGTGATCAAGCCTTTATTTATTTTTTTTATTAAATTCTTTACTTATTTATTTGTTTAATATTTTATTTAGTCTTCCGCTACGACGTTGAAAGCTCCCCGGTGTACACCTGTCCAACCTTCTGTCTGGTTCACTGTGACTCGTTAGTTTGACCACGTGAGAACTTGGCATTATTATTATTATAAATGAAACTTATCTGTGTCATTGCTGTTGTTGTATTTGTTGCTGTTGCTGTCATTTATTATTATTATTATTGTTATTGTTATTGTTGTTGTTGTATAAAACCCCTTACCTGTAAAGTACAAGCGCTATAGGCTACAAATTTTTTTTAATGCAACACACAAATAGACAAGTACAGAATACTATCAGCTTGGTGACCTGCATGTATCAAACATCAGACTGGGTTTTATAAACGTTATGATAATGTTAAGATTTTAATTAATTGTAGCCAAATTATAAGTATTTTTAGTCTGGTTATTGCCAATTTTAGTTAATTATGGCTCATTTTAGTTAATTATAGCGACTGTTGTGAATTATAGCCAATTTGAATCGTTTTTAGTGAATTTTGTTAAGTATTTAGTCCCCAAAAGTTGATATAGCCATTTTTAGTTAATTTAGGCACACAATGAAACTAAACGCTGTTTTAATCAAATATAGCCATTTTAAGCCAATTATCCGTTTGTATTTGAAAAAGGGATATTATAGCCAAGTTAATCCTATACTTCGTCGAATTATGGCTATTTTAAGTAATTATAGCCATGTTTAGTAAATTATAGCCAAATCTAGTAATTTATAGCCATATATAGTTAAATTAGACCATATTAGTCAACTATAGCCAAAATGTATTAAACTTTAGCTATTTTAGAGCATTTACAGGCACTAGACGTGAGAGGGTCGGAACTTTACACTGAAGGGAGGATGGCGGGCCGTGTGTCTCTCGTTGTACAGTATGTTAGTGGTGTTTATGCCATATCGGGGGGGCTGTTGACCTCGTGGAAAACACACTGTAGAGAGAGCCACATTCATTGTCTCTTATCTACGTCATTCATAGCCGATGGTGCTGCTGTTACTGTGGTTGTGGGTATTAGTGGTGGTAGTTGTAGTATAGCAGTAGTATACCAGTTGTTTTGTAGGATTGCAATTGTGGTTACTTGTTATAGTTTGTAGTGGAGTGTTGTATTTTGTTATCATTTTTGTTAGTAGTATATGATGATAGAAGTTTTGGTATGGTAGTAGTAGTAGTAGTACCGGATAGCTACTTATGTATTAAGATATTAAATTTAAGGTAATAAAATGGCGGCAAAGGTGTGGCTATTGGGGGAGGCTGGAGGCCATTTAAAAAAAAGAAAAAAATAGTAGTACCGGTAGTAGTCGTAGTAGTACCGGTAGTAGTAGTAGTAGTTAGTTGTAGTCTAGTAGCAGTAGTAGTGGTGGGTTAATGCTGTTAGTAGTAGGTAGTATTTGTAGTGTACTAATTGTGATACTAGATACTTAGAGTTTTAGTACTAATAACAGTATTTGTATTAACTAATAGCAGTAGTGTAGTAGTTGTATTAATAGTACTTAATATAGTAGGCAGCAGCAGTAGTATAGTAGTATTTGGTAGTGACTGTAAAAGTTTTATTTTTTAACGTATATATATTTTCAGTATTATTTTGTGTAAACTGAAGGAAAGGTTTTGGGCCACAACAGTAGATGCAGCCTGGCACACACGCAGGCACCCGGCCACACAAATCAAGCTTGTGTTTACATACTGAACAAGTACACAGTGTGGGTACACAGCCTGTGGCCCAGGGTACATAAATTCTCTAGGGTCGAGTTGAACCTACCTACTATTTTTTCCCCCTTGAAAATTATAGTCGTATAGTATTTTGTATTGAGTGGTATTGAGCTGTATTGGGATGTTGTATTTTGTATTGAACTGTGGTGGGATGTTGTATATTGTGTTGAGTTGTGGTGGGATGTTGTATATTGTGTTGAGTTGTGGTGGGATGTTGTATATTGTATTGAGTTGTGGTGGGATGTTGTATATTGTGTTGAGTTGTGGTGGGATGTTGTATTTTGTATTGAGTTGTGGTGGGATGTTGGATTTTGTATTAAGTTGTAGCTATTTAGATATTGCTGTTTGTATTGAAGTGTTTTAAGTTTGTATCGAGTTGCTTTTGGGGATTGTTATCGTCTTCGGAAATGATGCATTTTTTAATAGAACATTGCACTGTATTATGTACTGAAGCGTCACATTTTATATTGAACTTTTATTGGTATTTGAGAACTTGAAATCTTGTATATTGTATTTTGAATTGAAGATGTTTTTTTTTTGTTAGTTTGTGTGTTGTATATTGATAACAAGAAAGGTTACAGGTGCATAAAACAGGTAACAAGAATAGTAATTAATGATGGTTCTCGTATATGCACGGAGCTTCGGGTCGTGGAGATGGTGTTAGGTTAGGTTAGAAAGGTTTTCAGTCGTCAGTGAGCGCCATGCCGCCTCCTCCTTCCGTCTCGTTATGTTGTTATATATGCGGTGGAAAATATGAAACACTCGCTGTCCCAGACTCTTGAACGTGTTGCCAATGAATACAGGAAGTTTAAAAATAAGCCTTGAAATTTCTATTGAGTGTGTGTGATGGATGAATTTGGGTTCAGTAAATGAGTTCTTACAGCCTGCTTGACCAGCCGACACTTATGACAGTCTCTTAAAAAAATAATAATATACGTGAATGGAGGTTGACAGGACTGGAGGCGGCCAAGAATAGAATTGGACGAATATATGTGGTTTTGGTCACCTCAGTCCTGTGTTGGGCAGCGTGTGAAAGTTGTCTCAAGAAAAATTATATTATGAATATACTAAAAATCTTTTAATGTGTTTAGGAAAAAAGCCACCGGCGCCGTTTTAAATTCCTTTCATTGTTTATTTATTTAATTGTTTATATATATTAAATCAGTATTTTTTTTCAAGTATGAACGTTACTTCTTCTTCTCGGTGCTATAAGTGATGTTAACAGGAGTTATTGTATGGCAGAGTTTATGCAGGCTGAGCGTGTTAACGGAACTGTGTGGAGAGCTAAGTGCCTGCGGTATTCGCCCCGTGTCCTCGTGAAATCATAAGTAAGGTTAATTGTTAATGGTAATTCATCTTGTTGGACAAGATCCTTCTCCTCTGTTTCATCATGATCGGTATAGATAGACTAAGAGGTAAAGGCGCTCACGTGTACTCTCCAGGTAAGACGACACAACAATTGTAACACAAGCCAGACACGGTGACCCCCCCCACCAGGTACACGTGGCTACCCAAGCGTGTGGTGATAACTATGAATGCTTCGTTTATAAGATTAATTCATGAGTTAGTGCAGTCATAAGTCCAGTTTAACTCTTGAGAATTGTTAGTTTCTGCAGCAAATTCCTGCCCTCAGATAATAGACGTGTACTCTACTAATTTTTATTCATAAAATTGTTAGCTTCTGCTTGATATTACTGTCTTCAGGTAATAAATGGTTTACCTGCAAAAATAGTTGCTGCTGGGGGAATTCAGATAAGCGTCTTGACAGTTTAACTTAAGTCGTCTCCCTGCCAGAGACGGAATACGCACGGTGCTCCCACATCTAACACAATCTCGTTCACGTTACGTCTAACGAATAGTGATCACTAAGTGTTAAAACTCTTTAAATTACTGACTACACGACGTGAGGGAGGGAGGTAGGTCCTGGGAGTTTAGAGAAGTTAATAATCACATTCTGGTTTCACGTGCAGGGAACATATTAGTGTTTGTCAGTCTGTCTTTAGGTTGCATTTCTCGCTCATGACACGAACACCACTGAAGATTTTTACCCCAACTTTGACACACAGACTTGATATTGTTTATGTATGGTAATGTTGATCATGAAGTTGACCTTGTAATTAGGACGTTTAAAGTCAGATATGATGATGATAATGTTGTTTACTTACAGTGCTTATCATGACTTTGTGTTCGTAATTCGTTACCTTAATATTGAATAAATTAAGTTTATGGTTATACAAGCTAATAGGTGTGCGTTTTTGTTTTGTTTATATTTCACACCTTGTGTTCTTATCGTGTGACCGTGGCCTAACTACAATTGTGAAAAACTTGTCTTGTGGTCAGATGAGTAAATAGTTTGACCATTATTACTGTATAATGAGCTTTAAGTTACCACAAAATGCTGGCAGGTAATTATAACCCGAAGCTCACTAACCACCTGTGGCTGCTGCTGGTGTCAATTATGTCATTTAACGCGTGTAAGCTTTGCGCCTGCCTGATTATGGCACTCACTAATTACCACGCCTCGATCCTAACCTAACCTAACCAAATGTAATGGTACTGTAAGTTACCCTAAGCAAACATCACCAAACTTACCCTAATCAAATGTAACATAACCTACTCTAACAATACGTAACCTAACCTACCCTAACCAAAAGTAACGTAACCTAACCAAATGTAATGTAAGTTACCCTAACCAAACATAACCAAACCTACCCTAACCAAACGTAACCTAACCTACACTAACCAAACGTAACCTAACCTACTCTACCGTAACGTAACCTAACGTAACCTATCCTAGCCCAACGTAACAACCTATTCTAACCTAACGTAACATAACCTACCCTAACCAAACGTAACGTAACCTAACCCAGATTTAATGTAACCTACCCTAACCAAACGTAACCTAACCTGACCACACCTTCACTTAACTTCACTCAACATGGTATAACTTTCCATTTAGCGAAAGAAATCTTGTTAACCAAACCCTAACTTTATTTAACCGAACGATAATTACCGTAACCTTAGCTTTTATAACCTAACCGACCCCAGACAGAGGCGTTGGGATTATTAGGGTAATAAATTGTGGTTTGGAGAGAGAGAGAGAGAGAGAGAGAGAGAGAGAGAGAGAGAGAGAGAGAGACTAAACTTAGAAAATAGAGATTAATAAAGTAAATTACGAAGAAAAAGCGAGAGAGAGAGCTGTATGACGACTCGAAGACTGTTTTAAGTTCAGTAAACCTCTTGTAAGCCGGACAAGAGCCAGATGTTCCGTTATAGAGTGAAATGCATTTGTGTGTGTGTGTGTGTGTGTTGCGCGCGTGTGTGTGTTGCGCGCGCTCATATTTATAGGTCATGTTTGTGTGTGTGTTTTGTACTGTCTCTGTTATGGTAATTTAAAATTTAATGTTATATGTTATCGACGTGCAGGTAAAAAGAAAGAATTTTATTTTATTTTATTTATTTTATTCTTTACTTAATATTAATACCTGATGCGTAGATATAACACACACACACACACACACACACACACACACACACACACAGACTGCCAAACTCCTGGGTGTTACCATAGACCACAAACTGGACTGGAAGGCCCATGTAAACAACACAATCTAGGCAGCCTCGTACCTACTCTACATGCTACGACGACTCAGGTCACTTGGGACACCCACGCCAGAGCTGAGGACCATCTACAACGCCTTTATTCAACCCAAACTAACGTATGCGTCACCAGCCTGGTCGTCTTCTCTCAACTCCACCCAACAACGTCGGCTAGAGAAGGGCCTACAGAATCATGCTCGGTGCAGACTACTCGGGCTACATCAACGCTCTCTCCACCCTGGAAATGCCATCCCTCAGTGACCTCCACCACCAAGCACTAGCAAGGTTTGGCAGTGGGCTCCTGCACCATCCTCGTCATCGCCACATCCTGCAGCCCCCCCACCCAACTCGCGCAGTCCGCCACTACAACAAAATTCAGCCCATAAGAGCCCACACCTATAGATATAAGAATAGCACCATCCCATCTATTGTTAAAATAATAAAGAACTCCTGATTTATGTACTGTACAGCCCTGTAATTGTATTCAACGCATATCATTATGTCTAAATCAAATGTAAGTTTGTATATTTTCAGCCACCGGCTGCAACTCTATTAATAAACCGTTTATTATTATTATTATTATTATTATTATTATTATTATTATTATTATTATTATTATTACACACACACACACACACACACTTCCAAATTCATGCTACTGTAAACCAAAACAAAAATTCTAGGTCGTAATGTTTACAAGTGGAGAACGTGACAAGAGTTAGTGATTCGCAGTGACCTTAGTGGAAGACAATGTGTTGAATATGAATTGTCTGTCTGTTGTGGTGGACCTGATAAGCTAGTAGACTATCCTATTAATTATATGACTTTCTCAATGTATTAATAGTATTTTTTGTATGACTAAATTTATGGTTTGTTTAATTCTACAACTTTTTAAAATTATTGTTAGTGATAATTTTCATGACTATAAATTTATCGTTAGTGTTAATTCAATGACTTTATAAATATGTGGTTAGTATTTATGCTGTAACATTCTAAATTTATTGTTAGAGTTGATTTATGACTTTCAAAATGTATTGTGACTGTTACGTATATGACTTTCTACGTATATTGTTAGTATTTAGCCTTGAGATAATTCGATGGTTTAAGAGTCCTCGTCAACAATCATCTCGGTGGATCAGAATTTATACGGAGGAAGGTTGTTCGTAATGGCTGGTTATTTGTTATAGCCACTCAATGACGTTGGTGCCTGGAGGTGAGTCGTTAGTAGGGGTGAGTGTAATGAGTATACTATAACCACGCCTCTCATCATCATCATCATCATCATCATCAATAACCACGCCTCTCATCATCATTATCATCAATAACCACGCCTCTCATCATCATCATCATCAATAACCACGCCTCTCATCATCATCATCATCAACCACGTCTCTCATCATCATCATCATCATCATCATCATCATCATCAATAACCACGCCTCTCATCATCATCATCTAATCATCTTAAGCCACCTGGTGAGAAAGTATATGATGGTGAAAGGCTCCATCAAGGTCACCATTATTATCTAGTTAGTTGACCTATAATTGTGTGCCCTAAATGATGTGTTTTTTTTCTCTTTTCTATTATTACGTATTACAGATGTTTTTTTTTAAATAAGGATTTTTTTTCATTTTATTCCTTTTTTGTGGGTTCATTTTTCTTTCGGTACTCTGAAGACTTACTTGTAGGTGTTGTTGATATGGAGCAACCCATGTGTGTTGAGTGCAGAGAAACACTGACTTCTATACTGAAACACAGTGGATATGGAGGAACCCGTGTGTGTTGAGTGCAGAGAAACACTGACTTCTATACTGAAACACAAACTCCTTGTCACGAAGTAGGTGGTTGGTAACTCAAGTCAGTAGATGTGGCAAAGGTTGGGGATACTGAGTTAAATTAAACGTATTCGTAAATCCAACACCACCCTTCAAATCCGATCCCAGTCAGCCCTCAAATCCGACCCCATCCAGCCCTCAAATCAGACCCCAGTCAACCCTCAGTACCTATATAAGTTTTCGCACACATTATATCGTAAAGAGTTAGAGAGCGGCACAACAAGTCAGCTACGCGATCCAGTGTTCTTGCAGATATTTGCATGTGTTGCATATCAATTCGTTTTACAGTATCTGGTACAAAGGCTGAAGTTAGCGGAGTAATTATCGTTCGTTTTACTGTATTGCCTGAGCAGAAGTAAAGTTGGAAGGCTGGGAATTGACCACGTAACAGACATTGTAGTGGAGGAGCTCGCCTACCTGCATATTGTCGTTATTCTCCCGTGTTCATGGAGGTGTATGAGGGTGTGAGTGTTACGTACTGCCAGGATAGTAAACAATATTGTACAGCGTCCCCAATCCTCCAATTTGTTTCTAGGCGCTGTGCGATAGGGTGTAGTCAGTGGTTACCCCGTTTACTTGCTTGCTTGCTTGCTTGTCCTGGCGATATCTCAGGCACTAATGAGTTCTAGGAAGCTGAAATTTGGACACAATGGTGCACAAGTGCTTTGGCATTTTTTGCAACTATTTTAATCATGACATTACATGAGGACGTATCACAACTATTACAGTTAATGAATATGATGCTCAATAAATATTATAATAATGTGTCCTAATCACCACACTTTATTTCGATATATAGATTATACTGTATATAATACCTTGTGATTACAAAATGATCTTCCCTGTTTAAACATTTATTATGGAAATGGTAACACAACTACAGCGTAAAGCAAGATATAATGATAAAGAACTATACAAAAAGTTTTATTTTAAAGAAATAGAAGTTCAATACGGAGCTCCATTTGTGGCTCTGCATAGCGATTCAACGGTCTTCTTACTATTATAAATACTCACTCTGTTTTTGTTAGCCAGGGCATTTCAAGCAGCCGTCTGGTGGTAGGTTTTTGTCCTGCTAGGCTTCTTGGTGTCACACACACACACACACACACACACACACACACACACAGTATCAGTGGGAATATGTACTGCAGCTAGTCAGGTAGATAACTAACTCCTGGAGATACTTTTAAGAGTTCAATGCCGGATGCTTTGTTGTTTTACTAATTGAAAGGTTTCTTGTGTTTTGTCTCCACCCATATTATAGTGTCTCACCCCCCCCCCACACACACACAAAGTCAAGCAGGTTTGAAAGGTAAATGAGGAAATAAAATTTGTAATTAATCAAAATATGCTTTAATTGTATATATATATACAACATCTTACTAGGACCGACGACAGCAAGAGGTTTCCTGGCGTGTTTATTGATATGAGGGCTGAGGGGCTGGTATGTTGAGGGCTGGTATGAGGGGCTGAGGGGCTGGTATGAGGGCTGAGGGGGTTGGTATGAGGGCTGAGGGGGCTGGTATGAGGGCTGTGGAGGCTGATATGATGGCTGGCCATAAGACTGGGGCTTGAAGGTGACGGCAGGGCCGTACTCGTGGGGGTACTGAGCCTCGCCCTTGTAGCTCACCTGAGCCTGGTAACCGCTGTAGTGGTCAGCTATGTAGTTCACCTGGTGGAGGTAGAAACAATTAGACTACTGTTGGATCAGATATATTTATATCAGTATAAGAATGATGAATATTAGCCCAAGCTTCAGTCCTCTCTGGGGTATGGTCACTTACTGTCTGGATGCGGCCGTCTGGGAGCACAACATTGTAGGAGCCTTTGACAGCGTTACCGTCAGAGTCCTCGTTGTGACTGAAGTCAGTGCCGGCGTATTCGTCCTTGACACCATAGGCGTAGTTGTAGGGCATGGGCTCCTGTGGATGACATAATGCAGTGTGATCAACAAGTTAGAATATAATTTTGTATTAGAGTTGACTTTCATTCATAATTATCAAAGCTTGAGAGTGTTATGAGCTGTAGAAATTACCGGTTTGTAGGTGGGTTGGCTGTAGAGGTCAGACGGGAGGGCCAAGGACGCGCCCACCACCACCATCAACACGGCCACCTGCTGGGCGGAGAAATGAGAGTAAATTGTCTGGTATATCTACGTTTTAGCGCAAATATATATATATATATATATATATATATACTTACACACTTTTCCCTAACATCTGTCTCGACTACAGATGAGCATGTTTAAGATGTTTCAGCATAGCCAGGCAAATCTATTGCGGTAACATTGTATTTTCAAGTTGCATTTCCCATTTATTGCAAGACTGTATAGCACTGAAGATCACAGTAGTGGCAGTCACAGTACCTTGATCATGGTGAGGTAATGTTGTGTATCAGTGGAGAGTTGGAGCAGTGAATGATGATCAAGTGTGGGTGGCGGCACCTTATATACCGTAACCTGCAGCTTGTGATGCTCCTCCTCTTTCTCTCCCCCTTCATGGTAACGTGTGAACACTGGGGGGGGGGGGGTGATGACGGGGCAGGTAAACAGGGATTTCTTTTTAAACAATTATCAGTTAAGACGATCAAAGGTGATTGTAAAGTAACCTAATTAATTGTGTCCTATTTCATTTTCTTTTTAGTTGAATCGAATTTTAAGTTTACACATACATAGGTATTATCAAGCTAGTATTACCAAGAACACTTTTCATTGGTAGAGACGAGATCCAATGAATTGTTGTATTTTTAAATGTCCAGAATTAGTCCCTGCATATTAGTCCCACAGATCTATATTTCCAGGTCGAGGTGTCAGAGTTGGGGAAGAGGGTCGAATAGTGAAGTTGAGGACCCTTGATGTTGGCCTTTGAGCTCTACAGCATTTTAATCAGGCCGGCGAGTTCAACACTTTGACTATTATATAATTTACATTTACAGAGAATTGGGTATTTTTTCGACGACTTTTACATTTACAAGAATTCGTGACCTTATTATTAACCACGAACACCATGAATGTAAATTGGCAAAGGTGTTCTATGCTAATTTTAATCTCTGACAGGTATTAAGTGAATGTATCTAACTTGGTCATTAGTGTAATTTTAGACGTGATATTTGTACTGCACGAACTTTTGCGTTTTACCTTAAAGTCACTAAGTTATGATAATTCTTGTATCTTTACTTACTAGGAATAATTGTCTCAAGAACATGTGAGAATCTTTACCCTGGGATCTTCTGTAGTTGTCGTGACTTTAGAGTGAGGATTTAGTGGCCTACAATAAGGAGTTATTATTATTATTATTATTATTATTATTATTATTATTATTATTATTATTATTATTATTATTATTATTTCTTTATTTTTAATGTTTATTTTCATCTATCTATCTATCAATCTCTCTATCTACCTATATTGCTGTTGGATTAAGTAGATTAAAGATTAGGGAGGGTTAGTTGTGGTAATTGGGGCATGGAGGTGATGGGTGGACAGTGCTCTTGTGGGTAATGGTGTTGGTTACCAGAATTGTGGGGGGGGGAGGGTTGTCGTCACACAGCTTACCTGACGGAGGTGTATCATTATGGTTTTATCTGCGACCAACTTTCTTTCACCTATTTGTATTAGAAACAGGTGTCCTGGGGTGATCTCTCTCTCTCTCTCTCTCTCTCTCTCTCTCTCTCTCTCTCTGTGGTTATTATACAGTTTAAATTTATTATTATTATTATTATTATTATTATTATTATTATTGTTATTGTTATTATTGACTATTTTAAGCTGCTATTCTTAGTGTCTTACCCTTGTTGAAACAGATGGTTGAGATAGTTCGAATAGCTCGTTATGGGGAATTGAGAGAGAGAGAGAGAGAGAGAGAGAGTAGACATAAAATGGCTCGTTATGGGAATTAAAGGAAAGGCGAAAGCAGCTCCCTCCATCATCACGACCATCTGGTGGGAAAGTGTGGAGGTGTAGGTGGTGTTATGATGGCTCTGTCGTCGTCATAAATATCACGAATTTCCCGCCGTTTGTGTCGCAACCTGAAGGAAACACTCGTGACAGTCCACCACCACGCCACGAACAACCGACTATGGACAACCACCCACGGACATCAATCATGAACGATCACCCCACGGACAAACACTAAAGACTATAACCACGGGCGTCTCACAGTGATGGTCTTGGTAATTTTTTTGATCAATTTAAGGTCCTGTGTGACTTTTCCCGTGATTTTCAACTTTAGGAAAGAAAGTTGTCGTGGCAGAGAGCGATTATCTTTGTATCCAACGATTAGATCCTGTTGTGTTGGTGACCTTTGGCTGACTAGTGACTGTGTAATTAAATTTGAAATATCAGAAGCCATAATGGTATGTTGTGAAGGCGGATCATAGCATTTCTAGGTGTAGATAGAGAGTTACATAGGTAGGTGGGTAGGTAGGTAGGTAGATATATAGATAGAAAGTAGATTGGTAGGTAGATAATTAATTAGATATATAATTATTCAGTACAATTTAGTGATTAATTTGTTAATGTTTCTATTAATTTCTTAGTATTACTGTACCTGTATCGTGTACCTAAACTAAAATTTGTACCGCGTATGTTTACTTTTCTAATGAATAAACACACTAGGGTAGCATCTTAGATTATGTCGCCCCCACACACCATCACGTCAAGTGTCAGGGGTGAGACTATCTCGGCGGTGTAGTGAGGTGTCAGCGACTGTTAGTAGCCACGGCGAGCTTTCACTGTTCTCCCACAAGTCTGGATAGGATATCACACCACACGACTAATTTATATATATATATATATATATATATATATATATATATATATATATATATATATATATATATATATATATATATATATATATATATATATTATTTTGATACCCACCGCAATAATTAACTTTGTTTATAGAAAATATTTAAATAAACGTATGAGTATTTAGAGTGCATGTTTAAATATATGTCTGTTTGTTAAGAGTAAATAAGTGTGAATGTTTCACATTGGTGTCAGAGGAAGAGACAATTTTGCTTTGTATGTCCCTCATCAATCTTCTTCGTTAGAGTATTTTTGTGTCATTAAGAATCGCTGTCAAAAAGGAAAGAGAATTTCATAAAGTATTATTATTCTTCGTTCATTTAATGTCATGAGACTTTATTTACTTGAGAACTAGTCATCATCACTCGGGCCCCAGGAAGCTCTGTACAGTAATACCGGAAGTTGGAACACGTTGTCTTGGATTCTAGTAATAGGTTCTTGCCCGGGGACTTGGGATTTAAGGTTGAGTGTAGAGGAATCAAGGCTTTAGGTAACATTGTTGTTCAGTGTGGTGGTCAGGAGGTTGTGGTCCCGAGTGTCTGCCAGCCGCCTTACCCAACTAAGAGAGCTATATCTCTTTTATCAGTGGTATACCGCGCATTGTAATGGTGTGGGGGTATTTTGTTGTTGTTTAGTGTTTGTCTTCGGTATTCCTTATTGTTACTCTTTGATACACACACACACACACACACACACACACACACACACACACATATTAAACCGTTATGACGTACTTGTAAAATATAATAAATCGTAACAAGTTATTGTTTTTTTCAGTCACAAGATTTTTATTTAATAATATAATAAAATTTCTTTACTATGAGGTATAGAACCGCGAGCAAAGACAGGTCGAAAGTAGAAAAAGAAACAACGAGAGAGAGAGAGAGAGAGAGAGAGAGAGAGAATATTGGTTGACACATTTCCAACTTCCAAAAATTCCTCCACGTGGACCTGACCATCTGTTGTCGAGGCCAGGATTCCCAAACACTTTCATCTTTCCTTATTTTCGTAAATTGGAGAAGGAAGAGAACACACCAAGTTGCGGTAGATACCATACTGTACAAGTTAAGATACCATACTCTATGTTAGCGAATATGAAGTGTTCATACTATCCCCAAAGACAAAATATAAACTATGCCTCAGGTTCATGTCTTGTAAATTACTTCAGCGAAATATATTACTTGGGGAACCTATACTACTAATCCGTAGTCCATCAACATCCAGCTGAAGACCTTGTGTTGACCAGCTGCTCTATGGCGCAGTGTTACATAGTACTTGTGTCACAGTGATGAGTTCATTGTGAGCTCGATCAGTGGTATTAATCTCGTTATTGACTTCGGTATCATGGCTCTTACAAGATAGTACGTTTATTGCTGTAATAGTCTGTGTCATGTAACCAGTGGACGAGAATATGGATATATTAGTTCGGCTGAAAAAGACTGTAGATAAATATACTGGTACACTTGAGGGTTTTCTTCTCGTTACGCGATACAATGTAAACTGTTTTTTATTTTCAAACTATAGAAAATTAAACTGACTTTTTTAAATAAACCGGTATACATGAAACCCTTTGAGTTTTGGGCGAATAAATGCCTGTGTTTTCATACGGAGTTCGAAATGTTTGACCAAAACAAATATATATAACTTCTAGGTATGATTTTTTTTAATTACTTGCAATATTATAACTGAACGTAACAGTAAAGATCAGTCTTGTGAGATAACTAATACAACAGGGGACCACAAGCATAGTCATATTATTAAAGGAATATATGTTTGGCCTCGACGTACCTAGAGCCAAAGTATTTATTGTATTGACCCAATACTTGTTACTCTACAAATATGTCATTATTAATCAGAGTTTTTGGTCAGTGCTGAAATCCCCTTCTTGGGAACGTAAAGATGGTTTGAGGGAATTCACTCAGAGGGGGCCATCAGCAAGTTCATTTAGCGAACAAGGGAACTTTGGCAAATTCATTCTATTGGGAAAACTTAATCACGTTCAGTCACAAGTTCTTGAGACGTAGGGAGATGGAAAATATAGAGGGAATTATAGTACGTGTGGTTAATAAAAATATGCTTTATTAATTGTCTGCACTATACATCATTGACTAGGACTGAGGACATCAAGAGGCTGAGGTATTTATTGGTATGAGGGCTGTGGGGGCTGGTATGAGGGCTGAGGGGGCTGGTATGAGGGCTGAGGGGGCTGGTATGAGGGCTGAGGGGGCTGGTATGATGGCTGACCATAAGACTTGGGCTTGAAGGTGACGGCAGGACCGTACTCGTGGGGGTACTGAGCCTCGCCCTTGTAGCTCACCTGAGCCTGGTAACCGCTGTAGTGGTCAGCTATGTAGTTCACCTGGTGGAGGTAGAAACAATTAGACTACTGTTGGATCAGATATATTTATATCAGTATAAGAATGATGAATATTAGCCCAAGCTTCAGTCCTCTTTGGGGTATGGTCACTTACTGTCTGGATGCGGCCGTCGGGGAGCACAACATTGTAGGAGCCTTTGACAGCGTTACCGTCAGAGTCCTCGTTGTGACTGAAGTCAGTGCCGGCGTATTCGTCCTTGACACCATAGGCGTAGTTGTAGGGCATGGGCTCCTGTGGATGACATAATGTAGTGTTAGAGTATTAATCCATAAGGCATACTACTATGGTAATTTGATCATATACCACTGAAGCAGAACTCAAATATCAGTAGGTATTGAGAGCCAAACTCACCGGTTTGTAGGTGGGTTGGTTGTAGAGGTCAGACGGGAGGGCCAAGGCCACTCCTACCACCACCATCAACACGGCCACCTGCTGGGAGAGAGAATGTGACAAGTAATTCATTGGGACATCAATCAATTTCTGTGTGTTAAAAACAATAGTACTATTTATTGAGTAAAGTCTTCGATGATCTAGACCGATTCTAGAGGACTAAAAACAACTTCACTGTGAATTTTCTACATTTTTGGCGATAACATGTTTCCAGATATTGTCATAGAATTCTCGGGAGAAAAGTAAAGCACTGAAGTTCACTGTAGAGTCCCAGTTACCTTGAACATCTTGAAGTGAGCTATTGCTGGTCTGTGGAGAGCTGAGGAGCGAATGTTGACCAATAGCGGGCGGCGGCACCTTATATACCGCGTTACCTGAGGCTATTGATGCCACCCCGTTAGTTTCTCTCCCCCTTCATGCTCCGTGAGGCGTTCAAGATAAATTCCCTTTCAAGTGATTATTGCTATTTCACGATCACCATGTGGGATTCTGTGTGTGTGTGTACGTCCTTATTAGTCTCTGTTGTTCATTAATATTCATATAGTTTGTCCCAATATTATCTCAGTCCTTTGGCTTAAGTCGACCAGTTTGGATCATCCTCACACCTTCAGTTACTAGGAATATTCATCATATTATTTTGTTGTGAATACGAACCCAAGAGAGTTTTCGCCTTACACAGGATATAGTAAAAGGTTCATATATTGGATTCAGTCTGGGATTCAAGACTTGGTAACACATTTCAGAACGGTAACACATTTCAGAACCCGAGACAAGATTCGAGGGCAGACGTACTTAAGGAAATTACTTGTATATTATAGTGTACATTCTCATTTACAAACTTCCTACTTACATGCTTGGTATTAGTTTCCTCAGAGGCCAATTATTTTTACGTATAAGACAAACATTTTCTCTCAAGTTAACAGCATAATAGAAAATATTCATCGCACACAAGGTTAAATTAAGGGGTCAAAGTTTGCACCATACTCTTTTGTAGCTTATATGTGTTTGTATAAAGATGCCTATAGTTGTCAAATGGTCCAAAAACATGCCATCTCATCTTAAACATTCCATTTATCACCTATATTGAAGATGTAGTCAGACTAAATGATATTTTGGAAAAGAATAAAACTGATGCAAAAGTTATTAGTTTTTAGTATTTGCTGTAATGTTAATGAATATAACAGGTCGGACCATTAGATAAAGCTATATCAAACGTGTTAATTTGAATTTAAAATCATAAAAGCAGTAATTATTTCATACATGATGATGATGATAAACGTGAATATATAAACTGTACACGCTATTGGAGTCTCACATTGCGTAAAGGACAAATGTTCACTGGGCGTTACTTAAAATTACCTCACCCGTGTCAGTCACCCCCTGTTAGAGACGAAATTGTTTACAGATCAAGAGGAAACGATTGCTCCGTGTCCGTATATCACTCTGACGCTTTGTACCATGCGAAGCGAGGTTTAAACATTGCTTGGTGTGGATTGAGTTTCAAGGGATTAGTTCCGCGTGCGCCAAGTGCTTGTCTAGTTGTCTCACTAAACCTTGGCCCACCCTCGAAGATGATCAGTGTGCAGAACAGTTTGTCCAGTTTTATTAAATTGAATTACATCAATATGACACACTACAAAATTGATGCTACACTTGTATTTAATTGTAAATTTCTGTCAAAGATCTATCTGGAATTCAAAAGAAATTGTAGGAGAGAGAGAGAGAGAGAGAGAGAGAGAGAGAGAGAGAGAGAGAGAGAGAGAGAGACCCTTGAATACGACGCTACCTCTAAGGAGTCTAAGTAGTGACTTAGCCTACTGAGTACTACAAAAACTACCATATCTTAACCAATCAAAAAACGACAAGTAAGATGACGCTGTAATCAGATTACAGTTGGTTCTAACCAGATTTATTGTTGTTGTTATAAAGTTATTACTGCTCTTCAACAACAGAGGTTTTTAAGTGCGTAACAAGGTTAGTAATACACTTTTCATCAACATTAAAAATGATGCGAGATAGAACTCTGTGTATTAGCTAGAGTCCTTTGTTTTGTGAGGCGTTGAAAGATGACATAACCAAGTACCAACACTGTTGGTGTCCTGGTGCCAACACTGTTGGTGTCCTGGTGCCAACACTGTTGGTGTTCTGGTGCCAACACTGTTGGTGTCCTGGTGCCAACACTGTTGGTGTCCTGGTGCCAACACTGTTGGTGTCCTGGTGCCAACACTGTTGGTGTCCTGGTGCCAACACTGTTGGTGTTCTGGTGCCAACACTGTTGGTGTCTTGGTGTCAACACTGTTGGTGTTCTGGTGCCAACACTGTTGGTGTCCTGGTGTCAACACTGTTGGTGTTCTGGTGCCAACACTGTTGGTGTTCTGGTGCCAACACTGTTGGTGTTCTGGTGCCAACACTGTTGGTGTCTTGGTGCCAACACTGTTGGTGTCTTGGTGTCAACACTGTTGGTGTCCTGGTGCCAACACTGTTGGT
Organism: Homarus americanus; assembly: GCF_018991925.1. Taxonomy (NCBI): domain Eukaryota; kingdom Metazoa; phylum Arthropoda; class Malacostraca; order Decapoda; family Nephropidae; genus Homarus; species Homarus americanus. The sequence continues at coordinate 352,365 of NW_024739413.1, forward strand.
GTTCTGGTGCCAACACTGTTGGTGTCTTGGTGTCAACACTGTTGGTGTCTTAGTGCCAACACTGTTGGTGTCCTGGTGCCAACATTGTTGGTGTCCTGGTGCCAACATTGTTGGTGTCCTAGTGCCAACACTGTTGGTGTCCTGGTACCAACACTGTTGGTGTCTTGGTGTCAACACTGTTGGTGTCCTGGTGCCAACACTGTTGGTGTCCTGGCGCCAACACTGTTGGTAACTGGTGCCAACACCAAACCTGGCGCCAACACTGTTGGTGTCTTGGTGTCAACACTGTTGGTGTCTTTGGTGTCAACACTGTTGGTGTCCTGGTGCCAACATTGTTGGTGTCCTGGTGTGAACACTGTTGGTGTCTTGGTGTCAACACTGTTGGTGTCCTGGTGCCAACACTGTTGGTGTCTTGGTGTCAACACTGTTGGTGTCCTGGTGCCAACACTGTTGGTGTCCTGGTGTGAACACTGTTGGTGTCCTGGTGTCAATATTGCATCGTGATAATAATGTATAATGCAGTATCTCGTGTATAAGAAAGAACAGGTATCGTATATATATATATATATATATATATATATATATATATATATATATATATATATATAATATATATATATATATATATATATATATATATATATATATATATATATATATATATATATATATATATATATATATATATATATATATTATATATAGAGAGAGAGAGAGAGAGAGAGAGAGAGAGAGAGAGAGAGAGAGAGAGAGAGAGAGAGAGAGAGAGAGAGAGAGAGAGGAGAGAGAGAGAACAAGGTTAGTTAAATGGAGAAAATATAAAAAAGAGTTTTATGCAGCCGATATTACGAAACAAAATGGACCTTAAGCTGGCCTGTTATATATTCCAGTTTATTTATATATGTTCATGAAACGTACGCACGTACGTACGTATGCACGTACGTGTGTGTGTGTGTGTGTGTGTGTGTGTGTGTGTGTTATTTTACAGTTCAGGCAACTTTTGGTGTTGCGGCGTTTGGCAATAAAACTTATAACTTACATAATACCTTCATTACCTGTTGAGAACATACACCTAAGATACCGGGAGGTGTTTGGTAAGGTAATAAAATGACAGCTTAGGAATCAACACGTTTAATTATCTTAGACACTACAGCGTGCACTAGGAGAGGTATAACAAGGTCAGTTATTGGTAAGAGGGCTGGGGGCCGTAAGAGGGCTGGTACGTCTGGGGCTTGAAGGTGATGGCAGGGCCGTACTCGTGGGGGTACTGAGCCTCGCCCTGGTAGCTCACCTGAGCCTGGTAGCCGCCGTAGTGGTCTGCCAAGTAGGTCACCTGGTAGGAGTAGATTCATGAGTTAATGAACTTTTATTCATGTTGTTATCTATGTGGCAATCAGATGCCCATGTGTGGTTTGTGAAAAGGTTGATAGAGGCAGTAACACAGTGGGCGAGTTTAGAACCCCTGGTGTGAGATGGATTTACTCATGATAGATTGATGTTGAGGATATATCTGTACTCACACTGTAATCGTGGCTGGTGCTGAGTTTAGTGCATAGTAGTTTGTGACTTACTGTCTGTATGCGGCCGTCGGGAAGTACTACTTTATACGAGCCCTTCGCTGTGGAGCCGTCGGAGTCCTCACTGTGGCCGAAGTCAGTGCCGGAGTATTCGTCCTTAACACCGTAGGCGTAGTTGTAGGGGATGGGGTCCTGAGGGTGCCAAGGGCGGGGAGGGATGGGAGAGGACCATTTAGTGTGTGTGCTAGAACTCCTGTAGATGGGTGTTCAGTAACTAATTTCAGTCTCAGTTAAGGATGAAGGATGGAGAAACTTACCGAATTGTAGGAATCAGAGGGGAAAGCCAGAGTCACACCCACCACCATGACCATCACTAACGCCGCCACCTGGTGAGGAACATGTGCATATAGAACTTTTGTAATCCACGACCCCCTGACGGAGAAACGATGATCCTCCCCATATTGGCCAGATATTTTGTAAATAACATTGATTATGTGTTAAAGGAATATCTTTCCTTCCTTAGGCTTTAGTAAGCCCCTTTATAATATTTATACTGTATATACTTGTCACACTTGTCAGATGCTTCTGGTGTCATTGTACAGGGGTACCTAGTGACAGCACTAGGATCCCGCTTCCTCTATCAAGGAATAAACAATTGAAATTGAAATTGAACTTTTGTAAATCGGCTGAGTTTAATATTGCTAAGTTAGGACTCTGCTCTCCTACACCAAACTTGAATCCTCTGCGATAAACTGTGTAAATACTTTCTAAATTTCAAGATATGAGGATGGCAGTTTCTAATTTATCATTACAAATTATTGAAAGATAAAATCTACATAAAAGTAGCATTAAGGCACCGTAAAAAGTAACAATTAGTGACACCTGGTGCAAATACAGTATGGTCAGGGAATCCTCGGGGGGTATTGAAGTAAATCTAAATTTTGTATATAATTGGGCACCAAGAAAGCAGTGTTCATAGAGGGGTGAGGTCATTTATAAGAGCTGTTTTTACACCCCATGGTATACGATATCTGAATATAGCTGTGGTAGTTGCCGTCTTTTGGATATCGGGCACGGAAGACTGGGATGTGTTTTACTACGGTGATATTCTCTGTACAGATGGAGATTTCTTAGAGGAGCACTGAGGTTCACAAAACTTAAGGATCACTGCCACACTACCTTCATCTTGTATGTGTTGTGTTGGTGTAGTGTTCTCAAGGCACGACGAGCTATGAGTGGTGACTAGGACCGCGAGGCGTCACCTTATATACCTTAACACACCTCTCTCTCCCCTTCATGCTGGAGAAGGGTGCTTGTATCGCCTCCTTCAATCATTTGTTACGGTTCAATTTTAAACTGGGGTTTAATACAATAATTTCTCTTTTCATAACCCAGTTAGTAAATGGGTTTACAGTAACATAAAGATAAAACAACTTGTATGTTTGTTTTTTTGTTATTTAAGGTAGTTTATAGAGTTGTTACGTGGGTCCCGGAAATGTTGTGAGTAGTTTGTTGTTGTGTAACAGTAGCTTCTGCTTGTCATGGTTGTGAACCACAGAGTTCCTTGGGAGAGAGATGCTGAGATGGGCAAGTTGTTGTCGTGGAGTGCTATCAGGGCCTGCCATCACGTATTCTATAAATTGTCGCTAAAAAAAATGTGGAACAGTTCCCTGGACACTTTGCAAATTTTAAATGTTATAGGTCATATATATATATATATATATATATATATATATATATATATATATATATATATATATATATATATATATATATATATATATATATATATATATATATATAATTTGTTTATAGCTGGTGAACGTTACCTTTTCCCTATAAATTATTTTACAATAACAAAAAAAAACTACACAGACAAACCTGAGTAAAAAGATGCTAAAATACCCATCACTCCTTACCTACATGACGCCTAATACCTGTATTGACAAATGTGTCCAAGGAATTTTGTCCGCAACTGTACATATCGTTTAAAATTACAACAATATGAGTCATCGCTGGAACCTTAACCTTTGTTCTGTGCAAGTCTACACCCATTTAGGTTTTATGACATGAGTTATGATCAATGCTCACATCAACACAAAAGGAAATACTTATTAGATCATGACACTGATCCAGTTTCCAAAGCCTCCGCCCTTCGATGGTCATTTTCTTTGGTGATGGGTTAATGGGTGACTCTTGGAGAAAGCCCCAGTCTTCACGGGTTCCATGCATACCTGTTTCCAGTCTTAAGAAGCCCCAAATATTATAAGGCATGAAGTCCAGTCTTAATGGACCTCAACCTAATAGGCTCCAAGCTTCGTACTTACAGTAGGTTAAGTTGGTGCCCATTGCCTTGGGATGTGTGTTGTCTCAATTGGCAGTTGTTGCGGGTTAAAAGATTCGGAACCAGTAGTCCAGGAGAGAGAGAGAGAGAGAGAGAGAGAGAGAGAGTGTTAATAACCAGTAAAACTAAACAAAAACTATAGAACTATATATTATAAATCAACCCGTTGTATGTTATGAGCAACCGTGTTTTTGTATGAATACTTCACATATTCATGATTGAAAAAAAAATGCAATTTTGTTGTATTGTTCACGTGGTGAGTATTTGTTTAGCAGTGTGTTCATAAAGTGTTGTATTGTTCCTCTCATCCCGGGTTATATATATAGAGAGAGAGAGAGAGAGAGAGAGAGAGAGAGAGAGAGAGTAATTAAACGTACTGTACCTAATTAGTTATTAGCTTTGGCATATTCTCTTAAATGCTGAACACACTTTAAACGAGGTCATTATAAAACTTATTTTAATTTAAACTAAACACAAAATTCAGTTCAAGTAACCAGTGTTATTAATCTTCTGTACCTGTTACAAACATTGAGACGGTAGTGGGTCTTCGCTGACACAAGGTGGTGGTGAACGAATAATACTAGTAAGTTGTTGCTGGTTTGGAGAGGTGTGTGTGTGTGTGTGAGGCGTCCGCGTTTGGGCGTGGAGAGTAGTTGTGTACTACGCTTCTGCTCCGTTTTTTTTAAGACGAAAAGTTGTGATTTTTAGTCGAGTACAGTACACGTATATAGTAAAACCTTGATGGATACACACACACACACACACACACACACACACACACACATATATATGGGAGCAAATTTACGTACTTCTTTAAGCCCATAATATATACGTATTATTGAGGATATCAGTAAAAACCGAAAGATAAAAGGACTTCATCATGAAAGTTCCCTTTTTATCTTGTTGTGTTGTGCGATAAGTTACTATCACTCTTGCCTCTCCCGTTTAGGAGTGACGAGTGTGTTCTGATACGTTATCTTTAAGTAGAGACGCTTAACAAGTGTGCGTGAGTGAGTGAGGTATTTTGAGTATTACTTTGAGTATAATGTGGTTAGATGTTTCAAAATCTCGAACCTTATTAGTGTTCAGTAACTCGAGACTTAAACACTTATTACTGATTTAAGTACATGTAAATGATGTACCTGTGCCCTTGATTGTATTTTGTTAGTACAGTATTTATTTATTTTTATATCTGAGGTACAGATTATAAAGGTGGTGGAGAGGATACCAGACCATCGGTATTTAGTGCCTTACATAATGATAGAATAAGGTGTTTTTTTTTCTGTCCCTGATCATTGTTTGTTTATATTGCCCATTGTTATGTTATTTTTATATATTTTTGCTGTGTAATATGTGAAGGGAAATGGTATATTTATCCTTCCTCGCTCTGTGTGTGTGACTCCAGGCCCACGTGATAAACTCAATGGATTGTCTCACACTTGATCTCTTGAGTGTGTACTGAGGAAGCTTATCAGCGTTACCAGGAAGGCTCAGTAGTGATGGTGTGAGACCAGGGGTGGGCGTGACGAGTTTCAGGTATAAGGTAGACACATTACTCTAGAGACAGTGGGGAATGAAGGGTTGTTGGAAACCTCTTCATCACTATCAGCTGCTGGTGAAAGGGGTGTCTTGGAAGTCATCAGAAACCTTTATTGATAGACAGCTTTCAACCTTACAGAGTTTTATACTTTTTCTTTTATACTACACTATATTATACGAAAATAATAGTATGTCTTCAGTAATCTTCAATACAAAAGGAAACAAAATGCAATAAAAACAGTAAACTCATATCACAATACTTTATTAATCGTCTATACTATACATCATTGACTAGGGAGCTAATAGTTGTGCAGAGGTATTCTATTGGTATGAGGGCTGACCGTATGTATTGGGCTTGAAGGTGATGGCAGGACCGTACTCGTGAGGGTACTGAGCCTCGCCCTGGTAGCTCACCTGAGCCTGGTAGCCGCCGTAGTGGTCAGCCACGTAGGTCACCTGGTGGGAGGTAGAAGAGAGAAATCATTAATTATTAGTTACTGTTTGTAAAAATATTGCAGTATGTAAGAAGTTTGCAGTTTCTAAAATTATCTAATTTTATTACGTTTTGCAAATTGTAATTTTTGGGGGGTCAGTTTTACATTGTTACAGTTTTTAGAATTTTTTGTAATTTGTAATATTTCTGAAGTCGTGTTGGGGTATTTAGTTTAATACCTGAACCAGAATGCTTGGGTAATGTTTGCTTACTGTTTGGATGCGGCCGTCGGGGAGCACAACGTTGTAGGAGCCCTTGACAGCGTTACCATCAGAGTCCTCGTTGTGGCCGAAGTTAGCACCAGAGTAGTCGTCCTTGACACCGTAAGCGAAGTTGTAGGGCATGGGCGCCTGGGGGAGGAAGCAGGTGCCTTCCGTCAGATATATATATATTTTTTTTTTACATTTTGAACATACTGTATATACAACAGAATCGTCTAACAAACTCATAAAAGTCTCACACACACACAAACATACACACGTACAAGTCGGGCACCTAGCACAGTCCTTTCACAAACTCATGAAATCTCACAAACACGTGCAAGACAGTCACAAAAGCAAAGACGTCTCACAAACTCGCCGTAAATTCAGAACTACCGGATAAACCTGAAGCACCATCACTTACCGGATTGTATGTGTCTGAGGGGAGCGCCGTAGTGACGCCCACCACCACCACCATCAACACGGCCACCTGCTGGGGGAAGACACAAGGTGAGAGATATTACTAAAGACAACTACAATGGCTTCTGGTGTTAATTATCGTGAGTGATTTAATTTTGTCAATATCAACCAGCGTTAAGTATACAGGTTCTGACTCAGTGAGTAATTGATTTGCTTTGACTGATCGGGTTACAGACTGACGGATTTACTGACTGGTTAATTTACAAACTGACGGATTTACAGACTGGTTAATTTACAAACTGACGGATTTACAGACAGATTAATTTACAAACTGATGGATTTACAGACAGATTAATTTACAAACTGACGGATTTACAGACTAATTAATATACAAATTGATGGATTTACAGACGAATTAAATTACTGTGAATGCGGACGGACTGACTGACTTAAAGACTGATCGACTGACTGAATTTTTACTAAACCCTTTACTACAGTTTAATCGATGCCGTGTGTGTGTGTGTGTGTGTGTGTGTGTGTGTGTGTGTGTGTGTGTGTGTGTGTGTGTGTGTGTGTGTGTGTGTGTGTGTGTGTGTGTGTGTGTGTGTGTGTGTGTGTGTGTGTGTGTGTGTGTGTGTGTGTGTGTGTGTGTGTGTGTGTGTGTGTGTGTGTGTGTGTGTGTGTGTGTGTGTGTGTGTGTGTGTGTGTGTGTGTGTGTGTGTGTGTGTGTGTGTGTGTGTGTGTGTGTGTGTGTGTGTGTGTGTGTGTGTGTGTGTGTGTGTGTGTGTGTGTGTGTGTGTGTGTGTGTGTGTGTGTGTGTGTGTGTGTGTGTGTGTGTGTGTGTGTGTGTGTGTGTGTGTGTGTGTGTGTGTGTGTGTGTGTGTGTGTGTGTGTGTGTGTGTGTGTGAGAAAGAGAGAGAGTATAGTTCCATCCATTACGTCTTTACTGTCATAAACCATTAGATACCATTACTTTGGGATTTTAAATGTTACTGCAATATATCTTCGGTGGTGTGATATATTTCCGGGTATTTAAATTCTTCATATTGTTTTCCCTCCTCGCGGTCAGTGATGGTGTTAGAGCACTTAGAAAAGATCACAGTAGTGGCAGTCACAGTACCTTGATCATGGTGAGGTAATGTTGTGTATCAGTGGAGAGTTGGAGCAGTGAATGATGATCAAGTGTGGGTGGCGGCACCTTATATACCGTAACCTGCAGCTTGTGATGCTCCTCCTCTTTCTCTCCCCCTTCATGGTAACGTGTGAACGCTTGGAGGGGGTGAGGGGTGAGTTGCGTTAAACGCTGATTTTTTTTTGTGGTTATATTTGTGATCACTTTGCTCTCCGGCAATGGGATTTTGTTGACTAAAGAGAGAGAATTGTTGCGTGTGTAAGTGTGACACTTATCCGTTTTCTTCAGGTTAAACTACTCGCGTTTATTCGCCCATCCCAAAAAACACCAGACTTATGGTATGGAGTGAGTGGTTGGTGTCCATACAGTTTTCTCTTGCCCGGGATATAATTCTTATATTGGCACATTGAGACGACGTCCTCACCACCGAGCACTGTCCATAACACCACTTGAAGGGTGTGTCTCTCAGAGGGCACAGCTGCTGTAGGTCAAAGGTAATATTTGGTAACAGTTTTATTGATTCTTGGTGGAACATTTTTCCAGACAAGCAGGCATTTCATATTGATACCTAGATTAAGTTAAGAATTCCAGACACAAAATGATTATGGCTTATGGTGTGGATTGGTCTTGTTGTTAAGTAGTACGAACAATGATTGTATGTGCGTCATCGATGTGAAGCCAAAGCAACACGTGGAAAAATAAGTTGCGACGTTTAATTTTGTGCGGGGAACACGACATAAAACTGGAGGTGCTTCACACTACAGCACTTTTGTTTATCATCTATTATGGCAGTACCGTACACATTTTATAATTTGGTTTCCAATTTGCGTTGAATAAGCATTTCTGAGCAATTTTTTTAACGCAATTTCTGATATTATTGTATCAACTTCTATATTTTTAATTAGTTCGGTTAATAACAGTATTTCTAATTAATTTTGTACAATCGCGAAATGTAGGCAGAGGGAAATTTTTTTGACACATGTTTACAGTCCAATATTATTTTAATATGTCTAACACGGTGTTACAGGCGTATCAAATTCTCCTTGTAGTGTTGTGTAGACCTCTGGTGGTGATCGCCTTGACCCCCCCCCCCCTTCAGTGGTCACTAGGTTTGGCTCACCCGTTGTTGATAACACCACGTGTTCGTTTTATTCATTTAGTTGGTGTGTGTACCAAGTGTTCATGATATACACAGGCTATATTATCACGAGGCAACAGTGTATTTAAAATGTGGTGCCTTAACTTAGATGTGACAGGAAGTGCTACTGTGATCTGCCCAGTCAAGTTGTAATGGAATGGAACCCTGAATTGAGGTTGACACGCCAGGGATGGATATGGGGATTAGGGTTATGATTGAGGCCCCTGCGGGGACGTTATCTCAGCACCCAACGTGAAGCTTGTCGGGACTTGTCTTTAAGATTCACGACTTTGTACCTAGGATTCCGAACCTGGGCTTTAAGTTATTTTACTGCGACTTAGGATTCAGAATATGAGCATTAGGATTGAGTACTTCATCATAGGATTCAGACCCTGTGTATAGGATTCAAAAGGATTAACCGAGTATTTGGTAATCAGGGATAAGTTTTAAAGAGTCGGAGTTAATTCTGAACTTAGGATTCGGTGTGTGTGTAATAATAATAATAATAATAATAATAATAATAATAATAATAATAATAATTAACGGTTTATTAAGATAACATGGCAACCCGAAGGCCGAAAATATACAATGAACAGAGGCGATAAGTTACGTATGGTGTGTGTGTGTGTGTGTGTGTGTGTGTGTGTGTGTGTGTGTGTGTGTGTGTGTGTGTGTGTGTGTGTGTTTTTAAGTTAAAATACCTGGGTTTGATATTTGATGTTGTGGTTGAGGAAGTGAGTCAGTGTTGCGAGAAAAGAAACCTTGGAATTGAGACCAGAAAATCGGGTATCTAGATCAGAAGCCTTGAACCAGAGGGAAAAAAACCAGGATTCGACGATAAATTCTGGATTATTAAATTTGGAAACTCTGGATTGGATAAACGAAACCTAGGATTCTATGTATTGTCCAGGATTGTATAAGTGTAGCCCAGGATAACAGAACAGAAAGATTGGATATACTTTTTTGTATCTTATTAAATTTTTCCTTATTTAACTGTAAAGAGGATATTGAACTGTGTATTTGGAGTCGTTCATGTTGCCTATTAGAAAAGGCCAAAAGGGTCGAATTGGCCTGAACTTACCCATGTATGAAATTTGTATACATTATGATTTATGATGTATTTTTGTGTGTATTCATATATTATCATCACTAATATTTTTTTTGGCAATTCACCAATTATGAATCACTCTCCTTGCAATGTCCTGTTTTGAGTAACGAATCTGATTCTGAATTTTTCGTAACGTTACCTTCATCAAATAATGGACAAACGAGCTGACAGGCGTGTGAAGTGTGTTACTTGGTACTATGTATAATATTTAAACACACATTAATTGTATATGGTTCTCATTAGATAAATTACACATCATCATTTTCATACATCAATCAACCAACACTGCAATAATACCCCGGGGCTGTATGTTAGGGAGTAGGTTGGCGTAATATTCAAGGTATTTTAGGTAATTAAAAGTAGTCCAGTTAATCATACACTTTAATTATCACACCTACAGAAGTGACTAGAAGAGGAAGTATTTAAATAACAAGTCAACACGGGAGTCTTATGAGTACGAGTTCTGGGGCTGGTAGGACGCTTGAGGCTTGAAGGTGACTGGGGTACCAGATTCGTGGGGGTACTGAGCCTCTCCCTGGTAGCTCACCTGAGCCTGGTAGCCGCCGAAGTGGTCAGCCACGTAGGTCACCTGGTGGGAAGTGGAAATATAAGCGTTAATCACAGTTGCATTTTACTTCCATTGTATTTCAGTGTATCTATTGCATGGAGAACCAGGTGTGTGTGTGTGTGTGTGTGTGTGTGTGTGTGTGTGTGTGTGTGTGTGTGTGTGTGTGTGTGTGTGTGTGTGTGTGTGTGTGTGTGTGTGTGTGTGTGTGTGTGTGTGTGTGTGATACTTACTGTCTGTATGCGGCCATCAGGAAGGACTACGTTATACGAGCCCTTTGCTGTGGAGCCGTCAGAGTTCTCACTGTGGCCGAAGTCAGTGCCGGCGTATTCGTCCTTAACACCGTAGGCATAGTTGTAGGGGATGGGGTCCTGGGGGGTACAAGGTAGTCTGATTATCTACCTGAGAGAGAGAGAGAGAGAGAGAGAGAGATCCTGTATCTCTACCTCATCATCATTCAGTAAGGTACACCTGATTGACTGGCGGCACGAGAGAGATGTTTTGGGGAGCGAGGAGGAAGATCTGGCTACTAAAGGCTCTCGCTCACTCGTATTACTTGTTTACAACTTAGTTTAGTCACTTACCGATTTGTAGGAGTCTGAGGGGAAGGCCAGAGCCACACCCACTGCCAGCACCATTATCGCCGCCACCTGATGGAAAGGGGAGATAATTAATCTTAACAAGGGGTATACTAACTTTACAGGGGGTAGATTATGGGCCTTATAAGGGGTAGATTGATGTCTTAATAAGGGGTAGATTGCTGTTTTAAGGGGTACTTTACTGGCCCAACAAAGGTACAGCTTGATAAATTCTCTGGGTAAGTATGGAACTCCCACATCAGGAACCCGTCCAGCTTAGTATATTAAACATTCAAGCTGCTGTATATAACTACTACGAAAACACACACACTATCCTGGCAGTACCACCACCACTCAGTCCATGCCCTTGTCCTCAGTATAGCAGAAATTCACTTTGTTGACTTCTTTATGCTTGCTTAGGTTCTACATTGTTTTTGTTTTTTTATCCAAGACGATTTTTTGGGGGGAAGCAGCACTAAAATTCACTTGTTTTTTTCATTAAATATCTTGTAATACCTTAAACATATTTAGTTGTTATTGTAGAGGCTTGTACAGGTGTTGGCGGAGGAAGGGTGAATGTTGCTATCCACTGCAAGCATCTACCTTTTATAGATCAACTTGTGTCTCCCTCCCTCCCTCCCTCCCTCTAATCTTTTTTTCCCGTTTGCTCTGGGGAAAGGGAGTTGATGGTAGGGGATGGAGAGGTGGGTGGGTGGATAGGAGGTGGAGAGGTGGGTGGGTAGGTGGTGGAGAAAGATTAATGAGGTAGGTAATGGGTGGAGAAAGAGGGTGAATCGGGGGTGGGGGGGGTTAAAAAAACCCTTCTCATTCAGTCAAGTGAGGAGAGAAAATAAAAATGTAATCTACGGTGTATGAGTCTCAGTAGTTTCCCGCTGTGATTACTGTTTACATCATATAGCACTAGTCACCACGTCACTCGTGTGTGTGTGTGTGTGTGTGTGTGTGTGTGTCTGTGTGTGTCAGCTGATAATATTGATGTTTGATAAATTAAACGTCGCAGTCCTTTTATTAATCTTGCATCGTAGTTTCCTAACACATTCAATACACTAATCAATAGACCGCAGTGGTGAAACTCGGGCAGTGTCTCTCTGCATCTGTTATCTTATTCTATACATATTTCCAATACTTCCTGTCAGTGTTCTGGCGGACTGCATTCAGTAGTGCCACCATCACGCGCCCTCATCGATCTATAAGTTCATCAGGGAGAGACGATAACCTTTCTGTTAAAATTCCCCTCTGCAGAACCTTGTCTACCAAAACTCATTTAAATCCTCAGGTAAGCACTGTGTGGAACTCCCTGCCTCAATTTACACCTGTCATAGTGTGTCCGTCAGTAAAATCATCCGTTTCAAATATCTTCAGAATAACAAGTGGACGCTTCGGTGAATAGATTTTTGGACAGATACATTACTCTAATATCTCCCTATCCCTTTTGCTAAAAAAAAAAGTGGTTTCAGTAACTGGAATCGGAGATTTTGGAAGCTGAGGTCTAGGGAACCATAGTGCAGGAGTTTAAGAACTAAAACTTCCAGGAACTTAAATGTGTTTTTTTGGGGGGAGTCATAATATGAGGCGGATTACACACCTCGTATCCAGTAGAAAATATTCCCTCAGTATTTACTTTCTTTTATCTATACAACCAGCGATGCTCACGTCGTCTGGTTGTAATGTACTTTCTCATATTTATACCTGACTTGTTAGGTTTTTACCCTTGAAGTCGTGTGTGTGTGTGTGTGTGTGTGTGTGTGTGTGTGTGTCCTATGTTTGGTATCTGTTTCTCTGTTTGTTTAGCGTCTGTAACTGTATTTGACATATCTGTCCGTGTTTGTCCGTTCGTGTTTGTCCGTTCGTGTTGTCTGTGGATGTTTTTGTTCAGTACCTTTCGTCGGTAAACTTTTTTGTTTTGTATATAAATTTTTTGTCAAGTTATGTACAGCTTTCTTCATTAGTTACTCCTATTAATTGCTTATATTCTGGAGGAAAACGTCAAACCTCTAGTGCACAAATCTAGTTTTTCGTGCTGGTTTTACTAATTACTTAATGAGATTTATTTCAGGTTCTTGTTGCAGAGATTAATCATGTGGTATAGTTCAGGTTTATGTATGGGAGATTAATCATGTGGTACAGTTCAGGTTTATGTAGCAGAGATTAATCATATGCTATAGTTCAGGTTTAAGTAGCAGAGATTAATCATGTGCTATAGTTCAGGTTTAAGTAGGGGAGATTACTTAGATTCTGTAACAATAATGGTGCAGCAAGTATTGTTCATGGTGGATTGTGATGGTGAAATTTCTCTCTAATTCAATGGTACAAATTATCTCGTTTCTCTCATTCAGTGGTACAAATGTTCACGTCTGCAGCTGTTTGTAATGTTAGTGTTTACTGAAGATTTATAATAAATTATTTTATTTCACGTCCGCTGTATTAGTATTTTGTTGAGGAGTTCTGTGCATTATATCACAGAGTTGTTCCTTCTGTGTTCCTGAGAATTGTTCCTGTTGTGTTACTGAGCATTGTTCCTTTTGTGTTACTGAGAATTGTTCCTGTTGTGTTACTGAGCATTGTTCCTTTTGTGTTACTGAGAATTGTTCCTGTTGTGTTACTGAGCATTGTTCCTTTTGTGTTCCTGAGAATTGTTCCTGTTGTGTTACTGAGCATTGTTCCTTTTGTGTTACTGAGAATTGTTCGTTTTGTGTTATGGTATTTTTTATCCCCGAAGAATTACATCTCCACTTTGTATTACTTTTGACCCTTTGAGTACGCTGACTTAACCCTTGAGTACGTTGACTTAACCCTTGAGTACGATGACTTAACCCTTGATTACGATGACTTAAACCCTTCAGTACGTTGACTTAACCCTTGAGTACGATGACTTAACCCTTGATTACGGTGACTTAACCCTTGATTACGATGACTTAACCCTTGATTACGATGACTTAATCTTTTGAGTACAATGACATAACCCCCTTGAAGGCCCTCGAGTCGTAATAATCAAAGGGTCAAGTCATTGTACTCAGATGGGTTAAGTTATCGTACTCAAAGGGGATACATAAGTCATCACACTGTACTCAAAGGGTTAATGAGAATTATTCCTCTAACATAATAAAGATCTCATACTAATTCTGGATTAGTTCATCTTCCTTGTGATCTTAAGGCGAATAATACCAGAATAAAACCCTGGTATTTTTATTTAACGTTAACAAGGGTGGGTTTACCTCGAGTCAGTTCAGCTTTGACGGACACAGTGGAGTGTGGAAGGAATATATTTATTTTTTCCACGTCAGGTTTATTCTTGAAGGCTTGTCAGTTGTAAAGATGGTGGAGTAAATTTAGTTTTTTTAATATGACAATAGTAAAGAATTTGAATTTTTTTTCTTCATAACATTTATAGTTTTTATGGTAAAGATTTAGTAGTTATTTCTCATTAGTCAAGTTAAAAGGTAGGGTAAGGTAGGTTAGGTTTGGTTAGGCTTAGGTTTGGTTAGGTTAGCTTAGGTTGGTAAAGTATGTGTTTTGTAAAAAAAAATGGAATATTAATTTTTCATGCTAGCTGTAGGTTTTTTTTTTTCCCAGTCACGGAGACAGGAGGATATTTTGTCATGTCAGTTAATACCAGGGTGTTTGTGAAGCCTCGTATACACCTGAACGAGTGTGCATATATATATATTTATATATATGTGTGTGTGTATTTCCCAGGTGAAGTTTAGGTCAGTGGCGAGTTTACACACCTTAGCTTAAGTCAGTAATGTGTACTCATTCCTCATTTCTCTCTGTTTTCTCTTTCTATAATTTCGCAATGGGATGTTTATTCCATATTACAAAGGAAATGAGGCAGCAGAAGGGGAAATGGAAAACACGAAGACAATAAAAACTGCTCAAAGAATACGAATTCGTGAATGATTATCAGGCCACAAACTGCGTCAATGTCGAGAAAGTGGCGGTAGTAGCTATAAGGCAGGAGTAAAACATGTAGAGAAAATAGACCAACATATTCAGTATTGTTCCAGGTGTGGTGTTGGTGGTCGACGACTATGCAGACTAATACCCAAACACTGGAAATGAAGGTGGTAATTTTTGGTAATGGAATATCTTTTTTTCTTCTTCTTCTTACTTTCGTTCTCGCTCTATCTTGTTTGTCATCCGTCTCTTCTCTGTTTATATTTCTGGATCTGTCATTTATGGCTGTGATTTCAGTTTATAAGTCACTCGGAAAATATCCACCGTGTTTTGATGGGTGACTGAGGATGAAGTAAAGTTGTATTTTCTGAGATGCAGTATTCGGTGGGTTGACAAATAAAAATATATATTTTTTTTTACATAACTTTCT
Source organism: Homarus americanus (assembly GCF_018991925.1). Classification (NCBI taxonomy): domain Eukaryota; kingdom Metazoa; phylum Arthropoda; class Malacostraca; order Decapoda; family Nephropidae; genus Homarus; species Homarus americanus. The sequence goes on from NW_024739413.1 coordinate 367,747, forward strand.
TTAATTATGTACAAAACTGACTAGGGGAAACAATACGGAACATGAATCATTGGTGTTTACTGGTATGAGGGCTGGGGGTTGTAAGAGGGCTGGTACGCCTGGGGCTTGAAGGTGATGGGGGGACCGTACTCGTGGGGGTACTGAGCCTCGCCCTGGTAGCTCACCTGAGCCTGGTAGCCGTTGTAGTGGTCGGCCACGTAGGTCACCTGGTGGAGGTAGAATTATATTAACTTTTGATTTCTTATAATTTGAATAATAATTTTTACCCTAAAACTACACTAGTGAGTGGTTCAGAAACTACAGTATATGCACATTATGCCATGAAGAACCAGAGGCAGGGTGGTATGATAACTTAATGACTTACTGTCTGGATGCGGCCGTCGGGGAGCACAACGTTGTAGGAGCCCTTGACAGCACTGCCGTCAGAGTCCTCGCTGTGGCCGAAGTCAGTGCCGGCGTATTCGTCCTTAACTCCGTAGGCGTAGTTGTAGGGGATGGGGTCCTGAGAAATAGTTCATTGTAGTTAACTAATTGTTGTGAATCATTACACTGTATCATGATAAACACCCGTTGAGTTAGTTTATAATTAGTGTTCAGTGTAAGGATTGTTTGACTCACCTCCTTGTAGACGTTCTGGGATTTAGGCTGGGGTCCGTACTCGTCTGAGGGGAAGGCCACTGCTACGCCCACCACCACCACCAACGCGGCCACCTGAGGAAGGAGAAAGGCAATGTTTACAGTGTGTGCTTGAGTTGCTGACGTAAAGGTGTTGGTAAACTCTCATCACTTTCTATAAATTCCCTGATGCATCACGAGCAACACCTGGATCATTCTGGGATTAAACTTACACTACCAGACAATCTTAACTCGCTCCAAAGTTTTATTTCTTATAGTTTCAAAACGTTTGACAATTTTAAAGAGGTGATACTATGGCTACCTTAGAGCTACTATATATACCTTTACGAGCATCCTGAGAAGTAGGTTGTTGTGCTGCTGCTGGTCTGAGAGCGAAGATGAGACTGTTAGTGGATGCGGGCCGCGTCTCGCTTATATACCGAAATGTGTGAGAGAGAATTTTCTCCCCGAGGGCTGGTCTTTCTCTTTTCCTTTTTACCTGGGAAGGGGGGGGGTGTGAGCCTTGAGTCATGCTGTGTACCTGTAGGGGGGAACACCTGAGAGATGAGGTAAAGTAGGAGGGGGGGGGGGAGTTGGCGCCTTACCTTTGCCTAAGAGTCTCGTGTGCCTGGCTGCTTGGACCAACATGTAAACACGCACCTTCTAATGGGTATCGCTATGATCGAAGACAAGTAGGTTGTTTGGAAAATCTTGAGCTGTTTTGACCTTGATATTCCTGCTGTGTGGAGTCATAACCAACACAAACATCAACAGTTGGATGGCATGAATGAGTGAAAGAGGACCATGATGAATATTATCAATGGAACTGTGATGGAATGGCTACTGGATTATCACATAGATGATTATAATTATTGTGAATTTTCTAGATATGTGTTTAAGGGTGACAATTATGACTTGTCTTTGATAATTTATATGTAATTATTTGTAACAATCTGGATCTGTAAGTCTTGTTATGTAGTAAATAACTCTTATAACTGTAGGTCCAGTTATCGTATAAATAAACTGTAACTGTAGACTGTAATTGTAGAGCCTTTTGTCATTCTTCTGAAGCATCTCTGTATGTGTTTAATTAATGCGAATGTGTATTGTGAGCTTTATATCCAGTCATTCTATTATATTCTTGTCGTTTCCTCATTCTTAACTGTTAATGTAAACCTGTTAGTCAGTTATTGTTAATGTAAAGTGTTACGTCCTTGTTAAACTGTTAAGCGTATCCATCATTCTATAACTGTTAACTTATCCGTCATTCTATAACTGTTAACTTATCCATCATTCTATAACTGTTAACCTATCCATCACTCTTTAACTGTTAACATATCTATCATTCTATAACTGTTAACTTATCCATCATTCTAAAACTGTTAATTTATCCAGCATTCTATAACTTAACTTATCCATCATTCTATAGCTGTTAACTTATCCGTCACTTAACTGTTAACTAATCCATCATTCTATAACTTAACTTATCCGTCATTCTATAACTGTTAACTTGTCCAGCATTCTATAACTGTTAAACTTATCCGTCATTCTGTTACTGTTAACTTGTCCATCTTTCTATAACTGTTAACTTATCTGTCATTCTGTTACTGTTAACTTATCCATCATTCTGTTACTGTTAACTTATCCGTCATTCTGTTACTGTTAACTTATCCGTCATTCTGTTACTGTTAACTTATCCATCATTCTGTTACTGTTAACTTATCCATCATTCTGTTACTGTTAACTTTGCCAGTCATTCTACAACCAATTCTCTCTTTCAAAAAGTGTTGACCTTTTCACTCTTGAAATTATTGATCATTAACTCTCGTAACTGTTGACTGTATACACTCCCCTTTTTTTAACTGTTGACGCATCCAGTCACTCTGAGACTGTTGGAGGGGGCTGAGTGGTCGCGCATCATTTGCTCCGTCAACAGAGTGGCTGGCTTTAGCACTCACACAGGCCTCTTTTGCTCTCCCTTTTACGTTTCATCTCACGTGTTCGATAGAGAAAAGCATTAAACGCCTCCCTCCCTCCCCCCCTCCCTTCTTCCTTTCCTCCCTGGCTAGCAAACACCTCATTATCTCCTTCCTTTTGCTTTCCTCCCTGGCCGCCAAACGCATCATTCTCTCCCTTCTTCCCTCCCTTCTTCCTTTCCTCCTTGGCCATCAACACCTCATTCTCATCCCTCCCTGCTTTCCTCCCTGGCCGCCAAACGCATCATTCTCTTCCTTCCTCCCTTCCTCCCTCCTGGCCGCTAAGCACATATTCTCCCTCCTCATTGGCCACCAGACCTATCCTCCCCTAGCCACCATCACTGCCACCTCATCCTACACCTGACCACCTGTCACAGAACTGAAATGTTGTTCTCCCGATGCACGTGTGTGTGTGTGTGTGTGTGTGTGTGTGTGTGTGTGTGTGTGTGTGTGTGTGTGTGTGTGTGTGTGTGTGTGTGTGTGTGTGTGTGTGTGTGTGTGTGTGTGTGTGTGTGTGTGTGTGTGTGTGTGTGTGTGTGTGTGTGTGTGTGTGTGTGTGTGTGTGTGTGTGTGTGTGTGTGTGTGTGTGTGTGTGTGTGTGTGTGTGTGTGTGTGTGTGTGTGTGTGTGTGTGTGTGTGTGTGTGTGTGTGTGTGTGTGTGTGTGTGTGTGTGTGTGTGTGTGTGTGTGTGTGTGTGTGTGTGTGTGTGTGTGTGTGTGTGTGTGAGAAAGGTGATAGGAGTAACTTAATGTGAATGGATGGATAAAGCCAATGAATTAGAGGAGGCGAGGAGGATGACTAAAACGTGTTGGGGGAGGAACAAGTTTTTATAAAGTAACCAGTAAAAGTGCAGTCGCGGCGGGAGGTATTAGTAAATTAAAAAAAAAATTAAGCATCGAAATCTAATACAAGAGTAAACCTGATGGAAAAGTAAGAGGCACGCAGTAGGAGCTAAGAGATTTAGAGTTAGCAGCGTGAAGACCGAAAAGCAGAGAGTTTAGCGGTTGACGAAATAACATAATTTTTAGGCGATCGGCAACAGCAGGTGTCGTCGAAGTGTCATATTTGATGGGACGAAAGAGTGGTTGTGGCCAGCAGCTGCCGTTCACTAGATATTAATGATGACGATGGTTGGCTAATCGACGGGATGAGTTGGAGTAAAGGAGGGGTGTGAGGGGAAGAGGTAGGAGGAGGGTGTGTGAGGGGAGGGGGCTGGAGGAGAGTGTGTGAGGGGAGGAGGCTGGAGGAGTGCGTTTGGGGGTGAAAGAGAAGGAAGGAGTCAGTACTGGGTGTGTTAGAGGAGATGTAGAGATAGTGGTGGGGGTGAGAGAAAGAGGGAGAGAAGGGGAGGGGTTGGAGGCAATTGCGACGATGACAAGCCCAGTAACGAGCGTAAACAGAGAAAGTCCGAGGCTCCGAAGAGAGTGAATCGTGGATGATAAACGAGTTGAGTCATTTTTTTGGGGTGGAACTTATTGTTATTAGTATCGTCATCGCTGTCACCATCTCCACCCCTACCCCTCCTTCTTTTCACCCAGCAGCTGTCGTTGTTGTCTCTTTCTGTCCGTCTGTCTGTCTGTCTTGTCCGTCCAAATACTGGCGTTGATACAGGTGGTGGTTTTTAATTTGTTGATACTGCAGGTGAAAACTGGTGAAGCATCTTGAATTAGTTGGAGTTAAGAATTACCTGAATCTCTATTGGTTGATCTTGTAACATCTGTCTCATTTTTACCTGGTATATTTGTGTGCTAGGAAAGGTGTACAGTACGTGTCTTATGCATGTCTTTAAATCCGTGAGTAAGATGTCTTAATCAATTGCCCTCTGTTTTAATCCTTTGTAAGATGTCTTGATCCTCAGAAGCGATGATCTGTGCCTTTGAGTCCGTTACCATTGTATTCGGGGTTTAAGTCATCATTCTCAAGGGGTTAGGCGTACTATTGCATAACTACGAGACCTTGTACTGGTGGGTACTCGCACCGGCGTCGTAGACTGTTACAAATTTACGTATTTCCTATATTGTGTCAGTTATTAATCTCCCGTCTCGCCTAACGCCCTTTGGTTACAACCGAGTATAACGTAAATAGAATCCCTTATAATTTAATTCCTTAGGTTAGGTGAATGTACTGTAAAAAATAGACCGTAAATTTTCGGTGGAATATTGGCAGCCCAGTTACCAGTGTTCCACCGTAAAATTTACAGTGTGTCCGTAAATGTCATAGCAGACGACGACGGTGTGTCACTGTAAAACGCGGAACTAACAAAAAATCACCGTAAAGCAAATACGGTGGCCAACCGTAGATTTTTTACAGTGAACCACTGTAATATTCACGGTAATTTCTTACAGGGAATAGGGATTCACAGGCCTAATGAGGTTAATTCAGACCTTTAGGGAGATTCAGTACAGGTAACTTGCTACCAAACCCAGATAACCATTTTTTGGCGGGTCTAAACACCATGATTGTGTAGGTGACGTTGGCGACCACTACAGCACTACATTGTTCGAGGTAGAGTGAGGTAACATACACACCATGATGCCCTACAGGGGAGTGACACAGTGAGAGTGAAGTGAACCCAGAGTTAAAAATGGGGTTCGTGTTCCTGACAATTTTTAGTTTTGTAATGGGATTCGTGTTTTTGTGGTCGTGTGTGTGTTCACTTTAACCGTAACGTCTATTAACCAACGTAGTCATAGTACAGTTGTCAAAATTCCCTGGGCACTTCTGACAACACTTGGCATCACCTTATGTGGTTTACTTATAAGTAGTGAACATTGCTTTAATAATAAGTTATACTAGACTAACAACAGGGAAAAACACCACCATAATACTGAGAAAAATCTGCGAAATGAAGGTTGAAATATTTCAGTCTCGTCTTTTTCACATGACCTTCCGGTAGATGCCAGACAGTGCTATAATTTCCACCCCATATGTACAGTAGATTATAAAAAACAAAATTAGTTTAGGATCTTATTATTTAAACCCTATAATTGATATAAGAAATCTTTAAGTATCCAGAATATCAACGTGTCAAACTATGATATCAGTAGACTTGTGATTCAGTCGGGAAAGGCGTTCATAGAATTATTTAAAGTAACTAAAAATATCAGGCTTGTGTACTTAAAGATTCTCATAGTTTGTGTGTTATGAGTCCCGAGTGTTATTGTCACCAGGTGGACTCTTATTACCAGTGTTTGTTGGAATGTGTTGGTAATGATTGTAAAGTATCTTATATGGACGCCAAACTAACCTAACCTAACCTAAATTAGGACTGGTACCCATAAAAGAAAAACTGTCCATCTATCCCAAAGGTTAGATTCGGTTAGGTTAGGTTAGGTTAGGTTAGGTTAGGTTAGATTAGATCCTTTACGACAGAAAATTTATGTGAGGAGTTACATTTCGTGACTTACTGCCACTGTTGATGCTTACTGAACCATGGCTGTAAGTTGTTGCTGTCAGTGTTTGGTTGAGTAGTCTTGTTGCTCTTGTTAGGGATGTTACACGGTCTTAGTGAGGGAGGTAATTGGAAAATACACGAGTGGTGATTTTGACGTAGGGTCCCTTAGGTGTGAAGAATGTAATTAATGTTTACTTGATATATTGACCTAAATAACACGGTATTTATTTGATTTTTTGTTCCTCAGTGTTGATTTATTATTATTATTATTATTATTATTATTATTATTATTATTATTATTATTATTATTATTTTAACTCTTCCCGTAGGTCAGGGTGTAAAGGGGTAGTGTGTGTGTGTGTGTGTGTGTGTGTGTGTGTGTGTGTGTGTGTGTGTGACAACTTAAAAAAAAACCATCTTAATATGATCCGTTTCTTCCTCATCAAGACGTAGTAAAATATGTACTTATAATGGCTTCCTTGTTGCATCAGAAAGTAATATTTTATTCTATGCATTTTTTTTTATTTAATTTTTTTTTAGTTATATATTTTTGGCTTTCCCGATTACATTGATGGATATTGTATGCGTATGTGGATGTTCTTGTGTGTGTGTGTGTGGTTTAGCGCAGGTGGTAGTCAGTTATTGGTCACGCTTGTTCTGCTGCATGGCCAGTTTATACTAAAGTGATGCAGTTGACAAAGACCGTCCTTACCACATGATTGCTACGTATTATTCTTCAATATTTTACGTATTTGTGGAGTTTCAATTCACATTCTCTCTGGTCAAGTCACCAATTTTCACCATCAAGGTGTAGAATCTTCATGGTGTGAATTTTGTCATCATTTTGTCACCTGGAGATGAAGGTGATTACATGTGAGAGTTCCACATGCTATGATTTTACGTGTGTGTGTGTGTGTGTGTGTGTGTGTGTGTGTGTAAGTTGATTGATTTTTTGTAAATTGCTTGTTTAAAGAGGGAAATTTGGGCTAATATGAGTTTTTTATATAAATAGATTGGTCATGAAACTCCCACCTGTTGCTTAAGAACACTCGGTCATGATACACCCAGCGGCCGGAATACCTAGAAATAATATTGTGTATGAGTCGAAATTACTGCTCAGGAAATGACTTCTTTAAACACTATGATTTAATCCCTTGTGTGTCGTCTTCTGTAGGTGCATGTCTGCTTCTGTCTTCTTCTGTACTGTAGGTCTGTTTACTCCTGTCTACTGTCGCCTTCTCTAGGTCTGTCTAATCATGTCTTATTTAATTGTGTCTACCCTTGTCCTCTTTAGGCCTGTCTTCTTCTTTAAATCTGTCTTTTTCTGTAGGTCCTACTGTCTCTCCACCTACGCCCACACCGAGGCTCGAGTGTTCATTTGGCTAGATACTATTTCAATATCTAATTAAAAATATGATTATTTCTGTAATGACGTTTTGTTTATGTATGTATGTATGTATGTATGTATGTATGTATGTATATGTATGTATGTATGTATGTTTGTATGTATGTATGTATGTATGTATTACTCTTGACGTAAACAGAGACTCAGGAAAGTGTCATTGTGTGTTAACTGACCTGAAGCTATGACAACTATACGTAACGCGGCACCATCACCAGGTAATCGACGAACGTGTAGCTACTTCAGGTCGTGACTTGCAGGTGCTATGTGTGGCAGCGGTGTGGTAACTTGCACAGGTGTGGTACTAACCCAGATGCTCAATATATTTTTGGTTTGTGTGTTGTAGCGACGCAGTGTTGTCGTGGGTAGGTGTGGTGTAGGGAAAGTGTGGTGTTGGGTAGATGTGGTGTAGGGTAAGTGTGGCGTTGGGTAGGGGTGGTGTAGCTGAGGGCAGGTGTGGTTTTTAGCGGACATTCGGGTTTGGTTTGGGACAGGTTGGCAGATAGACCTTAGACCAAACGAACTTATAATCACTACCAATAACACACTCTTACCAAAGAAGTGATACTGTCGAGTCATACATTGGCTTTAACACGCAAGTCGGGACAGTGGAGTAAAGACCGAAAGAGGTGGATGGTTTAAGAGACTGGCTGTGGTATAGAGGAGAGGGAGAACTCGAAAGAAGAAAAAGAATTGCAGAAGTAAGAATTGATAAACGAAACCCCACAACGGCATAGAGTGGCATAGACATTTAGGAAGTGTGGATAAAGGTTGATAAAAGGGGTACGCATTAGAGTGGTTGGCTGTTGACGTACAGGTAGATGATGGGAAGGTACCACAGGTGGAAGGTTTCACATTTGGTTAAAGGAGGAGATATATTGATAGAATACTTAAAAGTGAGTGAGTGGGATAGTTTATTTTTTATTCTACGCAAACAAGAAGAATCGTGTCGTGAATTAAGAGTAGATGGAAGTCAGGCCCGATCTCTCATCAACCCCCAGACAAGGTCCTAACAATATACTCGAGTTACTGATTTTTCTTTTATTAATACTGCTGACCGCTTCCGTCCGTCCGCCCGCCCGCCGTGTCCTCCCTGTCCATGGAGAATGACAAACTCTAACCAGACTCCGCAAGCAAGCTCACACCGGCGGGAAGTGGTGATCTGTGGTTGAGGTGTGGTGGTGCGATTGGGTCATTCTTTAGTGTTGACAGACTCCTCTACGACGTGGTGATCATAGTATGGTAGTTGAGGCACATGTGGTAACGCTCGCTGGTCTTCCCTGTTATATGATTTATTATACAACATCATATTTAGCCTTTTAGATCCCTTAATTTGATTCATTCTCTCCCTTCTCTGACAGGACCTTTTGCTTAACCTCCGCCATCGCAGTTTTAACCATTTTTCTCGATCGTCTTTCTTAAACACATCTGATTATGGCGTTGATAAGTTCTTGTTACTAAATCTGACAAAGCAGTACGGTATATATTGTGTGTGGGCGCGTGACGTGAACACAAACTGCCTCTGACTCGCGTAAACTTGAGGTAACTATTTGTCTTCCTCTCAACGATAAACTTTGAAGTCACGTGACGAGCATCATGTCTAGTGTCGTCTGATGGAATAATACCAATAATAATTTAAAAGTTTAATCTGCAAGTTTGGTACCGGTACGTGTGTCATTAGATCCCAGAGTTAGTTGTATTGATATTACATAAGCTATTACTGTACAAAATTATATGGAGAAGGCACGAAATATGTGGATTTTCGTTTTAACAGTAAAGAAGTGAAACCTAGTTTGGTCTTGTGTATCTGTTCTATAATTGCGTGTGAAGAAACTAGGTTAAATTCTTCTTCTAGGTAAGTTCTCTGGTGGTATTATAATTGTACAGTCCTTGACCTTGTTTGACCTGTGAAGTAAACATCCTTGAAGACGTCACAGTTTACGTTTTGGACTGAAATTCACATTGAGACATTTTTTCTTAATCTAATGTTTGTTATTGTTTGTAGTTGTATAGACATGGCTTGTATAGACATGGCTTCCCGTCCCCTTTCAGGTGTACTTGAACGTCCTTTGCACCTGTACCCGAGTGCCCCCACCACACACACTCACGCACTTCACCTGGATATAAGTGTCCCTCCACAATTCCCCCTTTATCTCAGTGTTCCCTCCACATATCACCAACACCTGTGATTGGACTCGCCACAAACTTCATCTCATTAAACTTGGAATTCCTAACTACCAATTTGGGGTGGTGGTCAAATTGCCCACCTCTCTCTTCTTGCGCCACAAGTGTTTTTCTCCGGGAACTTACGAAGATTTCATTAACGCCAGCGAGCCCAAGGAATATAATAACCCCGTCTAACTCTTTCTCCCCCTCCCATGGCAATATATGTATTTTAACCTAACCTAAGTGTGAACCGTCTTAAGGGGAAAAGTGTTTGTTAGAGGACACACACACACACACACACACACACACACACACACACACACAGAGGTAATATTTACTCGCCCCAGGACGTGCAACGGTGAAATTCCCGACGCAAGTATGATAATTTCGGCGTCAAAAGGTTTTCTCACAGGGCAGGACGTGTGTGTGTGCGCGTGAGGCGTGACAGTGGACGGGAGATACTTCACTCGTAGCTGCTCTTTAGTCTAGTTTTTTAATCGTTTAAGTGTGATGTGTTGTTAATGAGTGCATGACGCTTACGTTTTTTGCCTTTGTTACTGTAATGTGGTTGTTATTTTTTTGTTATGTTTGTTGCTGGTGTTATTCAATTTTTATGTTGTTGGTATTAGATTTTGATGTTGTTGTTGGTATTAAATATTGGTGTTGTTGTTTTTATTATTATTTAGTTTTTATTAATATTACTATTATTAATATTATTAATTGTTATTATTACATCTATTATTAGCATTATTGTTATTACCGCCATTATTATTTTTATTATTATTATTTTTATTATTATTATTATTATTATTATTATTATTATTACTGTTGTTGTTTTCACATCTATTTTTGTTATTACTACTATTACAGTTATTTTATTATCATTGGTCTTATTCAACTTAAATTCAACTATTGTATTTTTTTCCTGCCAGTCATTGCATACGTCAGACTGAACTATACAGAGGTAAAGTGCCTTGCCGGATCGAAACCACCAGTGCTATTATTATGTATAATTCACGTGGGGTCTTGTGTGTAGTTAAAGGTCATGGTTGATCAGACATAATGAAGGAGATAAACACATCTAAGACGCAGGTGGCTCCCTCTTACAACACCGTCAAGGATTGTTCGCCCAGGAATTGCACATCGTAGGTTAGAATTGTGTGTTTCTTAAGGTCATGTTGCGTCACGGGTGGATTCTGGTCATGCCTTCAGGCCCTCCTTAGTCTCGGGCCATGGGAGGGGGAGGTGATAGTGGCATTATACAAGGGGGGAAATTTTGAGGTTGTGGGATTATAGTTGTGAAATAGGTTGTGATGACGTATTGGACCTGAGCTTGTAACACTGCTGATATAATGGGCTTGTGGCACTGTGCCGATATAATGGGCTTGTAGCACTGTGCCGATATAATGGGCTTGTAGCACTGTGCCGATATAATGGGCTTGTAGCACTGTGCCGATATAATGGGCTTGTAGCACTGTGCCGATATAATGGACTTGTATCACTTTGCTGATATAATGGACTTGTATCACTTTGCCGATATAATGGACTTGTGGCACTATGCTGATATAATGGGCTTGTGGCACTGTGCCGATATAATGGGCTTGTAGCACTGTGCCGATATAATGGGCTTGTAGCACTGTGCCGATATAATGGACTTGTATCACTTTGCTGATATAATGGACTTGTGGCACTATGCTGATATAATGGGTTTGTGGCACTGTGCCGAAATAATGGACTTGTATCACTTTGCTGATACCTAATAGACTTGTAGCACTATGCTGATATAATGGGTTTGTGGCACTGTGCCGTCTATAATGGACTTGTATCCTTTTGCCGATATAATGGACTTGTGGCACTATGCTGATATAATGGGCTTGTGGCACTGTGCCATTCTCGTGGAAGCAGCACTGTGCCGATATAATGGGCTTGTAGCACTGTGCCGATATAATGGGCTTGTAGCACTGTGCCGATATAATGGGCTTGTATCACTTTGCCGATATAATGGACTTGTGGCACTATGCCGATATAATGGGCTTAGCACTGTGCCGAAATAATGGACTTGTATCACTTTGCTGATATAATGGGCTTGTAGCACTGTGCCGATATAATGGACTTGTATCACTTTGCTGATATAATGGACTTGTATCACTTTGCCGATATAATGGACTTGTGGCACTATGCTGATATAATGGGCTTGTGGTACTGTGCCGATATAATGGGCTTGTAGCACTGTGCCGATATAATGGGCTTGTAGCACTGTGCCGATATAATGGACTTGTATCACTTTGCCGATATAATGGACTTGTGGCACTATGCTGATATAATGGGCTTGTGGCACTGTGCCGATATAATGGGCTTGTAGCACTGTGCCGATATAATGGACTTGTAGCACTATACTGATATAATGGGTTTGTGGCACTGTGTTCATGCACTGGGGTTGTGGCTGCATTACACAGTCATCATCGTAATGACCAACAACTCTGGTATTTCATATAGAGGTCACTACTATTTCGGTGCTTTGTCATGCTCTGTAGTGCTGTGACGGTAAAGCCACAGTTTGATAACCATAGTTTGTCTCTGTCTCCCGTTTTATTTTTGGCTTCACCATAAATGTTTAGTTCACCTATAACCTGTAGTAGGTGTAGTGCTCAAGCTGTGCCTTCGTCGTCATCGTGTTGGTGTTGACTAATGTTAAACTTTAGTGTTAAAAATGTTTATCAGTCATGTTTTATTATTCCCTCACCTTCATGTATTCATCATTTGGAATGTGCAATCAGTGTACACAACAGGTGAGCTTATAGCTGCCTTCACACTTCACATGTTGTACGTACACACTGCTAAGGCCATTAGTGTAAGTGTAATTCTCATTGTTCTTATAAATTATTAGGATTTTGTTAGTAATGGTGTTATTTTGTTCCCTTACTTTCATCTCCTTTGTGTTTTGTTGTTACCTTTCCCATAAATTTGAAAAAAAAAGAGAACCGTAGTTACACTTAAATGGTCAATTATGAACCTACAGTATGTCTGTTATTGTACCTTGACCAACATCTGTGCAGGTGATAGAGGATTACCTATATATAGCCCCACCTTGAGGAAATATGTAAGGGAAGGTTGTGAGGTGCACTGAAGTGTGTGTGTGTGTGTGTGTGTGTGTGTGTGTGTGTGTGTGTGTGTGTGTGCGCGTGCGCGCGCGTGTGTGCGTGCGTGCGTGCGTGCGCGTGCGTGTGTGCGCGCGCGTGTGTGTGCGCGTGTGTGTGTGCGTGCGTGCGCGCGTGTGTGCGTGCGTGCGTGCGTGTGTGTGTGTGTGTGTGTGTGTGTGTGTGTGTGTCAGGTGCTACGCTACGCACAGTTGTACATGTAAACATTGCGAAATGATTAACTGACTGATTCACAGTATGTGTTCAGTGACGCGGTAACTTAAGCATGTGCCTGTGTAGTGTACAGTGGAGAAATAAATAGATGGATAAAACTCAGGTGCTGGGGGCTCCTCCTTTCTTGACCTGTACTTAAGAAATAGATGGTGTGGGAAAATATCAAGATAGTTACCATTAGAAAACAGTCAAATAAATTAACTGGTTTGCTCGTTTATATAATTATAATTCGAATGTGTAAGAAATTTTAAGTATGTAGTAACCAAGAAGAAAGTAACAATTATAGTAATGATAATTTTAAATAATTATGAATTATCTGCACCGACTACGATGTTTTCTACCTGAATCAGTTCTGTGTATTAATTATTCTTTTTCTTCTCCACAGGTACGTGATAAAGCTGGAGGGAGAGACAGACAGACCACGGTAACGCTGTGTTGTAAAAGTATTCAAATATTTTAGTTAGTCTTGAGAATTTCTGCCCACAAGACATAAAATAGTTGAGTTATGTTAATGGCTCCGTATATTTACGCCGAGGACAATAGTGGATACATTAGTAAACAACATATTTTATCATCTTTCTCTCCCCAGTGTAATGTAAGGTCGCTCATGATTTTCACCCTCCCTAGTCGAAATTACCAACAGCCGTGAATTATCTGTACCAACGAAAAATTCTGGTAGACAATTAAGGAAGACATAATTCATGGCTGGATGCATTAGTCAAGTCGCAAGTAAGGAAGCAAGTCGCATAATTATACCTAGATCGTTGGGGGGATGACTCGTGGTATCTCCGGCCGGCCACTACTGCAGTTTTCTTTCATTGTGGCTTTTGAGAGCGAGGTAGAAGTGGATGGCCGTAGGAGATGATGTTTGTTGAGGTGGGGTTCATATAGCTGAGGTGATGGTGAGGACTAGACTACATTGGATTCTTATAAGTGAATGTCATTATCAGTCAGTTTAATGTTGATATAAAATGTTCGCCCCTTTTACCTTATGTCATTTAGTATATTGTTCATTAAGTCCTTTTTTGTCTTATTTATATCAGTCAACAGTATAATATAAAAATAAACCTTACATCAGTCTTAACAAGCCGCATAATGTTGAGATGAAAAAATCCACCTTTTCTTAATCCGACTTACCATCATGCTATAAGAAATCCCTTTATATATCAGTTATATTAACCATCATAATATTGAGATATATATAAAATAGCCTTTTGTCTTAATCCCCGCTCTTGTGATAGGACGTTGCATATATAAGTAGGCTAAACAAGGCTATACCCTAAAAATAGAGACCCGAGTGTTGCTGCTTTAAGCCACTAGAGGTGAGAGTTCTCTTAGCGTCTAGTTACTGAGGCAAGTACGACCTGTTCCAGCTGAGAGACGTCGAGTTGTTGAATACCTACGTGGCTTCAGGGAATGTCGTGTTGGATTCCCCTGTGCTTGAGAGCGCTTGTTGAGCATATTGAGTAGACAACCTGGTGCTCGTCCAGGCGTGCTTCTCAGATTGCTGAACGTAGCTCCCCTTGTGCTTGTCGACTAAGATGGCCTTGGGGGATAATGTATAAGACTTGCCTTCTTGTACAGAGATGGCCTTAGACAATGTTATAAGGCTCCCCCGTGTTTGTGTGGTGAATTGGACTTGTGTATCATAGTATAAGACTCTTGTGCTTGAGTTCTGAGATGGCCTTGGTAAATAATGTATAATTAGACTTGCTCTCTGCTTGTGGAATACTGAATAAAGACTCCCTCCTCACTTGAGTACAAAGAAAGCCTTATATTATACTGAATAAGACTCCCCCGTTGCTTGTGAGTATATCCACTTGATTCCTCTTACCCGGGGCAGCTTTAAAGACTGTTGAAGAAGACTCCTCTGCGGTTGGGTAGTGAAGATAGCCTTACAGGTGGTTCAATGGCGCGAGTATTGTTGTGTGTGACGGGACCCTAGAGAGGTGGGCTGTGTGTGTGTGTGTGTGTGTGTGTGTGTGTGTGTGTGTGTGTGTGTGTGTGTGTGTGTGTGTGTGTGTGTGTGTGTGTGTGTGTGTGTGTGTGTGTTTGGCCTGGATACTGAGTGTAGAGCACATTGTATGAGAGAGAGAGAGAGAGAGAGAGAGAGAGAGAGAGAGAGAGAGAGAGAGAGAGAGAGAGAGAGATTGGCTTTTAAGATCTCGATGCAGCATCAGAATATCAGCTTCTCATTAAGACAACTCTTAGGTATTAAGATAACAGGTATACAGGTGTTAAGATAACAAGTTTTTGTCATCGATATGTCAAGCTCTTTAGTTAAAACGTTATTTTCGTTAGGATAACCGACTTGACTTTACGATAACAAGTTGGTATCGTCATGGAGGCGTAAGAGTTATCCTTGCAAGTTATCATTGTCAAGAGATAAGTTGTCTTTGGAAGTTGTCGTCATCAAAAGTCATCGTTGCAAGTTGTCATCATTTTAAGACAGCTTAAGTGTGTCATGCAGTGTGGGTGTCATCCAGAGTGTGTCAACCAATTAATCTCTGGGAAGATCGATCGCTGTTGTTATGTCACTTTCATCTCCACTTCCAACCTCATCAGCTGGAGGGCGTCACGTACACGGATACACACGAGACCAGAACATACACAAGGATCCAGAGCGTATATGTAGGAATTAAAGAATGTGTACGTGAAATTCCTAACGCACAGAAGGGTTCGTGATCGTTCCTAAGAATATAAGACTTACATTTTCTCTCTTCCTCCCCTCCTCCTCTTGTTTGTCCTCCTCCTATTCTGAGTTCCTCCCCATCCTCCTCAGTTTCCTTCTTCCCTCTTGCCTCCACTGCAGTTGTAAGAACGTGTGTGTGTGTGTGTGTGTGTGTGTGTGTGTGTGTGTGTGTGTGTGTGTGTGGCGGGCTTTGACACTACCAATGTAATTTAACAGCACAAAGAACACGAAACAAAGTCAGCAGGTGAGAACATCATGTACTCGACGCCTTGATCAATTAACCCTTTGAGGACGAGGTTGTAACTCCTTTAGGACTATAATTGTCATTCTTTAAAGAGCTACAGCTCGAATCGTCGCCCTCAAAGGTTTAGTATAGTTTAAATGGTCGTCCTTGAGGGGTTATTGCTTAATTTAATGCTCGTAAAGAGTTAAGAGCATAAAATAATGATCCAGGTTATACGTTAACCCCTTGTGTTTGAGTTCCTCTCTGAGCTGACTAAAATCGTCTGGCGTTGGGTAAAGAAAATATTGTAAGTGACGGCCCCATAGTGAAGGGGTTAATGTAGATCGCCTACTAAAGTGTCTCGAGACCTGAGAGAGAGAGAGAGAGAGAGAGAGAGAGAGAGAGAGAGAGAGAGAGGCGCGTGTCTTTCCACCTTTGAACCTCTTAAGTGTGACCTCTCAGAGACCTGTCGCAATTTGATCGTATTTCAACTGTTTTGTATGAATATCGTTACTTTTTTTATTTTAATTTGATATTTATTTACTACGACAAATTACGTTATGATGATACAGATACTAACAAAAATAAAACAGTGATAGTGATAGAAAATGTCTTGTTAAGGAAATGAGGTTTTGTCATTTGAAGTAATAACGGTAAAGAAAAAAATGAAAGTACTTCTTGAGAGTGAAAGGTGGAGTGTGTACTTTATTAACGGTAAGTTACGACAGACGGAGGTAACGGTGTGTTTTGTGACTTCCCACCGTCCACCACCAGGAGGCAGTGGCGCGTGGAAATGATTTTACAGCTGGTTAAGATACCTGTCCGTCTTTGTCCAGGTAAAGAACACTCAAGCGAGGAGGATGACAGCTGTCGAAATATGTGACTTTCTGACCCCACACGTACCATTTCTTGGGGTGGTCGTGTCGATGATGTACCGTTTGTCAAGTAGGAACAATATCACTCTTTTCCCTTCTCGAGTTCTGATGGACGTGTCTCACTGATAGCTCGGGTGGTTCATACTGAAGTCTAGTTCATTTTACCTCTGTATTTGTGTTCTAATTGCGAGTCGAGACCTATAACTTAAGAACGTGTTTTGAATTGTGTGCGTGTGTGCGTGCGTGCGTGTGCGCTCACCAGAACAAAACAGTCTACAAACAGGTCTTGGGACGTGTGTTGCAGACTGGACTCAGGAGATAAGGCAAGACTGGTGGTGCAGGAGACTGAAACATATCACCCCCCTGACGGCCCCCAGTTGCTTCGTAAATTTGTCCTGATGGTGGTGGAGATTGTGTGTGTGTGTGTGTGCGCGCGCGTGTGTGTGTCTCCTTCCTGCCGGGGAAACACGGCCACGTTTCTTGTTGTTGTTGTTGACTTAAAGAGAATAGCCTGTTCCTCTTCTTCCCTTATCGTGAAACTGTGGCGTGGCGATGGTTAGCTCTGACCTGAGCCTCACCTGTTTGTTAGGTGTTGGCTGGATGAACATATTGATGGTGATTAGTGTACAAGGAACCAATTGGGTAATTAATTGTACAGTACGGGAACCACCTTGGGATTTCTAGGATGTGAGGGCTTTTTATGACAGCTGTAATGTACCGTTGCAGACTGATCACGTAATTGATGAAGGAGGACTGAACGAGGATACACCATTAGCCTGTAATACCAGCTGTTGTGTGTGGTGTTTTAGTCTTCCCTTACTCCTGGTGTGTAAGAGTACAGGGAGGCAGGTGGTGATGGAGTGATGGTAAAAGTAACAGGAGTGTGTGGGAGGTGGAGGGAGGGAGGCCTGGGTGACGGCTCTGCTGTGGTGTAGATCAATAAAAATCTCGCCAGTCACCACCGGCACTAGTTGAAACACTCCTTCGTGGAGGCAAGTGTCCCCCTCCCGCCACCCCTCCCCCAGGTGTAGTAACTGTCTGGGGCATCATAGTGACAACCCACCTCCCCGGTAACATTGTAGGAAGGGGTATTACTAAAGGTCATGGGGACATGAGCAGCTCACCAAATGAGTTTATAGATGGTACACGTAACCCGCCCCACGTTGTACTCCAAAATGGTTTTACGGAACCAGCCAGCTGTGACACGATGAGGTGACTGCTCAGCGGGACTTTATGACCACCGTAAGTCTCTTGTCTCAAGACGCTAGAGCATAAAACTTTTATTTTTCCTTAGTAAGGCTATATAAGTTATTTTAAAAGTGATGGAGTCTGTCTTAAAAAAAAATTCAGCTGCTGCTGCTCATCATTATTATTATTATTATTATTATTATTATTATTATTATTATTATTATTATTATTATTATTATGATTATTATTTATTACTTGTGTTGAGAGATACATGTTCATGACACCAGTATATAAAGGAAAGTTTATAATAATGACAGCATTTCCTATATTATATACGGTCCTGCTTTTATTTCAACATGCCGTTTTCCCAGACAAGTTGCAGTGTGTGTGTGTGTGTGTGTGTGTGTGTGTGTGTGTAATAATAATAATAATAATAATTAACGGTTTATTGAAAGAGCTTGGCAGCCAGAAGGATGTGTCCATGTAAGTCTGTTTACCATAATATTCCCTAATACTTGTGTTTTCACCTGTGGTCGGTTAAGCAAGTTCTCTCCGAAAGGCTTACTGTATATTTTTGGTGGCCAGAGAGATATTAGACAAATCAAATCATTCTTTTTTTTAAGAAATTACCTTAACTAAGTTTTATTACTGGTTGTAAAAGCTATTTTCTCTAATTCTCTTATATGTGGTAAATTTAAAAACAGAAATATCCTTTTTATCTTTTTATTTTTTTTATTTTTTAATGAAAACCAACCTATTTCAATAGTGGATGGTCAAAGAAATTCCCCCAGACATCCTTTTATGGAGCGGTTAATTAAGGAGACGTCGCTTTGAAAGTTGATGTGGTGAGACTTAAGGAATATTGACGAAGACCCGGTGAGAGTGGTGACGGCTTCAGGGAGACACTGCCCGGGTCTACGTCTACCGCTGTTACTGAGTTATTACTGTAGGTTGAGGGGAGGGGAGAGGAGAGGCCCGAGCAGAAGGTTGGGTTGGTGAGGAGCTGACTGACTGTCTAGGTGTGGTGGTATAGCAGTATTACTGCGGTTGAGTTCATTTATAGTACCTACGAGTTGACCTCTGACTACAGTACTGAAAGTCAGCGACGTTGCCGACTCATCCACATGTAGAGATGGTGTAACTTACCGTCGACCTCGTAGAAGTAATGTGTTTATCAAATGGCAGGTAGACCAGGTGATGTTCCGTGCACGTGGTAATTATCTCTCGGTGTCCTGTCCATTTGTTAAGAATTTTCTCATACTATCAAATTCTGTTTATATTTCCATACTTTCTACTCCTCTCCTAATATTTTTTGAGGTACAATAACCACAAAGCATGTGGGAAATAATTGAAATTTAGGTGCCAGACATTTGTTGAAAACGACGGGAAAGGTTAACACTAATATACATTGCTCTCAGTCCCTTATACCGCCAGTTTACAGTAGCATCTTCACAGTGACTCCTGCCGTTTACATTGATCCACAACGCTTAGTATCAATTTAGTGTCCATTCCAGGTTCCTCGCCACATAGATGTACGAAACGGCTCCACTGTTTAGTCCACAATCATTAGTTGTGCGCTAAGTATAGGTAATAAAACAGGGTTCGGCTGGTGTGCTAATGAAAGACGATTATGTGCATAAACAATATATTTCAGGTAGAAAATTGGCCTACAACATCAAACAACACCGGGAGTGTGGTGGGTTGTGTGTCGACAACACCACTAGTGTACTGTCAATATCAGCCCCGAGTTGAACTCGTGTAGACAGACTTTCTGGGCTGCTGCTAGATAGTCCACGTTTATCGTAGACAGTTTGGTCTTCTCGTACACCATCCAGACACCTGCTGGACCACTTCAGGACCTCGTAAAGTGTGGTAGACGGTCTGGACGCCTCATAGATGGTCCAGGAACCTTGTTAACGGTGTGTGTGTCGTAGGCGGCGGCCAGTAATGTTCTGAACACCCATTGTATAGTGTACTGACGACGGCTTCAAGGTGTCGTATAGTTGACGTTTGAACATAGATTATTTTTTACAGGTTCGATGTAGATGAATTTATTAAAGTGTATTGAAATGTCTCTTCGCTGTGCTTATGAAATTAAAAAAAAAAATATAAGTACAGCAACAGTGTAGAATGTGTACCTAGTTGATCAGTGGGTGTAATGCGCTGCCGACCGTCAACAGTTGCTGGTTATTTTGTGTTGACAGTGCGTGGAGTGCCATAGATGGTGTGAGTAATGGTGGAGACAGCGTTGTGGATGGTGGTGGTGAAGAGGATTTACGGAAATTTATTGCTTAGAGATTGGTGAGGGGGATTGGTTAGAGATTGGTGAGGGTGATTGGTTAGAGATTGGTGAGGGCGATTGGTTAGAGATTGGTGAGGAGGATTGGTTAGAGATTGGTGAGGAGGATTGGTTAGAGATTGGTGAGGAGGATTGTGACGGGGGAAACAGGTAAAATTCTAGCGAGGGACTAGTGAAGGATTAGAGAGGATGGTGGTAATTACGACGACCTAACGTGATGGGTGTGGGGACTATAATGGGGTATATATTACTACCTAGGGAATAGTGAGAGACTGGGGGAGATGGTGAGTCACGCCTAATGTGCCTGGGGGGGGGTGAAAAATACTGAAGTAGCTTTTTACACCTTCCATGATATAGATCTTACTGGAGGTAATTAATCACGGTAACATATACATCTAAAGCTCAAGTTATCTAAGTATAAAAATATAAAGGAATATTATATCTTGTTGGGGGTGGGGTTTAGTGGTAGGAGGGCGATGGTTGGTAGCCGTACTGGGGCTTGTAAGTGACTGGGGGGCCGTACTGGTGGGGGTACTGGGCCTCCCCATAGTACTGCACGTCGGCCACGAAGCCCTTGTAGTGGTCAGCCTCGTAGTTCACCTAAAGGGAAAAGAGTGGGTGTCTAAAAGTAAAGTTGATCTTGATAAATTCTGGTTTGTAGTTGTAGAGGAAATAATCCTCCATAATACAAGTTAATTAAGAAATAAAACCAGTTGAGACAAATAACTTCCAAAGTATTAAAAATAATCATGATAATTATAAGGAAAAAGAAATGAATTATATAAAGGACACATGAATGAATGGTGTAATCAGTTACCGTGGACAGGTAAAACTTAGGATGATTATTAACATGGTGAAGACATTTATAGTAGTACAGCATAAGGCAGGAGGGAGAGATTAACAACGTGATATTTTTAGGTTAATAAGATTTTAAGGTCTAGGGACATAGGACTGCTAGAGTATGACGTGGGAGTAAGGGGGAGGAGTGTGGTGAAACCTGGCGTAGGGGATAATGTGTCTAGCAGCAGCAGAGGAGTGAATGAGTGAGTGCCAGTCGTAAAGGTTACCAACGAGTCTATTCGCCTTAATGGGCAGTATCATGCAGCGCGCGCAAGATTTGATCAACTCAGGCTCATAAACTATGAATTGAAGTTGTAGGGGTATGGTAATAATCCATTTTTCGTAATATGCTCCAAACTTTATGATTTTTTTTTTACCATTCGTTCACCTCTTCCACCCAACTTAGTAAGTAATGGAAGTTGATTAATGGAGGTAGAGCCAATAATTAGTCTTAATTTGTGTTACAACATTCAAGAGATTGATAGGTTCCAGGTCGAATGGCTCCCAGTTCTAATAAGCTCCACTATAACCATTAGGAGACTGGGGACTTTTAGGACTGAGGTTTATTCCTATTGGTCATGTTAGATTAGATTGGGTCCCATTAGGATTGGACCTTCTTAAGACAAGGGCCAAGATCTGACCAGCTACCGACTTTATACTGAAGCTCACCTGTGTATGCGAGCGACTGAAGGTGTGTGAATGAGTGAGTGAATGAGTGAGTAGTAAACATGAGGGTCCAGGTTCGTACAATTAACATTCCTCATGTCTTAAGATGTAAATAAATTAACTAACAATGCTCCCCATAATATATATACAGTATTAGAATAACATGACTCATACATTAACTAGATACAGGTACGTTACTACCAAGAAGGAGAGACAAGCCTTAGAAATATTCACAGTCTCAATATTAGTGTGTGTGTGTGTGTGTGTGTGTGTGTGTGTGTGTGTGTGTGTGTGTGTGTGTGTGTGTGTGTGTGTGTTTACATGAGGAATATTCATCACATCAACATCTTCAAGACTGTCACGTTAGGTGTCTTACCGTCTGCTTGCGGCCGTCGGGGAGCTGCACGGTGTACGAGCCCTTGACGGTGTTGCCATCTGACTGCTCGTTCTGGCCGAAGTTGGTGCCGGCGTAGTCGTCCTGGACACCGTAAGAGAACGAGTACGGCTTGGGCTCCTGGGATGGTTGAGAGAGAGAGAGAGAGAGAGAGATTACAACTTAGCCGAATCACGGAGGAGCTTAAAAACTTTTATTAATCAGGTGTATTCAAAAACTTTTATTAATCAGCCGAATCATGGAAGTGCTTCAAGACTTCAACTAATCAATCTTCACCTTGAAAATACCAATATAATCCAACTAATTACTTTTAATTTTCAAAGTACTTAAATATTTCCGCTAATCTGTCTGATCCTAAAAGCACTTAAGAGTCGTACTAATCTTGCTAATCCTGGAAACTAAAATCGTACCACATATTCACCTAATCCTGAAGGCGTGTGTAATATTTATGTGTGTTTTACTTGTGCTTGTACATATAGGAATAATACTCAGAGAGACAAGCACTCACAAGCCATTACGTTCTGTTAACATGGTCTCCAGCTTCGCGATATCTTATGTAAAATATTCTAGTGGCATTCCGTTACAGTATTATACCAAAAGACAATTTACTGTTATTTGGGGAGTACTTTACTGTAATTCTGAAGGTAATTCATTGTAGTTAGGGTAATACACTAATTCAAGATGTGCTTCTGTATATTTTTTTTTGGGGGGGGGTTAATTCACTGTATTCCATGAAGTAATTCGTGGATTAATTACTGTATTATTCGAGATAATTCACTCATTTCCAGGTTAATTGACTTTAATTCGTGTTGTAATTAACTATTTCTAGGGGTCCTACATGTAATTCAATTAAGTGTAGGTGTGCATTACTTTATTCTTAAATTCACCACACGACAATACAGCTTGTTGAATACTGTGTTATTATCTTGCTGTGAGATTCAACTGTTATTTACTTTACCTACAGTGCTGGCGTATACATGTAATGCCTTGCTTAGATTACACTATTTTTCCGGTAAATTACCCTTGTTATTGTGTTAAATAAAACCACCACCAGCTGCACACACTCTACATGGTCACTAGATATTTGTATATATTAAACCTGTGTATTTTTTGTTTGTATTGTGATTTATTAGAGTATGGAGTGAACTGGGATATTACTCTACAGCAGCTTCGTGTATAGTGTGTGCAGGAAAAGGCTGTGGATTTAAGTACTTTAGATATGAATTATTTTAATGGGATTTATGTTTAACATTAAAATAGACTGGATGTAAATGCTGGGATTGTGAGTGTTTTTATTTTAATTTTTAGTGTAACGTAATGCATTGACTTTAAGAGTATGTGTATTAAAATTCACTGCGACTGTGTTTCCGTGTGAGTATTTCTTGTTCTCCATGAAATACCTCAACTTTAATTGGTTTACAAGAGAGTGTGGTGTTTACCTCCTTGTACGTCTGTGGCTGGTGGTAGGAATTGGAGGGGAGGGCGGCAGCCACGGCCACCACCACGGCCATCACGGACAGCACGAACACCTGCAGGAGAGAGGGGGGGGGGGAAACGGACTTGTTAACACACTTTGCACTCGAATGTTAATCACTGGTACGTGTCGAGCGAACACACGCCAGCACACACGTAGCACGTAGGGTCTCGAATCCACCGTGTACAGTCGTTGTTTAACAGTTCAGGCAGCGAGTCTGTATTCGTAGACACACTGGTACAAAACACGTCTGGCTCACACACACACACACACACACGTACGTTGGTTTTGTTAGTGAATATTTGGTATTGTATGTTGTCTTAATTGTCGTGCGTTACTTTAGTTGTTAGCTATGAAATTTTCTTTGTGAATTTGAATTTTTTTTTTACTCACTATACAGTAGGTATGAGATTACGTTGACTTGGTAGTCTTAGGTTATTGGTTTGGTAAGTGAAATTACAAAATTACGTAACTCTCTTTGTCTTAAGTTTGTTTCGGTAATTAAAGTTAACAGATCACGTGTTCTTGTTGTTTTGCGTTTGTTTAGTTATCAGAGTTATAACGTACGAGTTACACATGCCAATTGCCGGGAATTATGACTTACGAATAGCATATATCTGTATAAACTCTTACTGTACAGGTGAATGAGTTAACAACCCTCTTGCTCAGTTGCTTTGATGTGGAGATAGACTATAGGTTTATATGATCCAAGAAAGGTTTCCAAGTTATTCACCTATCTTAAATTGCGTGCTTAAGGTGCCAAGTTACTCACCCTACTTATGATACTTAAGGTGCCAAGTTACTCACCCTACTTATGATACTTAAGGTGCCAATTTACTCATCCTACTTACAATTATACTTAAGGTGCCAAGTTACTCACCCTACTTACAAGGCATGAAACACCTCAACTGATGAAGTGTTTAGCATGTAATTAATATGTTAACAGTGAGTGCCTGAGGTTCACCTTATACATGATAGTGGAGGAGGAGATGTGGTGGCTGGAGGAGATGTATGGAGCGAGTGGTCATCTCTCCCTTCACTCCCTCAGTATATATAGGTCTATCTTGGCCTTGATGGTGCCTCCCCCCCCCCTCCACCATCAACCCCCCCATCACCCAACCCCCTCCTGCTACCATGATGCAGCCCCACCCCTCCCTTCCCCCACTCCCCATCCCCCTCTAAGGTGCCCAACTTATTTATCCACCTCTTGCCTTTATCCTCCCCCTCTAAGGTGACAGCCCTCCCCTTATCCACTTGCTTCCACCCCTTTCCCACTTCCGCTCACCACCACAAAGATAGCACTCAGCTTCCCACATTATCCTCATCCTCTCCCACACACCCGCCTGCACCCACACACCCGCCCCTCACCCACACACCCGCCCCTCACCCACACATCAAGTTTATAATAAAAAATAACTGAAAATAGAAAATGCGTAGACAAAATACATGGAATTTACAAAGAACAAAAGCATTAAAATACATGAAATAAAGTCATATTTATACTTATACATGAATTATATGTATACTTATGCATGAAATCTGTCGGAAAACCTCTGTATTAACGGACTCTAGGTGAGAGGAAAGTCCATTATACCGAGGGTCCGTTAGATATGATACCTCAATCTAACGAACTATATAGAGCTGATAGTCCATTATATCGAGGGTCCATTAGGTGTGAGACCCAGATTTAACGGATTGTGTAGAGAGAGAAGTCCTTTATATGGAGGTTCACTATATATACTCGCCTATGGAACTGTTGTATTTATTTAAGAATATTTACACACACACACACACACACACACACACAGACACACACACACACACACACACACACACACACAGACACACACAGACAGACATACACACACAAACACACACACACACAGACACACACACACACACACACACACACACACACACACACACACACACACACACACACACACACAGAGGAGATAGTTAACAGCAGTCAACCATTAATTTACCCTTTAACTTCAGAAACAGGTTAATTATATGTAATTAATTGTCTTAATTTGATTAGTGTTTTACATAATTAGACCTGAATGTTTGCTCCTCGGGTTAATTATCCCTTGGTGGATTTATATACCTGTTGAGGGAGAATGTTTAGATGCGTGTTGGGGAAGAATGTCTAAATAAGTGTTGAGTTAGACTGCCTAAATACATGTTGAACTAGAATGTTTCAATACTGGTAGATTTAGAATGTTCAAGTACTTTAAAGTTTAGATACATACCCAGTTAGAATGTGTATTGATGTACTAAATTAAAATGTGGACATATGTATAGAGAAATAATATAAATACATTGAGTTTGAATGTTGGTTTTAGTAATTTAAGATATATTTAAATGCCCATTGGTTCAGTTATATTGAGAAAAAAAAATATTCTGGCGAAGAGGGATTAAACCCGCATCAGAGAATTAGATTTGGGAGGGAAAAATGGAGATTCGGTTCGTCCAGAAGAATATACAGGAGGGGGGGGGGGATTAGCCATTCTTCCATACCCAATCCCTCATGTGTAAGCTTTGTTATGGTTAAAAATTTTCTGTGATTGGTAGCTAGCTCTCTCTCTCTCTCTCTCTCTCTCTCTCTCTCTCTCTCTCTCTCTCTCTCTCTCTCTCTCTCTCTCTCTCTCTCTCTCTCTCTCTCTCTCTCTCTCTCTCTCTCAACGATTATCCCAAGTGTTACCCATTCTCACGATCCAAAACAAAATAAACAAAGCTATTTTTCGTTTTGTTTAAGTCTCCAGTTTGTGTTTTGTTTGTAAATAAAATACAATGTGATTTTGTTGCCTCTTCCCAGGGAATCTTCATCCTGGCGCTGAGATCACAAAGTCCAGATATAAACACTGACACTCACTCAAACACACCACGTGAGGGTTACCGGTTCGAGGTTGTGGTGTGGGTCAGCTGAGTGGGGTTGTTTTTAAGATGAATGACTACCCAGGTGTGGGTTCGAATCTCATCAGGTCACGAAAGTCACCTGTCTAGAGCTTATGATATGGCTGTGGTTGTTCTGGAGGTTTGCATTTGTGTGGGTTCGAATCCATTTCTACTCTGATATTGATTCGTTTTTAGGTCCTGGTAATTCAAATACTCAATGACTATAGAGTAAGGGTTGTTTTAATTACCAAGACGTTTAGGTCATTTGGCCGAGACTACCTAATAGAGGTGTGGTTCTGGTGGTTGTATCATCGCTTCGGTACGTGAGCTGGACCCCGAAACCGGCCAGCACGCGCTGATTAACATACGTGTGGCTATTAATAGTATCAGTAAGAGGTGTTTCTCGTTAGGTACCGAGTGCCGTTTTCCTATACCTGACTCGGTACGTTAGATATCATAAAACACGGGTTCTCTGCCCTTAGATTAAAAGAGTGCCGCTCCCACGCGCAAAAGTTAATTTAATTAGGTTTAACAGAGGAAAGTTCAATGAAAGAACTTTTTTATTCTCCTTTTTAATCTTAATTATACCTGGAACGCGTTATTCAAAAGAAAAAATATGAGAATGGGGGAAATGATATCTCTTGTAGAAGATAAGAATCACCCGTGTACGGTGAAGGACCATTGTTAACACAGAGATGAAATTAGATTTTTTTTTTTTTTTTGTATATTACGGCCGTGATAGTCAGAAGTTGTCTTTGCTCATTTTTATTTTTTCAGAGAAGCTGTTCCTTTTATCTCCACATTTTGGTTATTAGAATTAAAATTATTATGCTAATTAAGAAGGCATAGTCTTTGTTCTATAAGGAAAATAGATTTTCCTTGATGAAGTTAGTGGAGAAAGATAATAATCACAATATAATAATAATATAATAATAATAGTAATAACCAACAAAATAATCAAAACAATAACAACAAATTCCACAAATTAAAATATTCATCACAATTCTGTTGCCACTTTTAGTATTTTATTTCGTTAACTCCAGACGATTTTTATTCAACTCAGAGGAGAAGGGAGACGTACACAAGGGGTTAGTAAACTATCTCCACTGAACAACATTACCTAAATATTGATAATAATCTTGAAAACATTTAGAGAAATTCTGAAAGTAGTGGAATAGTTTTTCTTCAATCTCCCTGGCTGTGTTGTGGGTGAATGGGTGTATTGTAAGGTGAAGTGTGTCTGTTCCATCCCAATTGTGTGTTGAATGATCTGTGATGGATGAATGGATGTGTAGTGGAATTGATGGCAAGATTGAAGTGTGATGTGGTGTGTGGGTAGATGAATAAATGTGTAATGGGATAGATAGATAAATAGAAAGTTTGGTTGGTTTCTTGGTTTAGATAGATAGATAGATAGATAGATAGATAGATAGATAAAGTGCAGTGGAAATACTAAATATATAGTTTGATGGAAGTGCAGTGGAATTGATAGATAGACTGAAGTATAATATAATTGATAGATATATAGATGGAAGTGTAATTGATTGAGACATTAGTAATTAAGGTTGATGGCTGATAGAAGTGTAATAGAATTGAGTGACCCAAAACCGTGATGGAAATAATAGACAGGTATAAAAATGTAATAAGAAATAAGATTGACGAATAGAATAAATGGGAGGAGGAGGAGGAGGGACTAAAGTAACCTAAACCCCCTCTTCTCTTCTCTTTTCTCTTCTCTTCTCTTCTCTTCTCTTCTCTCCTCTCCTCTCCCTGTACATGTATACTGTTGAGTCTGGTGGGGGTGTTGCTTGTAGTTTTGTTTACTTATCTGCTTTCTCTTTTTTTTCCCTCTTTACGTCTCCTCACTTCTTTACTTTCTTCCACCTTCTGTTTCCTTCTGTTTCCTGTTTTTCCTCCTAGTCTCTTATTTCTCTTTCTTCTCATCTTTCTCCGTCATCTCTTCCTTCTCCTTTTCCTACCACTCTTCCTCCCCCTTCCTACCACGCTTACTCCCCCTTCCTACCACGCTTCCTCCCTTCTACTACCACTCTTCCTCCCCTTCCTACCACTTTCCTCCTTCCTACCCTCTTCCTCCCCCTCTCCCTCCCCCTATCTCTTCCCTTCCTACCCTCTTCCTCCCCCCTTCCTACTACTCTTGCTCCCTTTCCTCCCTCATCTCTTCCCTTCCTACCACTCTTCCTCCCTTCCTACTACTCTTGCTCCCCTTCCTCCCCATCTCTTTCCCCTTCCTACCCTTCCTACCACTCCTCCCCTTCCCCCCTCCCCTACCTTCCTCCCCCATCTCCTCTCCTTCCTACAACTTCTGCCTCACCTCCTCCCTTCCTAACCACTGCTTCCCTCTTCTCCCTCATCCTCCCCTCTTTTACCTCTCCTCCTCCGTCTTCTCTTCCTCCTCCCTATCCTCCTCCTGCACCATCTGCTCTAGTGACGGTGGCGGGTATGTGACCAGGGAAAGTCATACGCGCTGTGTTAATTTGCCAAGATGTGTGAAATTATTTTTATTTTGTTCATATTACGATTGTTTCAGTGTCTTGGAGAGTCGGTGATATTGTGTGACTGTTGGGAGACCGGTGTGTGTGTGTGTGTGTGTGTGTGTGTGTGTGTGTGTGTGTGTGTGTGTGTGTGTGTGTGTGTGTGTGTGTGTGTGTGTGTGTGTGTGTGTGTGTGTGTGTGTGTGTGTGTGTGTGTGTGTGTGTGTGTGTGTGTGTGTGTGTGTGTGTGTGTGTGTGTGTGTGTGTGTGTGTGTGTGTGTGTGTGTGTGTGTGTGTGTGTGTGTGTGTGTGTGTGTGTGTGTGTGTGTGTGTGTGTGTGTGTGTGTGTGTGTGTGTGTGTGTGTGTGTGTGTGTGTGTGTGTGTGTGTGTGTGTGTGTGTGTGTGTGTGTGTGTGTGTGTGTGTGTGTGTGTGTGTGTGTGTGTGTGTGTGTGTGTGTGTGTGTGTGTGTGTGTGTGTGTGTGTGTGTGTGTGTGTGTGTGTGTGTGTGTGTGTGTGTGTGTGTGTGTGTGTGTGTGTGTGTGTGTGTGTGTGTGTGTGTGTGTGTGTGTGTGTGTGTGTGTGTGTGTGTGTGTGTGTGTGTGTGTGTGTGATAATAATAATAATAATAATTAACGGTTGCTGCCCGAAGGCTGAAAATATACGTGGACATAAATGACATTGGTGGTTTAACAAAAGCCTTTTAGAAAGGTAAAGGAACATACAGTGAACATACAGAGTAATGTTAGGTGTTGAACAGCAAACATGTAATGTAACTCCTCCCAGATGGTGTTAGGAGGGACCTCACGTGGTGTAGCATTCCTCACAGATGGTGTTATGAAGGACCTGACGTGGTGTAGTAATTCCCTCACAGATGGTGTTATGAGGGGCCTCACGTGGTGTAGTAATTCCCTCACAGATGGTGTTATAGGCCTCACGTGGTGTAGTAATTCCCTCGATGTTATGAGGGCCTCTTTTGGTGTAGTAATTCCCTCACAGATGGTGGGGGCCTCACGTGGTGTACACAGATGGTGTTATGAGGGGTGGTGTACCTCACAGATGGTGTTATGAGGGGCCTCACGTCCCACAGATGGTGTTATGAGGGGCTTGGTGTAGTAATTCCCTCACAGATGGTGTTATGGGCCTCGTGGTGTAGTAATTCCTCACAGATGGTGTTATGAGGGCCTCACGTGGTACACAGATGGTGTAGGGGCCTCACGTGGTTGTAGTAACTCCCTCACAGATGGTGTTATGAGGGACCTGACGTGGTATTGTAATTCCCTCACAGATGGTGTTATGAGGGTGAGGTGTGGTCCCAGTCCTTCCTATCGTAGACGGATTAACACATCGCTGGTTGTTGTTGGGTCTCACGGGCCGTTATCACTGGGTACCTGGGATCTCACTGTGTGAAGGTTAAGTGCTTAAGTACTATGATGCCACTTAGGATAGTTTTATTGGACTGTCGGCACATGCAGAACCTTACCAGAATTTCTGTATGCTGTTTATTTCACCTGGTTGAAAGCTAGTTGTATATCGGTAGGTGAATTAATTTTAAGTGTAAATGCGTTATTAATGGCTTAAGTAATGATGTTAATAGTGAAAATTATAATAGTGATATACGTACTGCTAATGATAATATGTTATAGTGATGATTGATATACTAAAATATAATAATAATGATACATGCCATTAATTATACTGGTATTGATGGGAAGTTGTTGTGGTATTGATGGTTGGAAATATATAGTGCAGTATAATGATAATGAAAATTAGAGTGATAGTAATGACTATAATACACTACACTTTATTTACATATTTATTAAACTTAAAAGCTCTCGGAGGTGTTGTGAGGATAGGGAGTGAGAATTTAAGGTCGGAGGAGTGGGAGTGGGTAGGTGGTTGTGGAGTGAAGGTTTTATGGCTGGAGTCGTCGCCTTGCCCGGCCTAGTTGACAATGGAGGCAACGACTCGTGACTCCCGCAACCCGAGTCGTAATGGACAGTCATCCCCTCCCATAGGCGTCCTTCCGTGGTAGTCGTGGCTAGAGTCGTCACGGAGTCTAGTCGTGTTTCCGTAGTCACCCATGACCTTCTATTACTGCCATTGTCATCGTGGCCAGAAATGATCCGCCCTAAAACCACTCTGACCAATAGTCATGTTTAATACTGAGGTTCGATTCCTGGCTATTGGGAGAAGAATTGATTGTCATCTAGTGTGAGTTGGTATCAGTTGCTTGGATATACACCCATCGATTTGTTGTAAACATTAATTAATGCCCAACTGTCTAGAAAGAAAGTAGTAAGCCATCGGTCTCAATTAGTTAATGTATCGGTCTCAAGGGGTTGGCATCGGTCTCAAGGAGTTAAGGCATCATACTGAACGGGTTAAGAGTACAAGAAAGCGACAGGTAAAGAGGGAGGAGACCACTGGCGTCATCAAAACAATACAAAGAAAATAAGAAAAACAATATTGTAAACTTGGAGGCAAAAGTTATTCTCTGTTGTATTTTACTTCCCTGCTGAGATAAACTTCTATACACAACAAACTTATTAAGGGTATAAATTAGCTGGAAACTTTCGCCTCCACTTGTGATATATCTTGGGTGTTTGACCAGCTGTTCCTCCTCTGTGTGTGTGTGTGTGTGTGTGCGTGTGTGTAAAGTTATATTTCCTCAAGAATCTTGGTCGCGTTTTCTGTTGTGATAAGCCTAATAGTAACAATAAGTCTGAGAATAAACAAAATTGATCATTAACTCTCCATTGAATTTCCGCGTGTTATCGCTTCCCTCCACTTAGCCCGGGGTGGATCAAGGGTTACAGAACCGCAGAGGTGGTGGAAAAGTGACACGACCGCGGCTAGAAAGTGCCAGGAAAGTAGTAAGACGACAAATGAAAATATCCACTCATACTTGTTCATGTCCTCACCGTGCAGACCTGGTATAGAAGTATAATCTTTTTCATATACAAATTTAATTTTTTTCATATATAAAGCGAATGTTTCTCTATAACTAAAGAAATCAAATCATTAAAATTAAATACAAAATTTCCGGCCTCCTCTCTCGTAATTTTTAATACTAGAAAAAAAACCCGCTGCAGCTTTCCCATGAATTTAATATTTTTTCTCCAAATTGAAATTAAATGAAAATGTCTTTCAGGTCAACAGTAAGTCGGGAATGATAATCATCTTGAGGGTGCAGTCGATTGAGCGAAGCATTTATTTGGCAAATTGATTCCTAAGATGGCGGGGAGGAGATTCGTTGTGCATGGTGAATTTCTATAATTGGTAATTTGGCGAGGTTTTTCACCGTGTGTGTGTGTGTGTGTGTGTGTGTGTGTGTGTGTGTGTGTGTGTGTGTGTGTGTGTGTGTCACCAACACGGCGGCATCAGGGGAACGTTTTATTTTTTTTTTCACGTAATCTTGAACGTTTTTCTGAACTCCGGGAAAAAAGTGATTTTAACTCCCACGGGTGACGAGAGCTGAGCGTATTGTGTCCATTTTTTATCCTTCCAGTATTTTCTTTTGCCTTCATTTTTATGCCCCGCGGATGAAGAGTTAAGAGTATTTCAATTTTTATATATATATTTTTTTTATGTATGAACGAGGCATGAGAGAGAATGAAATAGAAGAATGTGTTTATAAAAGGTGCAGTGATAGTATAGATAGTGTAGGATAGTAGAGGGTGACATAATGCGTACAAGAACATTGAGAGAGGAATGAGATGGGGAGGATGTATGCTGAGGCAGTACCTTCACCATTGGTCTTAATTCACAAAACACAGACCATAACACAAGTTGATGTACCGCAGTGTGTTACCGTCACCGTATGGATCTGTACTTCTGCTGTTGTTCCTGAATAAATTATTTGAGTTGAAAAATAAAGGTGATTTTATTTTTAATATAAAGCACTGTTTCCGATAGGCCGACTTACCTGGAGAGCTTCCGCCGGACCATTAATATTTTATTAGTTCACAACAAAGTTTTAAGGGAGGTATATTTAGGTGGTGTTATGAAGTACAAAACAAAAACAAAATTCTTGGTAATATTTCAATGTATAAAAATATATATTTTTAATTTTGCATTAAAAATCAATCCCCCCCCTTCATCACCACCACCTCCTCCACCCTATCATCACCACCACCTCCTCCACCTCTATCATCACCTCCTCCACCTCTATCATCACCTCCACCACCTCCTCCACCTCTATTATCACCTCCACCACCTCCACCTCTATCACCACCATCCACCTGTTTTTAGCACCAACAACGCGCGTATATTTTTTTTATTTGGCGTAAAGCACTCTGGACTACACCCCATTAGTGTGTGTGTGTGAAACAAACATCTACAGTATGTCCTGAAACTGGTAACATTTCTGGTAGGTATTACTAACAAAACCCAGCTGTTACTGTAAGGTAGGTAGAAGCTCGGCAGGTGTCACAGTATTACAGGTATAGGGCATTAAGTTAACCCATTTATACTCCTTGTTATTTTCATTATTGTAATTGTTTAAAATACTTGTTATTATTAAATTAACGTGGTTTTTATTTGGTTATTTTATCCATTCATTTTGTTTGTTTTTATTTGTGTATTTCATTTCTTGCATGTGAATTATTTTTTTGTTAACTCGTATTTTTTTTCCGTGTTAAATACTGCCTTATGTATTTTAATTTGTATTTTGTAATTCATATTTCTTGGTTCTGGGAGAATATGCTGATCAAGAGAGAGAGATGCAAGCTGGTGAACGTGGAAGAGTAAGGGATGAAGATTGATGAAGGGAATAATAGAGAATGAGGAGACGGTGATTGAGAATGGTGATGAGGATGGATGGGAAGAGGGAGAATAATAGAGGAGAGAGAGAGAGAGAGAGAAGGGAGGGAGGGTGATAATACTGGGGCGGGAGGGAGCAAGTCTGGCTGGTCAGAGATTAATTACAGCCTTAGTGTTGATAATTTCATCCTTTTGATGGGAGTAATTAGAAGGGGAGACAAAGACGCGCCCTGATTGGATGTGTTGTCATTGGTGGGGTGTGTGCGCGCTTGCGTGTGCGTGCGTGCGTGCGTGCGCGTGTGTGTGCGTGTGCCACAAACCAGAAGAGGTAATACGGGAGATTAAATTATTTTGGATTAGATGGGAATAATTTTTTTTACTATTATTGCAATGTGGTATAAATTTTATTGTTTTTTTTTGTATGTTTTCTTTATTATTATCATTATCATCTTTACTGTATTATAAAACCTTCCTACGGCCACATTTTTCAGCAGGATAAAATTAATAATGGATTGTCTAAAAAGAAATACCGGTATAAATATATCATGCACCCACAGTTGACTTAGGCAAAGTGATTGGATCGTACAGTTAAAATGTTTTAAGTTTAAAGGCGGGAGTGTTGATGTAACGATGGCTGAGGTTTATAATCCAAACAAAACGACTGGGAGCGAGGGATGAGACAGTACTCACGGTAGACGTATTATGGATCTTGGGGTTCATTACTGAGATATTAATTAATTAGCCTGTGTGTCCTGGCTGTGTGGGGTAAGTTTTTATGGCGTTTGAAGCTCTGTTAAAACGTGGCATTACTTAGGATGTCTTTAAATGGTTGGGGTGGTTATTTGCTTGGATGTAAAAGCTAAGAACTTGGATGTAAAAGCTAAGAACCATTATCGAAATTAGTGGTTCTAGCCAAGAGTGATTAGTGACTTGAATATGGTGTTGACTGATGCGGATTTTTTTTTTAGATGTCATGGTCTATATAGTTAGTTTATTGGTCCTGGGAAAGAGGTTGATAATCATGTGTGTGTGTGTGAAAACTGAGCTTTCAATATGACGTGTAGAGTTATGTTGATAGTCGAGAGAGAAACTAGATTACAAGACGGTGGTGTATGTTGTTCAGGAGGTGATGGAAGATCAGGACGTCTTTGGTTAAATGGCTTACTACCCTATCGTTAGTTACGAGGAATTAGTCATTTGTCTGCAAGCGTCCTTATCAAACTTCTCGTTAAGTCTCTCGGGTTATCTCAGGTCGTTAAGCCTTTGCCAGGTACCAATTTCTGAGAGCCTTCGTCAGGCTGCTTGTGGTTGATAGTTTCCTGTAGATGTTCTTAGGTAGTCTTGGGTAGTGGGCATTTAGTTGTTTGTCTTCGCTTGTTGTTCCTCGCCATTAGTTTCTCGTACTCCTACACAGACAATCTCCAATAAGAACCTACTCTTTGACCCTTTTTATTTTATTAGTTAGTCGTACAAATATTTCTTGTTAGATATTGAAATATTTCTTGTTAGATATTGGCATATCTTCCTGAGGGACATGCCGGTAGATAATTTTCTGTTGGCAGCCTCCGTCATTCATGTCAGCCAGGTAACTTCTCCCAGGTAGGTTTTAGTACGTGTAGTCTCTTACAGGTAACCCCCTCTCAGGTGCTCTTAGACAGATGGCCCAAGTCAATTCACTCTTCTGTGGTATTTAGATCCACATATAGCCTCCGTTGGCAGTCTCCGGTAGGTGTTGTACTCGCAGCCTGGTAGCCTGGAGCAGTTATAGCCTTTCTCTGGTGCTTTCCACTAGATAGCTTAGGGGCAGATTAGTGGTATCCAGCACCTGTGAACAGCAGCAAGAGGAGAAACAGCAGCAGCAGCACTTTTACCTGTGTTGTGTGGGTGACTCGCTGCCTCTTGAGTCGCTATTGGTGGACGCCGATCCATCATCCCACCACATGGCTGCTCTATTCACTCCTTCCTTTATCAGTGTCTGGACGTCGCTGATGTTGGAAGGTAAAAGGGACGTGGACTGGGGGACAGGGAACGTGGACTAGGGGACAAGGAATGTGGACGAGGGTGCGTGGACTGGGATGTTTGCATGGAACTTGGACTGTAGGGAGAGGGGGGGGGGGTTATAAGAAACGTAGACAAGGGCTTCTTTAATGTGAGATGGGGTTCTTGTGCTTTCTGGAACATGAACTGGGATAACTGGAACATTGAACTAATACTTAGGCGAATGGAAAGTCTTTTGGACCTTAATACTTCAACTCATTTATATGTTTGGTTATCACTTAGATCAGAGTGGTGATGACAGGCCGGCTGGTGATGGCCAGCCCGGGTGGTGTTGACAAGCGCGCTAAAGGAGAATCTTTTCGGCTTTGGACGGCTAATTGGGATCGTGTCTTTATATGGTATTTTCTTTTCTCCGAATCTGCTTTCCTCCGTCTCCTCGCTCCGCTGGTAGCTATGAAAGGAAGATTAGTGTCATTCTGAGGTGAAAATAGAGGCAGTGGAAAGAATCGATAACGAGGGTGGAAGTTGATTAAGATGTTGGACAATATGATTAGTTGTTGTCGACGCGGGATCGAGTCAGAGAACCAATATTGTGGTCGTTCGTTTATTAAGAAAGTTGGTGCAGAGATTATACCAGGATAGCACTTAATATCCTGCCATAACTAGAGGTGTTTATTGATCTGTTAACGGACAACACTAAAGTGGAGAATGTTTTGTGAGAGATCCTTTACCATAATTCTATCTGATATTTAGCTAAATTTGAGTCATGGTATCTTAGTATGATTGTAATATTGTGGATGTAAATTTTGTGTTATTTAAAGTCTTAATAACAAGGTAGAATCATGAATCTTCAGACAGGAGGAATATTCATCGTGCTGGCCTTTATGAATCTGCCTCCAGGGCCTTCAGAGTCATATTATAAAAGTGAGCGGCAGTGGCTGAGTGATGGAAGGGGAGGAGGGGGTAGGGGGTGGACAAATGGTGCCAGGGGATGAAAGCCGCGGTCATATTTTTATCATGACGTGGGTGGTGGAAGGAGAGGGGAGGGGAGGGGTGAAGATTACGCCGCGGTGGAATCGTGTAAAAATTAATCTCTTGTGTGGTTATCACCGTTCCAGTGGCCACTCTCAGCTGTTATTGTGTTTACGGTAGCTTATTCTATTCTGCCCAGAGGAAAGTATTTATGAGTGAAAGTAACCCGTGATGTGGGAATTTACTCTCTCTCTCTCTCTCTCTCTCTCTCTCTCTCTCTCTCTCTCTCTCTCTTGTGTGTTTGGGATGAAGGGTCTTGTTTAGTGATTAGGATAACCTATCTTGAGTGCCTGGGATACCTGTGCTTGAGTGCCTAGAATGGACCTGTGTTTAATAAGCCTGTGTTCAAGTGCCTGGGATAGATTTGTGACCAGTGACTTGGGGTAGATTTATGCTCCATTTATGACTACTTAGTGTATCTGTAAAAAAAAAAGTGTATGAAACTGAGCTACAAGAGAACTATGGAATCGATGTGGTTATGGGGTTATTTTTAGATTCTCCACAACGACCGCAATAGCTACCCCAGGTGAGCACGGGACGGGATGAATAGGTTTAACATTTCTTGGGATACTTTTTTTTGGTGGGGTGTTAAAAACCATACTCAGCAATAGAAAAATCGATGGATTAATATTTTTTAAGTCTTTTGGGAGGAGATTCACCAGTATCTGAGATAAACATGGAAGGATCAGGGCCTGTGTCTTTATTACCATTCTGGAGAATTTTGGTAATGTTTTTATAGTCATGCCGGAGGTCTTAAAACATCTATAAATTGACTAGTTTGATATTTTCGTTGTAATTAATATTGCTGTGGAGACATAACGATAAAAAATAAGGTAAGTGCGTGTAGTGTATATGTATTACGTCACAAATCATAACGAGCGCTCGGATAATTCACTCGCCGTATCACTACAAATTTTTAGACTTCTTGTAATTTAACCCCAAATACATATTGTGGTAATAGTTGGGGCTGGTCATCTTTACCGTGGTCAGCCAAGCGTGTGATGACTGTTAAGATGAAAGTAGAAAATCCTTTGAAAAGTTTCCTAAGTACACGAGTTGGGTAAAATGAATTAATGAATGGGGGAATTATTTACCGTGTTTGTGTTTAATATTTTGTAAACAAACTCCTTGAATGTTTTATTGTTAACATAAATTTGTGTACGTTGCCAGTGCAGTATATTAAGGTAAACCAGATATCACCTCCGAGTCTAGGTAGGTTAGGGGAGGGTTAGGTTAGGTTTGGTTAACTGTAGGTTACGTTCTAAGGTAAGGTAAGGCTATGTCAGTGGTGGGTTAGGATAGGTTAAGTTCTAAGGCTAAATAAACTGTTTCAGTATCAATATCTACTTATAGCAGTAACTTACACATGGGTCAGGTCATCCCTTATGTATGTATGTATGTATGTGTGTATTGTGTGTGTGTATGTATGTATGTATGTATGTGTGTATGTATGTGTGTATTGTGTGTGTGTATATATGTGTGTGTGTGTGTGTGTGTGTGTGTGTGTGTGTGTGTGTGTGTGTGTGTGTGTGTCACGATTTGCATTCATAGATCTGGCTGATAGATCTGATACTTATTTCCATCCTGTAAACTTTGCCGTTATTTGAGTATGTTTAGTTACCACAGCCATTGACAAGTTTTTCGTCATCTTTGTTTTATAATTAACAAAATGGTCAGAGATAAAGGCGGAATTAAAGTCCTCGGAACAAAATACGAGATTATGGAAGCAAAATATAAAAACTTTCGGATTTAGAGATTAATTTTCACCAAATCGGGAGAAAATAATACAAATGTGTTAACTTTTAGAAACTATAGCACAGGAGTATTAAGAGCTTTCTCAGCATCGTGGTGCTAATATGTTCAGTCTGTCAGGGGACGCCTTGCCTAGCCTCTCTTCAACACACCTCCCCTTGCCTCCTCGCCTCGCCACACCTCCCCTTGCCTCCTCGCCTCGCCACACCTCCCCTCGCCTCGCCACACCCCACTCGCCTCGCCACACCTCCCTCACCTCCACCACACCTCCCTGCCACACCCGCCTGCCACACCTCCCCGCCTCGCCACATTCCCTCACTCACACCTGCCACACCTCCCCGCCTGCCACACCCTCCCCTGCCTC
The DNA here is from genome assembly GCF_018991925.1 of Homarus americanus. Lineage (NCBI taxonomy): Eukaryota > Metazoa > Arthropoda > Malacostraca > Decapoda > Nephropidae > Homarus > Homarus americanus. Next base: position 406,621 of record NW_024739413.1, read on the forward strand.
ACACACCTCCCTGCCTCACTGCCCGGCCACACCTCACCACCTCGCCACACCTCCCTGCCTGCCTCTGCCACACCTCCTGCCTGCCACACCTCCCCTGCCACACTCCTGCCCGCCACACCTCCCGCCTCGCCACACCTCCTCGTCTGCCACACCTCCTGCCCGCCACACCTCCCCTGCCTCACCTCCCGCCTGCCACACACGCCTCGCCACACCTCCCTCCTGCCACACCTCCCCTGCCTGCCACACCTCCCCTGCCTCACACCTCCCTGCCTGCCACACCTCCCCCTGCCCGCCACACCTCACCTCTGCCTCCACCTGCCACACCTCCCTGCCCCGCCACACCTCCCTGCCCGCCACACCTCCCCTGCCCCACACCTCCCTGCCCGCCACACCTCCTCGCCTCGCCACACCTCCCCGCCCGCCACACCCCTGCCACACCTCCCTGCCTCGCCACACCTCCCTGCCTCGCCACACTCTCACCTTGCCACACCTCCCTTGCCTCCCTGCCTGCCACACCTCCCTGCCTCACACACCTCCCTCGTTCACACACCTGCCCGCCACACCTCCCCTGCCTCTCGCCCACACACCCCCTCACCTGCCACACCTCCCTGCCTCGCCACACCTGCCCTCACACACCCCCCCCCACCTGCCACACCTCCCTGCCTCCCTGCCTCACACACCTCCCTGCCCGCCACACCTCCCTGCCTCGGCCACACCCCCTGCCACACCTCCCCTGCCTCGCCACATCGGCTCACACCTCCCCTTGCCTCGCCACACCTCCCTTTGCCTCGCCACACCTCCCCTTGCCTCGCCACATCTCTTTTCGGCTCGCTTCGGTGAATAAATTTGACACTGACAATTACTTGATCTCTCCCTCCGCCTTTTACTTATTAAAGAAAGAGAAATAACCTGAAACAAAGATGTATGATAACGCAGTAAAAGTAAGAGAATATAACACACTTGATTATATAAACAAGAATAATAGCAGCACTGGAGACATGATAATGATGATGAATCTAATGACATAATGGGACGTCCAGGTGAGGTGATCTTTGACCTTTGCTTCACGGGGGAGATGGAAAGGCGGAGTTATTTCCTTGTAATTTATCAGTGGAGGAAAGTATGAGAGACCCTGAGGTGTGGACTGACTCGTGTTAAAGATTTAGTGTTTTTGAAACTTCCTGTGATTAAAATGTGCGTTATATTGACCGTAAAACAAGTAAGGTTGTACTAAGAGTGTCTGTATGTGCGTTATATTGACAGTAGAAATGCAAGGTAGTAACAAGATTGTTTGTATGTACTTTATATTGACAGTAAAACAAATGGCGCACAAAGATTAACTTAAACAGCGACAGAAATACTGGAAATGTATAGACGAAGGAAAATGAGATAACTGGGTCATTTAATTAGGGACGAGAAGATAAAGGTAAAGATAATAGTGAGCCATATTGGAGGACTGAGGCCAAGAGGGAGGACTGAGGCCAAGGGGGAGGACTGAGGCCAAGGGGGAGGACTGAGGCCAAGGGGGAGGACTGAGACATACATTTTTTTATTTTTTATTATATTTTATTTATTTATTTATTTATTTATTTTTTTTTTTACGGGATTAGCCCACCTAGGCACAGGTCACTGACCCACACTGGGTCTGGGGGTGGGGGGCGAAAATTTAATAATAATAATAATAATAATAATAATAATAGTAATAATAATAATAATAATAATAATAATTCATAGTAAATAAAATTTTTAATAAATAGTACATAATTGAAAATAAAATAAAAATAATAATAATAATAATAACACTAATAATAATAATAATAATAATAATATTAATAATAATAATAATAATAATAATAAAGAACCATAGAGAAATACAAAAAGTAAAAAAATATCAAAAGTGAGAAACTATATATATATATATATATATATATATATATATATATATATATATATATATATATATATATATATATATATATATATATATATATATATATATATATATATATATATATAATTCATTATCAAAACTTAATAGTGTATAAAACAATTAAGACAATTAATTATCATAATTTTAACAATTCGACCACAGATCCTTAATCAGCGTGTCAAAGACGTCCTATACTGATATTTTGAGCCAAATTAATTTGCTCAATACCCCAGTATAGGTCGTCCTTGACATGCAGATTAAGGATCTGTGGTCGAATTGTTGAAATTTTGAAAATTTATTCTGATTATTATGTGTTCTTATATCAATTAGCATAATTAATTATCAAAACTTCATAACCTATGATGCAATTAAGACAATTAATCATCAAAATTTCAAGAATTCCACCACAGATCCCTAAAACGGTTGACATGGAGGGCCGTGATCGCCTACCCTCAAACACTGAGATGGTAGTTTGAGTTATAGATTATGTATTGGTAAAATAGACATACCCTGGAGTTCATTTTAAATTAACGAAATATATACGAGATCGTAAGTTAGGGTTTGATTTCACGGAAGGAATTTTTTTAGGGCGCTTTAAATTTCTTGCGAATAGTTCCGGCGGGAAAAAATCCTCCGGGAAGTTTAGACACACACACACACACCCACACAGAGGTGGGGTGATGACGCTGGCCTGGTTAAGCTTTTACCCGATTCACCTGTCACCACGGACACCTGGTGAGTGACGAGTGTGGTTCACTATTTTTTATTTACCTGTGGTCTTTGCACCGAGTTTCATTATTGTGGTATTTTAGATTTATTTTACCGCGGTCTTTTTTATTTATTTTATCGTGGTCTTTATATTTATTTTATCGTGGTCTTTATTATTTATTTTATCGTGGTCTTTATTTATTTTATTGTGGTCTTTATTATTTATTTTATCGTGGTCTTTATTATTTATTTTATCGTGGTCTTTATACTGATTTTTTATGTTATTTATACTTCTATTTTGTCATGGACCTTTTCATTAAGTCTTTATACTAAATTTTGACCATAGTCTGGTTGTTCGTGGTTGTCAGTGTCCACCATCTTCTTCCGAGGTCTTCGTGCCTGTGTCTTGGTCGCCCCAGTACTCGTCATTGTCCTCTCATCATTTGGTCATCATACAAAAGGATCAAGTCTTCATTTACTCTACGATAACTTAATCTAACTGTAGTCTGTGGATACCTTCACGTTACTCATCGCAGTAACTTAAAGTACAGGGTATTGGTATTTATTGTAGTGTTATGTCACTGTACAGGAAGTGAGGAGATTAAGGTACTGTACATAAGGGCTAAAGTCTTCCTAGTAAACCATCCAAGTCTTATTAGGGATTTGATCTTTCACTTGAGAGAGTACTGAAGGTACCCAAGTGTTCTGATCCTCTTAGTGAGACAACCGAGTCGTTTTAATCACTGGAGTTAAGCTGTCGTAGTCAAGAGGCTCGTGACTCGTACACAAGGGGCTTAAGCTTTTCATTATGGGAGCTTGTATTATGTTAGACAGGTGTTGGCCGTCGTGTGAGGTTTTCATTATGGGAGCTTGTATTATGGTAGACAGGTGTTGGTCGTCAAGTCAGGTGTTTGTATACCGTTGTCATTGTGAAGATCTCTCTTAATTTTACCTGTGTTTACCTTTCCCTTCACTGTTTCTGAATTATGGTCAACTGTACCTGTTCTGTCAGTTGTATATGTCGTTATCTGTACCTGCACAGTATTCATACACTGCCTTTACTTAATACGTGCACCTTTTTTTATACATATATGTCTACCTTCCTGTATTGAACTCTATGAACCAAATTGATAATAATAAAAAATAAATAAAATATAAAACGAGATATAAATTCATCTCCCAAGTCAGCTTTAGTGATACTTAGCTACAACCATCTTATCACACACTGGCAGTTAACGAGTCATACATCACACTCATAGTTCCCAGCGGTCATGGTGGATAACGAGTCGAGGCACCACAGCACACCACACCACACGTGTAGGCAGTGACGGTGAAGGGGGTATAATAGAGACGTGTTGGTGGTTAACAGCGCGTGCAGGACCGTCACGAAGCCTCTGGCCGTCACAGCCTCTTGGGAACTGTGGGTGTGGCTATGTGACGGTCTTAGTTCTGGGTGTGATGGGTCTTGACGGCGAGTTAGTGTGATGGTCTTTGTGGGTGGTTTTAGTGTGATGGTCTTTGTGGGTGGTTTTAGTGTGATGGTCTTTGTGGGTGGTTTTAGTGTGATGGTCTTTGTGGGTGGTTTTAGTGTGATGGTCTTTGTGGGTGGTTTTAGTGTGATGGTCTTTGTGGGTGGTTTTAGTGTGATGGTCTTTGTGGGTGGTTTTAGTGTGATGGTCTTTGTGGGTGGTTTTAGTGTGATGGTCTTTGTGGGTGGTTTTAGTGTGATGGTCTTTGTGGGTGGTGTTAGTGTGATGGCTTAAGTGTGTAGGTCTTTGTGGTGATTTTAGTGTGTAGGTCTTTGTGGTGATTTTAGTGTGATGGTCTTTATGGTTGATGTTAAAATTAGATCAGTATGATGTTCCTCTCAGTACCGCGACTTTAATGGATGTTTGGGAATGTTCATTGTTTTGTCTTTTTAAACACTTTTCCGTAATGATGTTCACCTGAGCACTGTAAATGGTGAATGTTGAACGACAGTATAAATGTTCATACCCTTGTGAATCTTGAGGACTCCACATTCATCGTATAGTGTTTATAACATTGTAAACTTGTCAGTGTTGGGGACACGGAAGTCAAATGTTTGTGTCTATGTTGAATGGTGAAAGCTCTTGGAATCCGCCATGTAATGTTCATATCCACATGAATGATGAATATTTAGGGAATTATCGAGAGTCATGTTCTCCTTGGCCTTGTGAACAATGAAGGTTAAGGACTGTTCAACACGATAGTCATATTACTTCTGTGAACACTTGAATATTTAGGATTCGCCACTCACTTTTATTTTGGTCTTGTGAACGGTGAACATTAAAGAACATCGATCGTTCACATTAATGATTTAAAGTTTGTTCACCGATTTTCTTCATGGTTTTGTTTCACTAAATTGTTCAGGTGTTCAACCTAATTGCTGAATCTACCTTGTGAACTGCCTCGATTTCAGACGTAAGTTTGTGTTCAAATCATGTTTTGAGTCGGAGAGGACCGCTAGTTATTAATGTTTATGGAAGACCAAAGACCATAGTTTGTGTGGGTTGTGGTCATTGAGGAAGGGGGTGGTAGTTGTGGTCGTGTTGTTGGTGATAGTGGTGGTCGTATTGTTGGTGGCAGTGGTGGTCGTATTGTTGGCGGTAGTGGTGGTCGTATTGTTGGTGGTAGTGGTGGTCGTATTGTTGGTGGTAGTGGTGGTCGTATTGTTGGTGGTAGTGGTGGTCGTATTGTTGGTGTTAGTGGTGGTCGTGTTGTGGGTGGTAGTGGTGGTCGTATTATGGGTGGTAATGGTGGTCATGTTGTTGGTGGTAATGGTGTAGGTAGTGTGTATTTAATGGCAGTGGTAGTGGGTATTAGTTGCAGAGGTGGTAATAATAATAATGGTGGTGGTGGTGTGAGAATTGCCTAACTGTGGTGCGGGTGATTGCATAATTATCACTCCTTGCGTGTGTGTGTGTGTGTGTGTGTGTGTGTGCTGAGTGTTGCCAGTGGGGTAATACTGAGCAGGAAATGAGTGTATCTCGTTAACCACCACCGACTGTCTGCCTGCGGGGGCCTGTTGTTGCTGCAGGTGAAGCGGAAGCTCCAGTGAATGGCTAGGTCTCTGCACTCACATCCACGATATATATCCACAAATATAAATACAAAAACAGATTTAGGTGTACAGTAAATTTCATGCTGTGGCAGTGTAATAAAATTGGTGACATAATTTAGTTACCAGTAGAAATGTATCAACCAAAACTCCGTAATGTAGTACTAAAAATACTACCTGTTACTGTAATCACTAAGTTTAGATTAATCTTGTATATACTGTTTATTAGATACAATGATTAGGTTGCTCAGTAGCGGCCTTTCAGTTTATGGGTAGCTAATTCATTTCTGAGATTCGAGTTTCCAAACCAGAGCAGCACTGTTCTTTTCCACTCATATGTCTACCGCTTACTCATAACCTAACCTAACGATTGCATGATTGTACAGATGGTTAGTATGATGATGATTTTATATGTGTGTGTGTTTATTTTTCCACGGTAGAATCTCAAAACTAGAAGACCAACTCACTTGAAACTTTGATCACTCGTCAAGCGTATATCTTACGTCCTTATCCTGCAACAAAGTAGTTTTAAAATGTAATTAACAGTTAAACTAAGGTCAAGATCATGGCGCGAGGTCAAAATGGCGTCCCTAAAATCACCTCCTTAGTAAAGCAGATCGTTTTTTGTTGTTGGTTTAAGTATACTCACCTGAGCAACTGAGTGTGTCGCGGTGATCCAGTGTTTCCCGAGTGATGATGACCAGCAACTTTCATCCTGGGCGTGGTGTGTGTGTGTGTGTGTGTGTGTGTGTGTGTGTGTGTGTGTGTGTGTGTGTGTGTGTGTGTGTGTGTGTGTGTGTGTGTGTGTGTGTGTGTGTGTGTGTGTGTGTGTGTGTGTGTGTGTGTGTGTGTGTGTGTGTGTGTGTGTGTGTGTGTGTGTGTGTGTGTGTGTGTGTGTGTGTGTGTGTGTGTGTGTGTGTGTGTGTGTGTGTGTGTGTGTGTGTGTGTGTGTGTGTGTGTGTGTGTGTGTGTGTGTGTGTGTGTGTGTGTGTGTGTGTGTGTGTGTGTGTGTGTGTGTGTGTGTGTGTGTGTGTGTGTGTGTGTGTGTGTGTGTGTGTGTGTGTGTGTGTGTGTGTGTGTGTGTGTGTGTGTGTGTGTATGTGTGTGTGTGTGTGTGTGTGTGTGTGTGTGTGTGTGTGTGTGTGTGTGTGTGTGTGTGTGTGTGTGTGTGTGTGTGTGTGTGTGTGTGTGTGTGTGTGTGTGTGTGTGTGTGGTTGGTATAACGGTGATGTTTTGAGGTGATGGTGAGTGTTGGTATAATGGTGATTGATCAGGAGTCGTGGCAGTGGTGGGATTTGGTCGTTCATCCATATTCCTGACGTTAGACATGGACAGGCAGACAGACATGTACTGTATTATGAAAACAAAACACAGATAAACTGGGACATACACGTCAATGAACAGACAGTCAGACATAGACGAAGAGATACATAAACGGATAGACACACACACACACACACACACACACACACACACACACACACACACACACACAAAGACAAATAGATAGACACAAGTGAACAGACAAACATACACAGCCACACACTTCCAGGTACACACAGACAGACAAAGACAGATGGGCAGACAAACACGAAGACACACCAGACAACCCAGATACAAAGACAAGAGAAACCAGGAAGTGGTATAGGAACCATCGAGGAAGGGGATTACACACAAGGCAGGGAGGCTGGAGAGGCACCCAGGATTATCAACAAGGAATGCACGAGACGAGGGAGGGAGAGAGACACTGTGTATTGATTTCCCGGCAAGGTGGCGTTGGATCTTAGTCTTTTATCTCCCGTCTGTATTGTCTCACTCTTCATCAGGTAATATGGGATTTTTTTTGATGCAATGCTGACAGAGGGGAGTATCGGTTGTGTAGTGAATGACGTGATGTGGTGAAGGCTACAAGAACACGTGGGGGGTAAAAGTCATGGTAAAATAGTAAATTTCCCAAGATGGGTTGAAGGTGAGTCTCATAAGCATCAATGCCCATTAGGGACTGGATAGTATACAGAGCACTCTTTATCCCAATCTGTATCCACTCAGCCGCCGCAATCCACGAGCTAGTTAGAATTTAAGAAAAATTGGCAAAAACAAAACAAAAACACATTTGTTAAACCTATCCTTCCTTCCTTCCTTCCTTCCTTCCTTCCTTCCTTCCTTCCTTCCTTCCTTCCTTCCTTCCTTCCTTCCTTCCTTCCTGGTGCTTCCTTCCTTCCTTCCTTCCTTCCTTCCTTCCTTCCTTCCTTCCTTCCTTCCTTCCTTCCTTCCTGGTGAAAAAAAATTAACCGAATTAGACGGGCATGGACGGACTGACGGACGTATACATGTACACACACACACACACACGTGCAGACGGTTAGGAGAGAGTAAAGCTATATCACCAAAGCGCCTGTACATGTGTTAGACGTAAGCTGTTTAAGAAAGAGTAAAAGGGGAGGAGAGGGAAGGTGGTGAGAACGTGAGCAGTGTAGCAAACAGGAGAACGTGTCAGTGTTGCCAGCATGACGTTCTTAGCAGCTGTTACAATAATCACTGTTACAGCAAGTGTCGCAAGCTCTCTCTCTCACCTCTCTCTCTTTCTCACCTCTCTCAACTCTCTCTCTCAACTCTCTCTCACCTCTCTCTCTCTCACCTCTCTCTCTCTCACCTCTCTCTCTCTCACCTCTCTCTCACCTCTCTCTCTCTCTCACCTCTCTCTCTCTCACCTCTCTCTCTCACCTCTCTCTCTCCCTCTCTCTCTCTGTCTCTCTAAGTATTATAATGTATAACCATATCTTTAAATTGACTAAATTCCAATATTGATTTTCCATTTTTATCTTTACAGGTACGTGGTGCAGTAATCAGAACCCCGGCGTGACACAGGGTAATGTACAGTACAGCGATAATTAGTGTCTTGGATAACTAAGATTTAATATCCCCCATCAGATAATCATTCAGTTAGGTTTGTTACCCATAGAGCTAGCTGGTGCAATAGCAAAGGCCAGATAACATTTTTCCCAGCTCTTGGTATTACGGCGTAGTTCCGCTCTCTGGCACGGTGGCGGAGTGGTTATCGCTCTGGGGTTGGCAGGCCATTGATCCCTGGTTCGATGCCCCCATTGACCGGGTGATTAATATCCGGTGTGCGGCAATGGTAGTTGTAGAGCCGTATCCCCAACCCTGCCTGATGCTGTAAATAAAATACCAACTGGCTCACCAATATCCTGACCATGGGAGGGATGTATACACAGTACCTACCCTGTATCCTGACCATGGGAGGGATGTATACACAGTACCTACCCTGTATCGTGACCATGGGAGGGATGTATACACAGTACCTACCCTGTATCCTGACCATGGGAGGGATGTATACACAGTACCTACCCTGTATCCTGACCATGGGAGGGATGTATACACAGTACCTACCCTGTATCCTGGGAGGGATGTATACACAGTACCTACCCTGTATCCTGACCAGGGATGTATACACAGTACCTACCCTGTATCCTGAGCATGGGAGGGATGTATACACAGTACCTACCCTGTATCCTGACCATACCTGTATCCTGACCATGGGAGGGATATATACACAGTACCTACCCTGTATCCTGAGGGAGGGATGTATACACAGTACCTACCCTGTATCCTGACCATGGGAGGGATGTATACACAGTACCTACCCTGTATCCTGACCGTGGGAGGGTACCTACCCTGTATCCTGAGCATGGGAGGGATGTATACACAGTACCTACCCTGTATCCTGACCATGGGAGGGATGTATACACAGTACCTACCCTGTATCCTGACCATTGGAGGGAGATATACAATGTACCTACCAAGCATCCAGACTCGTATACCTATCCCAGCCTAACTGAAGTACCTAAGATTTATACAGCATTATATATGGAAATTAAGAAGGAAAAAGGAATATATTACTGGCTCTTATGGTGGTCCCTAAAAAGTCCATCAGGAATTAAAGAAGTGAATTTAGCGTCCAAGAACTGGTTTAAAGTCAGGAAATTGTAAGATAAATGCTTGGAAATGAGAAAATCTTAAAAAAATAATTGGTTAAAAATACGATTTATTTTACTTAGTTAAAAATCAAGAAATTTTTAATAATTGGTTAAAAATCAGAAAATCGCAAATAATTTATGGAAATCAGCAGGAATTGAAGAATATTTTTGTTTTATTAAAAATATTTTGATTAGATTTTGTTATTGCTGTTTTTATTATCATCATAATTACCATTGTTATTATTACTACCAAAGGTATTGCAGAGTTACGGTTGTTGATTTTGTATTTACAATTGTGATTTCACTTATTGGTCATAATCTTTTTTTGTATACTATTTCTTCATGTAATTATTATCTTTTCCTTTTGTTTCATATAATCATTAGATTGGTATAATAAATTTTACCTTCATATTTTTTACATACAATATTTATTTTCTCATAAATTTTTGGTTTTATATCCATTTTTTTATTGATTTTTTAGTTCTATATTTCTACGGGGACTTCAGACAGTTACCAATATTGTGATGGTATAAGAGAGGCCGACTACAGCCTCCATGTGACACCCATTACCTATTTCTCTTCCTGGCAGTGAACTGACTTGTAAATTTAAGAAAATTAACTGAAAAACAAACATTTGGCGGAAATTGACAGATTTTTTTTATTGAGCTTATTATACCAGGTTGTTGGTGGCCTTTGAGATTCATTTATTTATTTATTATTATTATTTTTATTATTATTATTATTATTATTATTATTATTATTATTATTATTATTGTTATTATTTAGGGTGGGACTGAAAGCAATATTAGGTTTCATTAATTAGTGAGTTATGAATACAGAATATATATATATATATATATATATATATATATATATATATATATATATATATATATATATATATATATATATATATTTCATGTAGATCCACAATGGTGTAAGAGAGAGGCATGTTAGTAATTGTGTTTATATAATAAGCACGTAAGTAATTGAATAGTTGTATAATGTTTATATAGCGGTTAAGAGTCATGTTTTGTGGGAGCCAAGGGGCGGGTGTAATTAATGAACAGTAGATTGAAAACGAAAGTAAAAGTTCACTCTGCAATAACTGTACTCTGTGTGTCGTGGTCTGCCTTGTACACTCGGTAAAAAAGGTATCTATCAGGAGAGGTTTGATGATTTTGGAACTGAACAATCGTGTTGTCTCGCTAGGGTTGGTAGGTGTGATTGTGAGACATTTCCTACCTATTACAGAAGGCCTAATTTAGTTAGTTAATTCAAAGTATAAAATGAGTTCGCTGTATTATCATGGGTGAGTAACAGTATGCCTCATGAGCCTTTATCAAAAACTTTCATTCGTGGTGTTATTTTGTTTTGGGCAAGAGTAATACATTTACGTTTTTCTGTGTGGCTGTGTGTTTTATTGTTCGTGTTTGTTTTTAGTTTTATTATAGTCCTGTAGGTTAACTCTGTCTGTCTGTCTTTGTTTATTGTATGTGTCTGTATGTGGTCAATAATTTATCATATTTTTATTCTTTAGAAATGACAAAAAAAAATTAAATTCCTGGGAAATAAAAAAAAGTAAAAGCGCTTATGCTTACTTTCTCAGGCTGGGGAACAAAGACTATGTGTGTATGTATGTGTGTGTGTGTCTGTCTGTCTGGCTCGTGTGTGTGTGTGTGTGTGTGTGTACGTACGAGTATATTGTACGTGACGTGAGGTGGCAGATCCAGGGTGTGTCGAGGGTCGGCTGGCCGGGCTGGTGCGTTAGTGGGTTAACTTGGTGCGTTGTTTGGTGGATGAATTTGGTGCGTTGCTGTAATAAATTTGGTGCGTTGGTGTAACAAATTTAGTGCGTTAGTGAAATAAATTTGGTGCGTTGATGTAATTAATTTGGTGCATTGGAGTGTTAGTTTGGTGGTCGCTGCGTCTTGTGTTTCTGACCCTTGTAAAATGTTATCATCACCACGCGAGTATTATTTTAACCCGAAAGATCCAAATGGTTGTTATCATCTGCTTAAAGTCTGTTGTTATAATACTGGGAATAATATTAGTAGTGATGAGAGGAATAATACTTGAGGTAGTGAGAGTCGGAGTAATAGTACTAAAATTGTAATAGTATTAGTACATCATCACATAGAAAATAGTTCAAGTCGTAATATTGTTTTAGAATCACATAGGAATACTTTTAGTAATAGTAAAGAATCACTTAAGAATAGTAATAGTACATCATCACAAAAAATAGTTATAGTAGTATTATTAGTACAGAATCACATAAAAATAATTTGAGCAATAATACAGTCTCACATAAAATAGTTTGATTGTTTCTGAAAGTTTCAAGAATAAAGACACCTAGCGTACGAAATAAGCACGTGAAGGGGCGCAGGACGTAAATTACTATTATTAGAGAATTTATTGGTAATTACGACAGATTGACAGAGACGTACAAACCCACTTTATATAGAGGAATTTTAGTGTGTGTGAATAACAGTTTCTTGTGTGATTTTTTTACCAGGAAGATAGTTTTTTCGTATGGTTTTCAGTATATATAGTCACTCCGTTTTTGTCACACACACACACACACACACACACACACACACACCTCCTTCTTAAAGTATATGACAAGGTGTATTATGTATGTATGTATGTATGTATGTATGTATGTATGTATGTATGTATGTATGTGTTCTTATACTGTTCAGGTATAGTGAGGAATGTGAGAGAGTCCTTGTGAGGAATGTGAGAGAGTCCTTGTGAGGAATGTGAGAAAGTCCTTGTGAGGAATGTGAGAGAGTCCTTGTGAGGAATGTGAGAGAGTCCTTGTGAGGAATGTGAGAGAGTCCTTGTGAGGAATGTGAGAGAGTCCTTGTGAGGAATGTGAGAGAGTCCTTGTGAGGAATGTGAGAGAGTCCTTGTGAGGAATGTGTGAGAGAGTCCTTGTGAGGAATGTGTGAGAGTCCTTGTGAGTGAATCCTTGTGAGGAATGTGTGAGAGTCCTTGTGAGAATGTGAGAGTCCTTGTGAGGAATGTGAAGTCCTTGTGAGGAATGTGAGAGAGTCCTTGTGAGATGTGAGAGGTGTGGGAGAGAGTCCTTGTGAGGAATGTGAGAGAGTCCTTGTGAGGAATGTGTGAGAGAGAGTCATGTGAGAATGTGTGAGAGTCCTTGTGATGAATGTGAGAGAGTCCTTGTGAGGAATATGTAGAGTCCTTGTGAGGAATGTGTGAGAGTCCTTGTGAGAATGTGTAGAGTCCTTGAATTTGAGAGAGTCCTTGGAGGCATGTGAGAGAGTCCTTGAGAATGTGTGAGAGTCCTGTGAGGAATGTGAGAGAGTCCTTGTGAGGAATTTGAGAGAGTCCTTGTGAGGCATGTGAGAGAGTCCTTGTGAGGAATGTGTGAGAGTCCTTGTGAGGAATGTGTGAGAGAGTCCTTGTGAGGAATGTGTGAGAGTCCTTGTGATGAATGTGAGAGAGTCCTTGTGAGGAATATGTGAGAGTCCTTGTGAGGAATGTGTGAGAGTCCTTGTGAGGAATGTGAGAGAGTCCTTGTGAGGAATGTGAGAGTGGTGGTTCTGGTGTGTGTGTGAGACAGCAAACTCTGGGAGAGGTCATTTTACTATAGTTTGTCCAAGATTTATTTACATTAATTTCTACTGTCTACATACTTTTGTCTGTTTGAGGTTTACACACTTTTGTCTGTTACCTCGAGGCTAATATACTTTTGTCTACTAATTTGAGGTTTACATACCTTTGTCTTCATACCAAAATTATAATCAGTTATACTGTCTGCCATCGTCAAAGATTAAGTTATATTCTGCCACTGTCGAAGTTATATTGTCTACCATCACCAGTTAAAGACAAAAGAGTTATATTCACCCGGCCAGCATTAAATCCACGCACTTAACTCGCCCTGTTTAACCCACTGCCCGTAACAGTAGTGTAAACAGTGCTTGGTGCCACCTGCCATGGTTATTATGACGGTAAATATTCGAGGCACTGGCACTAGTTCTCACAGCGGTCAACCACAGTCATTTAAAACAAAAATTTCCCTTCCTCCCGCCACTCGGTCAAGGTCCTTAACTGAGGTGGTGTATTAGGGGTTTGCAGTTCTTGCCACCAGGGTCTTGAGTCTTAGTGGAGTCTTGGTACTGTTTCGACGCCATTAATACAGGATTATAGTTTTCAAATGTCCAAATACGGGGTAATTTTTTTCTAGTTAAGAACACGTGAAGGTATAGTATAGTCTTTGTATGAATTCGAGGCCATTGGTATTATCATCTTGGTGTTCTAACTTAATAATATGAAAGATTTAAATGCGTTTTCATGTCAGTTACGGGGAAAATTTAACTTTTTTTTTTAGTTATTATTTAAGTTTTGGTAATGTCAGTTGTCACCTTACAATATAGACGTCAATGTAGGTCACCATCGCTGTTGTCTAGTAGCTAAAAATAAATCAGTATGCTACGCTTTCCCTATCTCCAACTACGAGGAAAATTTAACCTACGAACTCCTGATACTCCAGACCTTGTAGTGTAGTTGTGTACCTCTGACCTCCCCCTACACACACACACAGACACAGACACGAACTCAATGCATATGAGAACTGGCTGACTTGTGTTTACTACGTCAGCTGACATGACGAAACACTGCTGAGAATTACTTCAATTTCAATTGTTTATTCCTTGATAGAGGAAGCGGGATCCTAGTGCTGTCACTTGGTACCCCTGTACAATGACACCAGAAGCATCTGGCAAGTGTGACAAGTATATACAGTATAAATATTATAAAGGGGCTTACTAAAGCCTAAGGAAGGAAGGATATTCCTTTAACACATAATCAATGTTATTTACAAAATATCTGGCCAGTATGGGGAGGATCATCGTGTCTCCGTCAGGGGGTCGTGGAGTGGTGGTCCAGCAGGCGTCACGGAAGCGTTGTGTGTGGGGACATCTTAGGAGGTAGTGGATAAGGGTGCTGCTGTCGGGTCTTCTGCATAATGCACAAGAGCGTTGCTCAGGGGATGAGGGGATACCAATCTCCCAAGCAAAGTCATACCCAATGATGATACGGGCAGCAATCACGTCCCCTTTCCGCGACCCTTTCCCGTAGATGTACGAGAGGTGAGAATTACTTTTGGGAGTTTTGTCATTGTGGACGTTTTTATTTTTTATGGGGACGAAAGTAGTATGTTGTGTGTGTGTGTGTGTGTGTGTGTGTGATGGGTTACGAGAAAGTTAAGTGAAAAAAAAAAAACCGTGTCCTCATTGTTTCGATAATTTTAGTGAAACATTCCGTAATTCTTAAATGTTTCCTGCACGTCTAAACCAATTTTTTTTTTTCATTTTGTTTCGTACAGTTGATCAGTGAAGCCGAAATATAATTACTAAAAATGAAAAAAAAGGCAGATTGTGCGTTAATTGAGGTAAGATAATAAAAAATGAAGAATTATTTTTTAAGTTGATGGAAAATGAATGATATATAAAGATATGAATGATAAAATCAATGGAGTTGAGAGAGATGATAAAGTGATAAATACAGTATAAAAGGAAGATAACGAAAAACAAATAGAATATAGAAGGATAGAGAAATTAATTTAATGAAAACAAATATGTTCTTGTTGACACCGTGCTCTTGAAGGCACGTAGCTCCTTTTGCCACCTAGCTCTTTTTAGTTTCTCGCTCATGTTGGTACCTAGCTCTTGTTGGCACCTGGCTCTTGTTGGCACCTGGCTCTTGTTGGCACCTGGCTCTTGTTGGCACCTGGCTCTTGTTGGCACCTGGCTCTTGTTGGCACCTGGCTCTTGTTGGCACCTGGCTCTTGTTGGCACCTAGCTCTTGTTGGTACCTAGCTCTTGTTGGTACCTAGCTCTTGTTGGTACCTAGCTCTTGTTGGTACCTGGCTCTTATTCGTTCTTTGCTCTTGTTCGTTTCTAGTTCTTGTTGGCACCTAGCTCTTTTTGCCACCTAGTTCTCGTTAGTTCTTCGCTCTTGTTGGCACCTGGCTCTTGTTGGCACGTGGCTCTTGTTGGTACCTGGCTCTTGTCGGCACCTCGCTCACCACTAATGACTCTCCAACACCTGTACTTGCGCCTCTCGAGTCGTGCATTATGAGGCCATTAAGGCCATTTAAATCCATTACCTTAATACCGATTTTATAATAGTTCATAATGGAGTGAAAGTAAAGACTCTTAGGAACTATTGTAATACTGTCTCACAAAATTCTTAAGCGGATTTTCGTAAATGCAGCTACGGGTTATTCTCTATGCTGGAAATAAAATCTTTTAGTAATATTTTCAGTATCGATAACAATTAAATTCTCGAAGACTGGTCACTATAAATTCTCAGTGACGCCATGCTAAATTATCAAAGGCTGGTTACAATAAATTCTCAGACTAGTTACGATAAATTTCTTATTTACTTTTTCCTTTGACGAGTCTTCACACGATTGTGGCAGTAGTAAGGACTCGTTGAACATGAACACCTTATACCGATAAACATTCAGAGTCAACTTATACTCATTCAGACTCATAATTCACCTGTTCAGTCACTTATATACTCACCTTTATTCACATTCAACATTCACTTGCTTATGTTAAATGTTTACTTCACGGGTTATTCACCAATAGTTTCTCAACAGACACTTAGTAGTTAATCAGCAATCACTCAACAGTTTTCAGACGACACTCAATACTTTTTCAGCAGACACTCAGTAGTTACGCAGTAGTTACTTAGCTGTCACTTAACAGTAACTCGGCAGCCACTCAGCAATATCATACACGGCTGTAAGTGGATACATAACCCCCCTCCTCCTCCAGGTCTACCAGGCGTCAGCTTGAAGGCGGACGTTGTTACTTACCACTGTTAACCCGGAGCTTCACGCCCTTCTGCCTTTACAACTTCCCTATTTGCGTTTAATCTCTGGGTTTCCTCGTCTAGTTTGCCATCCTCTTGGAACAAACTCCTCTTAAGGCTAAATTCACTCGCTCCGCTTTCCCAACGCTCTCCACAATTTCGACAAATGGCTCCTCAGGCAGCATCTACTAGCAGGCTTTGGTATATTCCATCCTGGACCTTTTTTACCTGTGATTATTTGGTTAGTTTCCACACGCTCGGTAAAGTAAATATGTTATTATGCTGACTGACGCGGAGTTATGGCATATGTCGCGTGTATAGACAGGAGGAAGTACTGTGAGTTTGTTTGTGTGTGTGCGCGCGCACCTAACACCATTCTCCTAACATATGTCTAGACACTTTCTATGCAGGGACGTACATCTGCTTGCTTATCCAGAGACAGGTTACGACATACACACAGAGCCACGTCGCCTCGGTGTTACATCATATTTCTCTTTTTCTCTTGGCGTCTTTTTTCTGAGATGCAAATTTTCTTTTCCGAGCTGTGGTGTGTTTTTCGGAGTGGAGATTTCCAGTATTTTTCCGAGCTACTTTAATGTTGTTTTCCCCAGCTAAATTAACTGAGCTATGATAATATTTATTCCCTAGTTGAGATCTAAGTCTAGTATGATGCGAGATCCTCTTAAGTGTCGGGAGTTTAACAACACCATCCGCTTTAAGTGTATCCTCAATTATCTTTTATACTGTACTCTACTTTGCATGGTGTTTTTTTTTGCATTATATTGTACTATACAGTTTAAGGTGTCCTACACTATACTGTGCTCTTGTATGGTGTCCTACACTATACTCATTTGGTGAGCTACTGACATCAGTCCCGTGTGCCAGGTCGTCTTCTTGGGCTTCGCACTATACGTCAACCTCGTCCTTAACATCAAAAGGCTCTGCAGTCCCGACTTTTTCACTTGTAATTCAATTTCCTCTCAAACTAATTTCATTCCCGTGGTAGTTTAACTTCACCAAAAGTCCCTGCAATCTTGACTTCTTCCACTTGTAATTTAATTCCCTCTCCAGCTTAGTTCCCTCTGGTGGTAGTTGGAATTTGCCTGCTGCCTTCCTGTCCTCCTTCACATTTTTATTTGTGTCTGACGGTAGTGTTGGTGGTCATGGGATGTATAATGTTCACGTTGCCACTTGTCCTGAACGTCTATCAGTCCGTTAAGTGATGACTTGGCTGTTATTCTGTTCTTCAGCTGTTTTTATTTTTTCTTCTTCAAATTCATTCTCTTCTTTGGTTGTCTTTAAGTCTCATTATCTTCATCTTTTTTGTAGGCCTTTCATGAGATGTTAATTTCTTCTGCTGTCTTAGTGTGTCACAATCCACTCTTGTCTCCCACATACACATTTACGATAATAATGGTGTGCGTTCCACCTCTTACTTCTCAAAGCTGTTTCAGTGTGTTGAAGAAACCAGCCACGTTGTGTAAACTCGCGGGCAAAAACAAGACTGTAATTTTATCTCGTATTGCAGCAGTCAGTTGTATGTTGCTTTGAGTACAGTGGGACAGTTCAGCGCTGTTTTCTTTTGTCTTGCTAGCTGGCACGGGGAGGTATGACAGGCGCATCTTCTACCAGTTTGCTGTGGTACACTTGGCCACTGTTCAGGTGCCAGTCGACGTGTTCCTTGACCCTCCGCCACTTCCCTGTTCCTCTCCTCTCTCGTTATAATCCGCCTTTCTTACCTTCTTTCTTCGCTGAGTAATTTTGAATAACTTGTGGGAAAAGGAGATATATGAAAGTCAAATTTTTAGTGCGAATTTGAATTTGTATTTGAATCCCTCCTGCCTTTGGTGTAGCCATGTTTATTACATCGGTTTACTTAAGATACTTTTTTTGGGGGGGTGAGATTATATTATTGCCAGACATACACTTAGTTATAACATAATTTCATTATTTCTACATCAATATAGACAACTATATGATCACACTGGAGTAGAAGCTTTCAATCATACGACGTCTTCCGCTGATGATTTGTGATCAGTAACGTTCTAAAAGACTTTTTTCGGGGTACGTTTCACCAGCTTGGTCTAAAACCACAATCCCATAATTTGCCATCCCTGTGACGCCATCAGTCTCGTGTTGTGATGATGTACTAGGATCTAGAAAGCCATCTTCCATTCTGATACAGTTTTTAGAGATGCTTATTACTGAGGTACTGTGAAGACGTTTGGGGGTGTGATGGCCACCACACCTGGGCCTTTGGGAGATAGTTCAATACTTGTACATGTGTCTGGGGGATAGTTATACACCTCGATGTGTGTGTGTGTGTGGTGTATTTTTGAGAAAGTGTGTTTGTGTGTGAGTGAGTGAGTGAGTGATATAATGTCTGTGAGAGACTTACACACTTGGACATGTGTTAGTGATAAATTCTCCTATACTTGGACATGTGTCATCCCATACCGTCGTTATCTGGCACATGTCTTAGTGATAGACTCCCCCGTGTCCTGCCTCACCGTCTGTATACGTGTGTCGTTTTAGAGTCATAAAGATGATTTATGACGTGAGTGAACAATGAAAAGGGTATTTCCCCTCTGATATATAGAAGGTCCCGCGCTCTCATTATTGTTACTGTGCGCCTACACTGAGAGGGGGCATGTTGATATTGGCTGTGTGTGTTTGTGTGTAAAAGAAAATAGCTTATAATGTGTATGTTTGCAGTTTTGTAAAGCCAATCTGATTATGCTATACTGTAATTCATTCATTCGCTCTCTTTTCATTTATAATTTCTTTTCTGTCTCAAGTTCTTTTCTTCTCATTTTTTTCCTTTGTCTCTTCCTCCCGTTAAATACTCTACGATACATCAGCCTTGTTTGGAGTGTACCTGCATGCGTACGTGTGTGTGTGTGTCCCCAAATAAAATAAATCTGTGTTATTTTTTCGGGGTTGAGCACGTTGTCGCTGCCACGTATTGTACTTGTTTTGGTCACGTGCTGTACATTACGTCACTGTCTGGGTCACCCTCCACCATTGTGATGATATTGTTGCATTTCGACCAGCATTATTTTTTCTTTAACTTTTTAAGTATTGGCAAACTGACGTTATGTAAGTGAAAGTGACTAGTTCACAAGAGATATTTTTTTTTATTGTACATGTTTGTGTTTCTTGGTTATAATATTTTAAACTGTTGTGTTTCTTTATTATACGTCTTGTGGAGTGGGAATTATACTATACGTCGTTCCTTTACCGCTAGGATTTGAAAGTCACTCCTGCAGGGTTTATTGGAGTCCGTTATAGGCCAGTACAGCATTAAAGCAATAATGATCTGTAACGCACCTGGCCACTCAACCATGACCTGTAACGCACCTGGCCACTCAACCATGACCTGTAACGCACCTGGCCACTCAACCATGACCTGTAACGCACCTGGCCACGCAACCATAACCTGTAACGCACCTGGCCACTCAACCATGACCTGTAACGCACCTGGCCACGCAACCATAACCTGTAACGCACCTGGCCACTCAACCATAACCTGTAACGCACCTGGCCACTCAACCATGACCTGTAACGCACCTGGCCACCAACCATAACCTGTAACACACCTGGCCACTCAACCATGACCTGTAACGCACCTGGCCACGCAACCATAACCTGTAACGCACCCGGCCACTCAACCATGACCTGTAACGCACCTAGCCTCTCAACCAACCATGACCCAACGCACCTGGCCACTCAACCATGACCTGTAACGCACCTGGCCACTCAACCATGACCTGTAACGCACCTGGCCACGCAACCATAACCTGTAACGCATTGGCCACGCAACCATAACCTGTGGCCACTCAACCATGACCTGTAACGTAACGCACCTGGCCACTCAACCATAACCTGTAACGCACCTGGCCACTCAACCATAACCTGTAACGCACCTGGCCACTCAACCATAACCTGTAACGCACCTGGCCACTCAACCATGACCTGTAACGCCTACCTTCAGTGATATTTTCCTGTTACTGTCCTCATGTTTTGGTCACCACGTCATTACCTTAACCACATGTTCGTTGTGTCATGGTAACAAGTTATACATAGGCTTGTTGATGTCTCGCTGGCTTGTTGTTGTTATTGCTGCTCTGTGTGTGTGTGTGTGTGAGTGATTATCAAGACTTACATACTGTCAATCACCGCCCAGGAGGCATTGTGTGGACCAATACATACAGGCCAGACCTCATATCCGGGGGCGGTGTGGGCTCCTTCAGGCAGGTGTTGGGGAAGGGTCGCAAACATCTAGTCATACGTGTGTACATCGGCCTCAGCTTTTGAATGTGTTTATACCTAGTGACTGAACATTCATATACCTCACAACATTGGTGCTTAGTTGCGAATGTTAGGCCCATTAGAATTCCAGATTTACGCTCAGATTTGAACCGGGAATCTTGTTTTAAGTTCACGAGTTTGGTTAGGCTAGGTTAAGATTTGGTTGGGTTAAAGGTAAGTTAGGTTTGGAATAGGTTAGGGTAGGGATTGGCTTGGTTAGGTTAGGATAGGATCACGGTTGGGTTGGTTAGGTTAGGTTAGGATTACGGTCGGGTTGGTTGGTTAGGTTAAGTTAGGTTAGGTGTGGTAAGGTTTAGGGATTGCATAGATAATATTTAGAATACACTATGATTGGCTAGTTTAAATTAACTCGGCTTTGGGTGGATTCTGACTCTCAGGGGAGGGAGGGAAAGTTGGGGAGGGGGGGGGGAGTTACCGAAATCTGGGGAGGGGGGGGGGAGTTACCGAAATCTATGACAGGTTACTAATACACTGACGCCCTCTGGTGGTGGTGGTGGCGGCTGTAACATTTAAATGACCCACAACATTGGCTCCAGTTATGAAAGATTTTTTACGCCAGCATGCACATTGGTGTCGGTGAATGTGACTTGTCTGTCTGTTACCTGTTTGTCTCTCTGTCTGTCTGTCTGTCTGTCTGTCTGTCTGTCTGTCTGCCTGTCTGTCTGTCACCTGTTTGTCTGTCTGTCACCTGTTTGTCTGTCTGTCTGTCACCTGTTTGTCTCATTATTTTTGGTGCGTTTATTAATGTTTCGGATCACCTGAAGATTAGCCACCCCGTCTCTCGCCAGCTCATTTCACATATTGACTGGTGGATGAGGTTGGGTTAGATTAGGTTAGATTACATGAGGTTGGGTTAGATTACATGAGGTTGGGTTAGATTACATGAGGTTAGGTTAGATTACATGAGGTTGGGTTAGATTACATGAGGTTGGGTTAGATTACATGAGGTTGGGTTAGATTACATGAGGTTGGGTTAGATTACATGAGGTTGGGTTAGATTACATGGTGTCATGAGTTGGGTTAGATTACATGAGGTTGGGTTAGATTACATGAGGTTGGGTTAGATTACATGAGGTTAGGGTTAGATTACATGAGGTTGGGTTAGATTACATGAGGTTAGGGTTAGGATTACATGAGGTTGGGTTAGATTACATGAGGTTAGGGTTAGATTACATGAGGTTGGGTTAGATTACATGAGGTTGGGTTAGATTACATGAGGTTGGGTTAGATTACATGAGGTTGGGTTAGATTACATGAGGTTAGGTTAGATTACATGAGGTTGGGTTAGATTACATGAGGTTAGGTTAGATTACATGAGGTTGGGTTAGATTACATGAGGTTGGGTAAGATTGCATGAGATTAGGTTAGATTACATTTAGGTTAGATTAGATTACGTTTGGCTAGCTGAGGTTTGATTACTTTTGGTTAGCTGAGTTTACATTAGGTTTGGTTAGATTAGGGCGGTTAATCTTCAGGTGTTCCAATGTTTGTAGTTGTCATCAGATCCGTCACGCTCAATGGGGTAACGTGGTGACCTCTTGGTAACGCTGAGTGAGTGTGTTGCCTTGTGTAGGTCTGAGGAACCACGCCTTAGGGTCAACGATTTTATTTATTTGTTTTGAATTTATCTTTTTTTTATTTTTCCGCTTCTTTTTTACTTTTATTTTACGTTTTTGTCGAATATTTTTCCTATTCCTGCCTATTGGATTTTCAAGTTTTTTTTTTAATTCTTTCTTTATTCTGTATTTTCCTGCTTGCCTGTTTTATTATTTATTTGTATCAGTCCTTTATTTATTATTTTTAGTATAATTTTTCTTTTGATTTCAAGTTTTTATTTTAATTTGTCATTATTGTCAGTTCCTCGTCTTCGCCATTTCCTGTTTATATTTTTTATTTCGTTTAGTTTCTTTATTGATATTAGTGTTCTGTTATTGGTTATTTCTTTCCCTTTGATTACTGTGACTTGAGGATTAGTATTGTATTCAGGGGGTTAAAGACATAGTACTCGTGGACTTAAAGCATTGTACTCAAAGAATTAATTTAAGTTATCGTACTCGGGTGATTACCGCCTCTAAAGGTAAATTTGTGATCATTGTTTTTTTATTTTTCTATTTAATTTTTTTTTATATATTCATCTGATTATCAGCTTATCTTTACTAATCATTTTTATCGGATTGTTTGTCTTTTTATCAATAATGTTTCTTTGATTTATGTCCAATACTAACTTAGTTCATGGATTAGCGAATCTTTTCTTCTAACCAATCCACGTCATTGCATCATAATTCCCTTATGAATGGTGAAAGTGTTCGCGTTCCCAATCACTGACTTCAATCTCCAAATGGATGGTGATTGTGCCGATAACCTCCGTGAGATTGATATATAATTAGTTTAATGTTACTTTTGCCTCAAGGTAGGTACGGCACTTGTGTGTATGTGTTGAGATTATAATGTGGTAATACTTTCACTTCAAAATATATTAGTTTGGTGTGTTATGAAAGTATAGTTTTAATACCACTATCACTTTAGATGTATGTGGGTGTATATTTTGGTTAATTATGCATACAACTTTTTTTTTTTTTTAATTCTCCAGAAGAAATGTTTATACAAGTGGAATTCAGTGACGCCATAGCACTGAGAAAGTCGCCAGCCATTTTGGACGACAGTAACGGCTGTCGGCTACAAACTTTACCATTTTTTTTCTCTAAATGTATCGAACACTTTAAAGCGTTAATTGTGTTAGTTTGATCCAGTAAATGCCTTTTAGTTAAGCGTTATCACCTGTTGGATATATTTAACGGTTATCGTCTCCCAGAATATAAGGTTTCTGTTTTGTTCATGACCTGGATGTTGTTCAGTGTTCATGACCCGGATGTACCAGTGTTGTTCAGTGTTCATGACCCGGATATACCAGTGTTGTTCAGTGTTCATGACCCGGATGTACCCAGTGACCCGGATGTACCAGTGTTGTTCAGTGTTCATGACCCGGATGTACCAGTGTTGTTCAGTGTTCATGACCCAGATGTACCAGTGTTGTTCAGTGTTCATGTCCCGGATGTACCAGTGTTGTTAAATGTTTATGACCCGGATGTACCAGTGTTGTTCAGTGTTCATGACCCGGATGTACCAGTGTTGTTCAGTGTTCATGACCCGGATGTACCAGTGTTGTTCAGTGTTCATGACCCGATGTACTCAGTGTTGTTCAGGTTCATGACCCGGATGTACCAGTGTTGTTAAATGTTTATGACCCGGAGTACTGTTGTTCAGTTTGTTCAGGGTTCAAATGGCAGTTATGACCCGGATGTACCAGTGTTGTTCAGGGTTCATGACCCGGATGTACCAGTGTTGTTCAGGGTTCAGGCAGTTTTATGGATGAATTTAATGATACACAACCTTGTAACTCGGAGCTTAATTCTGACCGCTTCACTTTGTACACTGTTTTTTGTTCACGAGTTGAAGATATCAGGACGTGTATGGAGGGAGGTGTTTGTGTATATGGAGGGAGGTGTTTGTTTATGGAGGGAGGTTTATGGAGGGAGGTGTGTGTTATGGAGGAGGGAGGTGTTTGTGTATGGAGGAGGTGTTTGTGTATCTGGAGGGAGGTGTGTTTTGTGTATCTGGAGGGAGGTGTTTGTGTATGGAGGGAGGTGTTTGTGTATGGAGGGAGGTGTTTGTGTATGGAGGGAGGTGTTTGTGTATGGAGGGAGGTGTTTGTGTATGGAGGGAGGTGTTTGTGTATGGAGCGAGGTGTATGTGTGTTATTCCTCTCGTTTTTTGTTAATTAGTTACATTTCCATATATAAGTATATAGAAGTTACCGAGTACATGAATAATGAAGTACATTATTGCTGTATAATTTTATAGCGGATAATGGTCTCGTTGTTTGTAATAGAGAAGAGGATTAACTTTCTTTGGTAATGACAGAGAGGTTGAAATCCAGACATACACTCAATTTTAACATTTTTAATAACTTTTATTGGAAAATGTGCAACAGTATTCAACAATAAACAAAATTTATCCACAACAAAGCAAGTTAGCAAGAAAGACGGCAGCGACGTGTGTATGGCAATGGGAGTACTGTATACTGGATGCCCATTGAGTGTGTGGGACGTAGTGTGTGTATTGGGTGTGGGAGGGTGTAGTGGTTGTCAGTGTGCAGTTAACGTGAAGGGAAATAATTTTGTTCTTCTGATGGGCGTGTGTTAGTAGTGCACGTGGGTGTCATATTTTTGGTGACTGTGTTAGTGGGCGTGGGTGTTGATACTTGTGGTGGGACTGTTTCCTGGCGTTAGTGGACCAAGAAAATGTTCTTGGATTTCTATGATGGTGTGAAGGTCACGTGTGCGATTGTGGGCGTATGTGGTTCTGGCGGTCGTGGGTGAGGGAAGTTACGGCCACAAGGTGTTGCTCAGGTGGCTAGACACAGCTGACCCGTCACACCCGCTGCCTTGACTCTTAACTAGTTCATCATGCACCGATTTGCGTCACAAGCGCTGAACTCCACCGACAGATCAATGAAGCTTCATAGGTCAGGTGACTGATCTCGCCTCTTTGTAGGAATTAACAAAACAAGTAGAACAATTTAGTATAGATCGCTGAAGCAATTCTAACCTCAATAAATGGTGCCATTGTTTATGGCGGGGAGTAATCCCTTTGATGGTAGGTTCAATGAAGAAGTTTCTAATATTTTCGTTAAAGAAATGTAAAAGTTACTGTTTTGAAGACTTCATTTAATACTGAATAGTACTTGCGAAGCTAATTAAGAGAGCTGGAAGCTAAAGAAGCCATAACAGAGTAGACCAGGTGGAGAGGGTTGGATATGGTAGGTCTAGCCGCGATAGGGCAGGGGATACCGGGGAGCTTCGTGTGGGTGCTGGGCCTCCCCGGTGTAGGTGACATCAGCGTTGTACCCGGCGTAGTGGTCGGCGTTGTAGGCTACGTTCTGGAGGCGACCGTCCGGGAGGGCTACCTGGTACGACCCCTGGAAAGAAGAAGGAGAACGAGCGATTAATGAGTAGCCGAGAGGTGGCTCCCGGTACCCTGATGCGGTAGGGTACCACAGGCTAAATGATAACTGAGGTTACTTTATGCGGGTTGATACTATTGGGTATCAGAAGCTGCACAACAGTGGGGCATAAGAGCGTTGTTTTTTATGTCTAAAGTTTGTTGACAATAAAGAGTGTAGATGCAATATTAACAGGTAACTAAAGACCTTCTGACATATTTTTTTTAAATGGTTTATTCTACTAAAAGGTTAGTTAAATGTGTAATGTGTAGCAGTAGTGACCGAGGTCCTCAAACTGATCAGGTGAGTTGTTGTGTCATGTACACGTGATTAAGGTGATAATGTGAAGGTTGTAACCATATAACCAGGTGTGCTTGACCCCCTACCTGTACGCTGGCCCCATTGGAGGTTTCATCAGCGCTGATGTGCAGGCCCTTGTATTCATCATTAACAGAGTAGGAATAGCTGTAGGGGCGTGCCGGCTCCTTGTAGGAGGGGGCTGGGGTGTAGCGTGGTGGGTGGGGGGGAGGATACTGCGGTACGCCAAGGCAAGACGCCCACACGCCCATCAGTACCATCACGAAAACCATCTGCTGGAGGGAAGTACAAGATGTCAGAGGGTGATGTGCAGTACAGTGACTTCATCAGCCATATACCTTTTACCTCAGCTGATACAGTTCTTTCCTCAGCTAATATACAGTGTCTGCCTCAGCCAGCGCTACAGTAAAGTAATAACCAGGGTGAATACGACGCCCAACTATTTATATTGAAATAATTATTTTTACAATTTCAAGCGGAGTAAATTCTTTGACAGATTTTACTTATTTTATGTAAAACATTTGACAACGCTGATTGGCAATTAGTGATTCCTAAATATGTTACGTCAACGGAAAATCACGTTAATTGAGGGGTGGTCTGAGTGGCGAACATGTAATTAGAGAGTTAATGAATGGTGACGGGTGAGCAGCACTCATCAAACAGCTAATTCGATTGATATATTTCCTGGCGAGTGGCCGTGATGGGGGGATCCGCCTTTGATAATTATAATGGTCATTTCATGTATCAGTACATTTGATATTTTGAAGTTACTTATTTAGGTTGACTCACCGGAAGTGTATTACTGGTCACTGGTGCAACTGTAGGAGTTAGGTTGTTGAGGACAAAAATATTGGTTGTATCCTTACTGGACTCGGGAACAGGTTATATGCAGTCATTTCTTCTCACAAGATAAAACTTTAAGCTTTAGAAACTAAACATTTAAATTATTTAATTATAATATCCCATAACCAGCTGTGTCCAGCGTCATCACAAAAGATGCATCGCCTAACAACTACTGATAAATTAATTGAATAATTATTACATACTAATGTTATCAGTTGCCTTCATATTCTTTAAGATAACCAGTTATTGTATTGTTTTATTAATTCTTGAGCTTAACACGGAACAATATTCATGGTGTCAGTGTGTCTTACTTTGTGGTAGTAATATATGGTGCAGTAAACTTGCCTGTGTGATACTACTGCTAGAGTATTTCATAGAACGGTGTAAACTTAACAGTAATGTGAGTGCGCGGCAGTTTAACTACACCAAAACATATATACTTTAGAGTGCGTTTGGTTTGTCATAAGTTAAACTTAACAGTGACGTAAATATTTATTTAGAGTCGTTTATATCTTTTGATATACGTTATTATATTATAGCATAAACACTTCAGGCGTGTTTTATACATTGCCGTATATACGCATTATATAAACCTAGTGTGTATAAACATAATTTGAATATGAAGACTGTGACTCCTGTTTTCTAGGTATTGTTGTAAAAATAAATCGTCAGTTGTGTCAATGTTTAACAAATTTGTAAAGATATCGTTTGGGTTGTTTGTACCTTTGATGCAGCCATCTCTCTTGTGTGTGTTGGGAGGAGGAGGAGGAGGTAGTTGTCAGGAGAAGACAAGCTCTAGTAGTAGATGGTTAGTGGCTGTCGAGCTGCGTATTTATACAGGCCGAGACCCGCAACAGCAGGCCACCAGAAGCTTCACACCGCTTAATTATCCCCCACGTTACTCGTTTTATGACACACTGGCTACTTAACACTCTTGTGGTATATTATGGCCTCAGGGCATGTTTATTTAGGGATATGGGATAGGATAGTTATAGGGATGATGAAGAATATTTTGGATGGAAGGAAAGAATAAGTGGGTGGTGGCTGTTTGTTATTAAGAGTTGGGGTGTTGCGACATCTTCAGCTAAAGTGAGGGTCTTGGTCTGTCGTAGCACCTTCCCCTCTGTCTCCCTGATGTGTAACACTGTATAGAGCCGAGCCCAAAGACCTGTGTAAATTTAACTGTCCCACATTTTCCCAGAATAGTTAGGAAGTGATGTTGAATTCTTAAGCTTGTCCAAGTTGGTGTGACGGTGTGTGGGTCAAGAATTGCAAAGAATAATTTATTAATATGTTAATGGGTTAAATATACTGTATTGAGAAGTCATTCATTGGCTGCAACCTTAAATTTGTTTGAAATTCGTTGTTTAAAACTCATTAATTTGATTAGTGAGGTAAAACTCAAACAAAATAATATTTTGGTGTTACCTAATTAAGAGATGTATAGAAACGTGCTTAAAGTTAACCGGTTGAAATATAGGTGTACCGTATTTGTTACAGGAATGAGATATACTGTATATGGAAAGTGGCTCAGCTGTTAGAAGGTACAAATGTGATTAGAAAAGAAGCGTCCTTGTTGTTTAGAGAGAAATTTCAATAAATGTATCTGATGTTAGCAGATATAAAGATGCTGAAATATTCATTGTTCTTGGTTTGAAGAAATCATCTGAAATAGCATGAGTTTTTGGTACAGTAAATGATGATTGTAGAATAGATGAGTGTCTTAGTGGGTTTAAATTCATGAGGAACTTATTTAGTTGTTTGTGGTTTGACAGATGCATGGGAGAAAGTATATTACATGTTTATGACTTAACAAATTGAAAAGTTCATTCATTGTTTGTGGTTTGAAAGTTATCTAGGAATATGTATTCGTTTTCTGTGGTAAAACGTATATAGAAAAATTACTCTGCAGATTTACACTAGATACAGATAACTTAATTACAGGTGACAAACTAATTGCAGGTTATTTTTTACTAAAGAGTAATCTCAGATGTAATTACAGGTGACAAATTAATTACCAATAACATTTAAGACTTAATTGCATGTTATACTTAAGACTTAAATTAAAGTTGACTATTAAGACTGTCAGCTAGCAAGGATCTGTATTAATAGAGGTGAAAATTTACTTTATGTAGGTAACTTAAACCTTGACTTTTGACTCATAGCAATTAATTTAATCCACATACGGGACAACTAATGTGTAGTGTGCCTTGTCTAGTCCTTTCCGCCTACTCAAAATAAGTCCAGTTCTACTAGCTCTCAATTAGTTAACATTTAGGCGCATATAACTTGGAATATTTTATAGGTAATCCTTGAAAGCAAAGTGATACATATATTAGGTACTTTAGGTAATAGGATGAAAAACAAAACATAGGCTAAGATGGATCATGATAACACTAGCCATCGATGACATAGTTTTCTACACACACACACACACACACACACACACACACACTGAAGATTTTGTTTAATTTCATACAAATTATATATCGCTAAGGAATTGAAACTAATAATATTCTCCTTTACATGAATAATTTTTGGTAAAACGTTGTTTTATTTATTTATTTTTAATTTTAGTTCCAGTTCATTCTAACTCTGTGTTAGATATTTCCATTTCCAGTTGTGTTTATGTCACGTTGTTAGGGTTTTGTTTGGTGTAATTTACAGTTTATTTTTGCGTGTGTTGTTCGAGGGTGGCGAGTGGTCAACCACACTTCTTGTAATGGAATATTTATATTTATGTTAGTGAGCGTGGCGTATCACTTTCACGTGTGTGTGTGTGTGTGTGTGTGTGGTACAGGGTTATCATGATAAAAAAAATATGAAAAACTAAATTTCGTAAAGTGATGAAATATTACAATTGATAAGGAAATTTTTAGATTTTTACTCAGGTCTCGAAAAATTAAGAAACTTTCGCTGTTGTTACTTCCTGATATAAGAAATATCCCTGGATTTTATAGCTATGGCAATCGTCCTTGAGTTGCGTAAGATACCATTAATATTTAGTATTCATGATTAATTTCACTTTTTTCATACCTGAATTATATATGAAACAAATATCGATATCGATTAGCCAAAAGAGCACATATGGGAGAAGATTGAGAGGCAGTGGCGTGTTCTGTGTCCAGAGCTTTACTGAATATTTTGAACGTTTGATGGTATCACACTCAAACCATCTACTGTAGATTCCAGAGCCATAAGCTTCTCGTGGCAGCATTTGCATTCTTCTGTGTAGAGAGTCTGTGTTTGGTGTGATCCGGACCTTTGTTTGGTAAAGAAGTCAACAACATAGGAGGATATATATCTAAGAATTCATCGCGTTTTGTTAGCTTAAGGGATATGTTGTTGGATGGTGCCAGTCCATCTTCCTTCCTGCAAAAGCTAATCTTAAAATGTTGTTTTTTAATTCAGGTAAACTTTCAGGTAAGTTGTAGTGTGATGAACTGATGTCGATGTGGTAGTTCTCCTGTAGAATTCCTGTATTCTCGCTTTGCTAAGGCTTCATAATACAACACCTCCACGGCCGGATATACCTGATCTAATTTAGTTCTCGGGCTGTTTTTACCAGTCCTACAAGATTTTGCGTCTCTCTGGGGACCCAGTTTTTAATTTCATTCATCCATCCCGGTCTCTGCCTCCCCCTGGTCCTCCTACCCTCAACTTTGCCCATTAATATTTCTGTTAATATCCCCCCCCCCCATTACTAATTATATGACTAAATTATTTTTAGTACTTTTCCATATGTTTTCCTGAAACACCACATTTCAATGGCCTTTAACAGTGAGCAAAAAGACAAAATTCAATTTACAATGGCTTCAAGGAAATGGCGGTGGCCATATAAAATAAGCACTGTGTACATAATGAAGTGTTTTAAAATTAGGAAACATGATACATATGTCAGGGGAAGTTTTATTGTGAGAACCCTGGCGAGTGTTTGTGTTGTAGCGGGAGTTTTGAGGAATGTGTTTGCATGGGAGAAGGTATTTGTTTGTGGGAGTGGTGTTTTGTGTGTTTGGCGAGACGTATGTTTTTTTGCGGAGAATGTTTGTATTTGTATAAGATACATACGTGTGGGAGTTATTATACGTGTTTGGGGGGATTTTTTTGTGCGTGTGTGTGTTAAACAGAAGAGCACATTGCGAACCACTTAAAAAGATTTCTTCTTGTAACTGCAATAAACATTTATACTGCAGAGGTAAACTAACATTTCCCTTTATCATTATAAACATTTTACGGCCATTTTCCACGATGGTGTGAATTTGTCGGGATTATTTGATGGATAAACTGACATTTATTACAATGATAAACTTGACACCTTTGAGATAACATTTTGAAAATATAATTTTCATATTTTTGTCTTCGATTATATATATATATATATATATATATATATATATATATATATATATATATATATATATATATATATATATATATATATATATATATATATATATATATATATATATATGGGGGTTTGGGGGTTTATTTCCACTCATACTCAGTGTAACTTTTTAATAACATTTATTACAAAGTATTTGCAATCTGTGCTACAGTTTTCAACAAGAAACAAAATACTGTACTGTATATTAAACAAAGCAATTTATCAAGTAAAATGGCAGCGGCGTCTGAGTGTGTTGACGGGAGTGTAGTGGGTGTCCAGTGGACGTGTGGGGTGTAGGGGTTGTACTTGGGAGTGTAGTGGTTATTGGGAATATAGTGACTCTTGAGTGTGTAATACTGTAGATGTAGGAAGCTGTGATGGTGGAGATATAGTGAAGATGAATATGAGATATAGTGAAGATGAATATATTGTGTGGGGAAGTGTAGTAGGTGTTGGGCTGTAGTGGCCGTGTAGGGTGTTGGCGGTTTTCCTCAGCTGATCAGACACTGCCGGCTGTCACACCTGTTGCCTTAACACTGACTAGCTCATTATGTGCCAATTTGAGTCACGGAGCAGACTTCCATTAGATCAGTGAAGCCTCAGAAGCCAAGTAGGTGACCTGACCACTTTTTACCGATCATAAAGTAATTTATGTCCTTAAAAAACACAATGAAGCATTCAGTACGGATCGCTGAAAAGAATCTAACATCAATAAACGCTGTGGGCGGGAGTAATCTTATTGAAACAGTATTTTAAAAATATGAAGAAAAAAACGTTAAATTCTCATTTTTGTTTATGAAATCTTGCTTATTCTTAAAGGCTTCATTAATTTGTAGTGGAGAAGTCTGTCCTGTGGATAAAGAAAGCGCCATGCCACAAACAGCGGGGCTCCAGAACAACTACGTTAACATACTACTAAATAGTTCTTGCGAAGGTAATAAAAAGAACTGGAAGCTAAAGCAGATATAATAGAGTAGGCCAGGTGGAGGAGAGGGCTGGTTATGGTTGGTCTAGCCGTGATGGGCCGGGGGATGACTGGGAACTTCGTGTGGGTACCTGGCAGCTTCGTGTAGGTACCGGGGAGCTTCGTGTGGGTGCTGGGCCTCCCCGGTGTAGGTGACATCAGCGTTGTACCCGGCGTAGTGGTCGGCGTTGTAGGCTACGTTCTGGAGGCGACCGTCAGGGAGGGCTACCTGGTACGACCCCTGGAAAGACGAAGGAGAACGAGCGATTAATGAGTAGCCGAGAGGTGGCTCCCGGTACCCTGATGCGGTAGGTTACCACAGGCTAAATGATAACTGAGGTTACTTTATGCGGGTTGATACTATTGGGTATCAGAAGCTGCACAACAGTGGGGCATAAGACCGTTGTTTTTTATGTCCAAAGTTTGTTGACAATAAAGAGTGTAGATGCAATATTAACAGGTAACTAAAGACCTTCTGACATATTTTTTTTAAATGGTTTATTCTACTAAAAGGTTAGTTAAATGTGTAATGTGTAGCAGTAGTGACCGAGGTCCTCAAACTGATCAGGTGAGTTGTTGTGTCATGTACACGTGATTAAGGTGATAATGTGAAGGTTGTAACCATATAACCAGGTGTGCTTGACCCCCTACCTGTACGCTGGCCCCATTGGAGGTTTCACCAGCGCTGATGTGCAGGCCCTTGTATTCATCATTAACAGAGTAGGAATAGCTGTAGGGGCGTGCCGGCTCCTTGTAGGAGGGGGCTGGGGTGTACCGTGGTGGGTGGGGGGGAGGATACTGCGGTACGGCAAGGCAAGACGCCCACACGCCCATCAGCACCACCACGGGAACCATCTGCTGGAGGGGAAGTACAAGATGTCAGAGGGTGATGTGCAGTATAGTGCCTTCATCAGCCATATACCTTTTACCTCAGCTGATACAGTTCTTTCCTCAGCTAATATACAGTGTCTGCCTCAGCCAGCGCTACAGTAAAGTAATAACCAGGGTGAATACGACGCCCAACTATTTATATTGAAATAATTATTTTTACAATTTCAAGCGGAGTAAATTCTTTGACAGATTTTACTTATTTTATGTAAAACATTTAACAACGCTGATTGGCAATTAGTGATTCCTAAATATGTTACGTCAACGGAAAATCACGTTAATTGAGGGGTGGTCTGAGTGGCGAACATGTAATTAGAGAGTTAATGAATGGTGACGGGTGAGCAGCACTCATCAAACAGCTAATTCGATTGATATATTTCCTGGCGAGTGGCCGTGATGGGGGGATCCGCCTTTGATAATTATAATGGTCATTTCATGTATCAGTACATTTGATATTTTGAAGTTATTTATTTAGGTTGACTCACCGGAAGTGTATTACTGGTCACTGGTGCAACTGTAGGAGTTAGGTTGTTGAGGACAAAAATATTGGTTGTATCCTTACTGGACTCGGGAACAGGTTATATGCAGTCATTTCTTCTCACAAGATAAAACTTTAAGCTTTAGAAACTAAACATTTTAATTATTTAATTATAATATCCCATATCCAGCTGTGTCCAGCGTCATCACAAAAGATGCATTGCCTAACAACTACTGATAAATTAATTGAATAATTATTACATACTAATGTTATCAGTTGCCTTCATATTCTTTAAGATAACCAATTATTGTATTGTTTTATTAATACTTGAGCTTAACACGGAACAATATTCATGGTGTCAGTGTGTCTTACTTTGTGGTAGTAATATATGGTGCAGTAAACTTGCCTGTGTGATACTACTGCTAGAGTGTTTCATAGAACGGTGTAAACTTAACAGTAATGTGAGTGCGCGATTGATTTGTCGTAAGTTAAACTTATAGTGATGTAAATATTTAATTAGAGTAGTTTATATCTTTTCATACACGTTATTATATTGTTATACCAAGACAAAAACTTGAGGATTGTTATATACATTGGGGATATACAGAGTTATATAAACCTGTTATTTATAAACATAATTTGAACATGATGACTCCTGTTGTCCTGGTATGGTTGTCAAAAATTTCGTCCGTTGTGTCATTTTGTTTAGCAAAATTGAAAAGATAACGTTTTTATTGTTTGTACCTTTGATGCAGCCATCTCTCTTGTGTGTGTTGGGAGGAGGAGGAGGTAGTTGTCAGGAGAAGACGAGCTCCAGTAGTGGATGGTTAGTGGCTGTCGACCTGCACATTTATACAGGCCGAGACCCGCAACAGCAGCTTTACGCCGCTTAATTGTCCTCCACTTTACTTTTTATATGACACACCGGCTACTTCACACTCTTAAGGTATTTTATGGCCTCAAGGTATGTTTATTTAGGGGTGTGGGATAGAAGAATATGAGGGATGATGAAGGATATTTTGGATATGATCAGAGAATAAGCGGGTGATGGCTATTTGTTAGTAAGAGTTGGGGTGTTACGACATCTTCAGGAAAAGTGAGGGTTAGCGGGGCTATAGAGATGTCGCAGGAACCATCTGTCGTAGGATCTTCGCCTTTCTCCCTGATGTGTAGCACTGTATACAGCCGACCCCAGAGAGTTGTGCAAACGTAATTGTCCCAGAGCTTCCCAGAATGGCCAGGAACTGATGTTAAATTCTCAAACTTGTTTAAGTGGGTGTGGCGGTATGTATGTCGAGAGATGCTGTGTTGAGAGTTGTATAAAAATAGGCGTGATTTCAGGAACTTAAAAAAATAGAAAGGTACAGTAGTTCTATCAAGGGTGAAATGTATATGGAAATATGGATCAGCTGTTGGAAGGTTCAGATGTGATTAAAACAGTTGAATCGTTATTGGTTAGAAATAAACGACGATAAATGTATCTAATGTGAGTAATTGAAAGCTGCTGAAATATTCATTGTTCTTGGGTAGAAGAAATCATATGAAATAGCATGAGTTGTTGGTGGAGTAAATGGTGATTGTAGAATAAACGACTGTCTTAAGGGGTTGAAATTCAGGAGGAAATATAATTAGTAGTTTGTGTTTTTAGAGAAGCATGGGAGACGCAACATATTACCTGTTGGTCACTTAACAGAAGGGAAAATGCATTTATTGTTTGTGGTTAGAAAGTTGTTTAGGAAAGTGTAAACCTGGATCGTTAATGTGGCATTTAAAAAAACACATGCACTGTAAAACAAATGTTAATCAAAAACTCTTCCAACAATGCAGGCGGCTGCATTTACAAGGTTCCTTGCAAGGAATGTAATATGTTCTACTTAGGCCAGACAGGTAAAGATCTTGTAACTAGATTTAAACAGCATAGATATAGTGTTAGGACAGACCAGGAATCCAATGCTCTGTTCGTTCATATGAGAGATAATAAGCATTGCATTGACTGGGATAATGCCTCCTCAATATTACCTTGTAATTCAATTGTCAGTAGGAACATTATTGAATTCAGTCTCATTAAACACACTTAATTCGTCAACATGAATTTGAGTAATGGTATGTACAAACTGGATAATTTTGTAATTAAGAAGATTTGTAACCAGGTGAGAAGGTTGGGTCATCTTACCCTATGACCTGACTACGGACAGCTGCTGTGCTTATGAAGATTAGTAGGGTCACTGACTAATGACCGGACCATTGTGGACACCTACGGTCCCCTAGGGACTTGATCTCACTCTCCTCTACTGTACTATATATTTGCCTTGTCAAGTATTTCGCCTTAGTCTGTACTCACTCCTGAAGATGTGAATTACACGTAGATTTGAAGAATTTGTCTTACTATAATGTTTATTTATTTGTTCACCTTAACTTTTGATAGTTTATAGTGTGTTGAGAGAGCGTGCTTTAAGACCCACGTTGTTGTAGCTCAGAAATACATATAAACAACAATGTAGTAAAGTGTATTAAATATTGGCCGTTGTGTTTTGTACAGTATATTATACATGAGGTAGCGTCTACACCACTGGCGATAATTATGGTAAATGTATAGATTCATTATTGCGCTGCAGTTTCCGGAAAAACGGACACACAAATATTAATGAGTTTTAAATTAACTCTACCTCTAGTGGTAGTCTTTTAATTTGCTTATAATTGGCTTAATTATAGGATTTGTTAACTGTCCTAGAAGTGATTATGGTTCCGTCAGGACCGACACGGCTTGATGATGTTATGGGTGTGAATCGATTCATAATTCACTTTGTGCTCCTGAACGTGAGATGAAGATGAATGAATTAATGGATATTTGGTCGACACTGACGTTAAGTGCTCCTGTTCCTGTTTACTTGTGAATGGAGTAAGACGAATGGCTGACTGGGCACTTGGAATATCCTCCTACTGATGGTTCATATGTAATATTCTCGTCACGTCCACACCAGGTGTATGAGTGAATATTTCAGTGTTGAGGATTTCTGTGACTAAGAGGAGCCATTATTGTGTAGGAGGAGGTGCGAGGTGACACACGAGTTTTATGAAGCTCTGTATTACCTAAGAGCAGGACTAGTAGCCGGTAGCACTAGTAGATAGATCGATTTTTCCCAGTAAGAATGTCATAATGGCAGACCCTGCTATTTATAACATCACGAAAATTGTGACCAAGTCCCAGGTTGCTGATCTGACTTTCTGCTAAATTTACACACACTTGCAGGGTCGGACTTGTTTCTCTTACTATTGACAACACAACATACATATATTATTTCTCACTTTCGATCTTTTCTTCATTTTGTGTTTCTCTATGGTTCTTTATTATTATTATTATTATTATTGTTATTATTATTATTATTATTATTATTATACATTTTCGCTCCTCAGGCCCCGGTGTGGGCCAGTGACCTGTGCCCGAGTGGGCTAATCCCCGTAAAAAATAAAAATAAAAATAAAATAATAATAATAATAAATAAATAAATAAATATGAATTAAGTGATCCAAAATACCTACACGGTGCAGATGTATACAATGATTTTGTTAACCTATAAACTAGATCATGAAGTGACAAAGTTACCAGTGGCCAGAGACTACATGAACGCCGACAATAAAATTTCTATCAGTCTGTCAGTTCGTTAGTTAATCAGAATTGCCTCAACCTTTCACTAGCTTCCGCAAGTCTAACATTCGGAAAAAAGAGATGCATGTATTTTCAGACGCATATCAGGTAAATAACAAGGTAAATAATAGTACCTCCTACTTTCACACACACACACACACACACACACACACACACTACACTACCAAGTGGCGCGTTTATCCTTGCATTAAATGATTAGGCAATTAACTGTGGACCACACGAGCAAACATACGCTGTGGTGAGGCGCTTCGCTTAGAAACTTGTGGTAGGAGAGAGAAAGAGTACACGTGGCGAAAGGTGTAGCTTCTGGCGGTGATTATATCCCTAACAAGAACATAAGAGTTTTGTAGCTTGAGATGTTGGTAACTTCGGTGTGGTTGATGTTGTAACTTGTATGGATTGGTTGTGCCCTGGGTGGTGGTGCACGGGTTGGTGGGTGCACGGTTGGGTGATAGGTAACCATGTTAATCTTCCTTGTGAAATTGACATATGGACGAATGCAAGTATTGTACACTTTTCAGTTTGATTTTGAAATGAGTGTATAATCAAATGGAAATAGAAAGAAGGAAATAATACAAACGAGAGAGTAGAGAAAGACAAAGATCACGAAAGGGAAAGAAATAGGACTAACACACTAATGGAAAAGACATAGGACAGAAATCACGAATGGAAGAGAATAAACTTGTACAGACGGGAGAGGGAGTCGAGTAACATCACCGTGGTTGAAGGATTGTGCTAATTTGTCTCGGAGTCCTCATCTAATAAACCAGTCATCTCACCTCCGTCATTATACGATGGTGGAACACGGTGGTAGGAAAAGGAGGGCATTTCCTCATGACATGTTAACCAGAGTGAGACACCTGGCCTTATGGTGCTGTTGAGAACCACAGATGATCTCTCTCTCTCTCTCTCTCTCTCTCTCTCTCTCTCTCTCTCTCTCTCTCTCTCTCGGGTCGTGAGAGTTGAGGACAGAGCTGGTGTAATGCGTAGGTTAGAACGTGTTTTGCTTCTTGTGAATTTTAAGATGTTGAAAATGGAATATGAAATAAATACTAGTTATTAAATGGTTAATATTGTGCTTTACAATTTGTAGCAGTGATACTAAGTATTTAAAGGCTGAATTGTATGTATTTTTTCGTATTGCCATTATATTTCAGAACACTACTGTTAAAAGTAGAATTCAAAAGTAAAAGCAACGTTTGAGACAGCTTTAGGTGCACATTACTGTGTATTACTTGCATCACTGTTATAAAAAGCCTTGTACTGCCTCTCAGGTTTGCAACCAAAAAATTATGAAAATCTTAAAATTTCAAAACTAGTGTTGAAGAGTGTGTTGTGTCGTCAGCTGACACCACTGGGAGGTAATACTTTAACAATAAAAAATGTTAAATAAAATTAAGACTGGACGTTATCCGTTAAAGTCTGAAGACGATGTTATAAAGTTGTATATTATATGTAGTTCTGTCTATAACATTATTGGATAGTTTTAACGTCAGATGATTTGTATACGTGCTAGAGTGTGTGTGTGTATGTCGGGGGAGGGGAGGAATAGTAGTTGGATAACCACTCACTAGACTTGTATCTCCAGGAGATACTGAGTAGCTTATACCTCGTACGGCCAGCCTCAGGAATCTACGGTACAGTAGTCTCACATTTCCGCACTGCAATTATTATTATTATCATTATCATTATTATTATTATTAGTTTTATTATTATTCAAAACCTCCTGGCGACGCATATAATTATTTGAGCATACGTTTATTTATACTCATTACCATCCCTGTCTTAACATTATCAGATAAACGTACAGGGAGGCGATTTGTCTTATACCACATTAATATTCTTTGCATCCCAAGGTTACCCCAAGAACTACAGATAATTATGAGTTGTCAGTTGAGATCGTCCCTCACCCAGCTGTGTGTAGACCAGCGGGTGGGGTGACTGTACGCTTATTATAATATATTAACTCCAGTCACCCTGTGGTACCTGTAATTGTTATTTTTTTATTATTGGTAGAGTACGTACACACGCACACACACACACACACACACATCTTCGTTTATGTACCGTGTCTGTAAATTACAAGGCCACTAATGTACTGTATCCCCTCTCCTCCACAGCTTCAAGACGAGTAAGGGCGTTGGGTACTCAGCACACTTCGTGGGTAACTGCCTCGTGCTCACCTCCCTCAAGATCAAGGGCAAGGGTTACCAGCACTGCATCAAGTATGAATTCCAACCCAGGAAGGTGAGTTCGCTATCAGGTGTATCCTCGTGATGGGCGGCTACCTGTACGCTAATTTTGTGTGTGTGTGTTTTAGATATTATTATTATTATTGTTATTATTATTATTATTGTTATTATTATTATTATATTTTTTATTATTACTACATAATATAGTCTATCAATCTCATCCTGACTCATATTGTTACCTCTCTTACACTTGGATTTTTTATATTATAACTAAGCAATTTTCATTGTACTAAAACCTATTATAGTATTACTGTTCTGATTGAACATTATTATTTTGGGTAGTATTAGGTTAAGAGTCAGCTCTGGGGGCCGCTACATGGTGTAAATGTTAGGCCATGTCATCAGGAAACTAGCACGATCACTTTCACCCGTGACCTTGTTCTTTGTCCGCTTGGAAAAATAGAGAAACTGAAACAAGAAAAGTGTTTTTTTTTATTTCCCCGTCGAATGGACTGATAGTGTGCTGACCAGGCAGTTCTTAGTGAAGGTCACAGCAGCTTTGAGCCACCTACACGTATTGTTGTAGGCCGTGTTGGGCACCTGGAAGTACTTGAAGGCTCTGTTTTAAATTGGATCACACAGGTGTATGTGGCTATTTATCTGTATTAAATCATTAAATCGTTTTTTGTTAATTAATGTTAATATAATTATAGGGATCATGTTGAGAGGCGAATATTTGTTAATATCGTATCATTAATATTAATTGATCATTATTATTATTTATCCACAACCTCGTGTTATTCATTGTTGTACCAGTATTTCAGTGTTCCCTTCAGGCTACCTCAGTTAGAGTGTAACCTGTGCCATAAAATATAACGCTGGGTCATTTTCACCCTTCACTGTATAATCAAATTATATTAAGAGTGGCACTGCTGACCCTCGGGGTGTTTGGGTGACACCATGTGGGGTGGAGGTGGTCATCCTCCACAGTAGCCGACTCTTGTCCCCGCCAGACATCTTTTTCTTCACTATTTTCAGTCCTCCGCCATGACCAAGGGGCATTTAAGTGTGCATGTTCCGTCCGTCCGTCTGCCTAGTTTACTCACGTATTCCTTACTTATTGTTTGTAGATTTGTTATTTCTGTTGTTTTAGGTCCAATGTTCGCCTGCTAGATTACAAATCAGTGAGAATCTGCTCCTGGCCGGTGGGTTTGCGTCGCACACGCGATCGTGATGCGTCATAACCCTCGATAGTACGGTACCATTCCTTCAAGATTCTGTATCCCAGTCTCTGTTCTCTCCTGGTCCCCCTGCCTTCAGTGTTGCCCTTTAATAATCTCTACCGTCAGCCCCTCGTTTCTACTTGTACAACCAAATCATTTCATGCCATGAACTGGTAATAATTGGTCTGACAGTATTAAAAGACAATTCAATTGTCGTTTCAGTTAAAATTATTAAGTGAAGTTGGAACGCTTGACGTACACGAAAATATAATAGATTTACAGGAGACTCCAGATACTCGGAACACACACGTGAACATGATTTCAGTAGACTTGTAAGAATGTAGATTTGAAGACCAGTATATAAAAAATATATATATTTGATTTAGATAAATGATCAAAGGTAATAGTTAGTTTGCCGTTTAAATATTTTACATTTCTATTAAACTTTGATTATGAGATTTGAAACAAAACTGTTTTTAATGATATTGGAGAAAAACTCACAATGTTTTAAAATGTAGAAAAGAAAAACAAAAGTACAAATTCATACTGTCATTACGACTCTACCGAATGACTTTCATAAAAAAAGTACGTATGAATCACGTTACTATAAAGAATATATACTTTATTGACAGAACAATAAGTATAAATATGTTCAAATTTATCTCAATAAGATATTGTTTTATTGTCGCCGAGATGAGTGGACAAAAATTACGCAGATCAAGATGTAATGTACAGCAACATAATCCAGTGTAGTTATAATGGGACCACTAACCTGCCTGATATTGTGTAATTATAATCAGTAGGGTGGATTAAGGTGTGGGGGTCGGTATCATAGAGGCTCGTACGATGAGTAGCTATTCCTCGTAACTGATGATATAGAAATGGATCTTATTGTTAATTTTTTTTTACGGGATTAGCCCACCAGGACGCTCAGTGGCCCACATCATGGTCTGGGGGGGGGGTATTAAAATAATAATAATAATAATAATAATAATAATAATAATAATAATAATAAAGGACCACAAATAAAACAAATAAAAAACAAAGATATAGTGAGAAGCGATATACAGTATGTATGTTGTGTTGTCAAAGTAAGAGAAACGATTGAAATCCTGCAAGTGTGTGTAAATGAGGCAGAGGGTCAGTTCAGCAACCTGGGACAAAATCAAGGTAATCTAGTTCTTTCCAAACGATTATTTTCTTCAATTAAAAGTTTTAAAATAGTTTAATTTCAATTTGAGGGGTTTTCTTTTGCTTCTTTAGTTTTGGTGTTGTAATATCACTAAACTATACAGTATATTCATCTTATTGCGTGTAGTCCTTGAAAGTCTATCAGTAAAATAAACATACATAATATACGATACTTAATAAAATGAAGATGAAAGAAATAGTGACAGATAAATGAATTAGTAAAATTATATAAGGATAAAACATTAAAAAAACAAAAAAACTTCAATAAACGTGTTGAAAGTGTTCCTATAAAATATAATATATAACCTGAATATACAATTGAAAACGTACCAAAGAAACTCGCTTATTGTAGTGGACTAAATAATGTTTTAAGAAATATATACATACGACATTTATTGTCACTACAACAGCTTCATCATATTTTTCTAATACTTCTTTGAAATTTTAAGAGAGTTACTTTCACCAGTGCTAAGTAAAAGTTTCTGGTAATATGACGCGGAATGATATTGTCACCGTGAATGATATTGTCACCGTGAGTGATAATGGCACCGTGAATGGTATTGGCACCGTGAATGGTAATGGCACCGTGAATGGTATTGGCACCGTGAATGGTATTGGCACCGTGAATTATATTGGCACCGTAAATGGTATTGGCACCGTGAATGGTATTGGCACCGTGAATGGTATTGGCACCGTGAATGGTATTGACACTGTGATTGATAATGGAACCTTGATATCAGTATGATTCTTTTATAAGTGTTAAATCCGAGTTGGCCCGAGAGTTATTGTTGCCATTATTTTACATATTAGTCTTGTTTACATTTTGTAGTGTTAGATTTTGTTGCCATTAGTTAATTGTGAATGTTGATAGATCTATCTGTTGCCATAAATTTAACATAGATGGTCATTAATGAGTTAAATTATTGCCATTATGTTATTAAGCTTGACGTAAATTATTAATATTCCATGGTTAGTTTCTTAAGAAATTTTGTCTTTATATATTCGTGATGTTGACGCGTACATGGACATAACGTGTGTGAATGATGGCGATGGATGATGACGATAGATGATGATGTATACTGTATTTTAATAGATCTGTTGTATTAATGTTGTTGTTGTTGTTACAGTGGTACATGGTGGCGGTGGTGTACATCTACAACAGGTGGAGCAAGAGTGAGATCAAAGTTTTCGTCAATGGTCAGCTCGCCTCAGCCACCGAGATGACCTGGCTCGTCTCCACCAATGACGTGAGTGTAATGACGTGACGTAACTTATCTCCACCAATGACGTAAGTATGATGACGTGACGTAACTCATCTCCACCAATGACGTGACATGACCCGTCTCAATTAACGACATGATTATTATGTGGAGTGGTCATGATGGCAGTAAATGGTGATTATGGTGAAAATAGCGATACAGGGACGAGGTGG
This sequence comes from Homarus americanus, assembly GCF_018991925.1. NCBI lineage: Eukaryota > Metazoa > Arthropoda > Malacostraca > Decapoda > Nephropidae > Homarus > Homarus americanus. The sequence goes on from NW_024739413.1 coordinate 450,099, forward strand.
TGGTGTATGGTGATGAATTTGTACTGCTAAATCCATCCCAGTCGACATTTAGCCTATCCATGTCACCCCACCCTTGCCTCAACCGAACTCCGTACACCCAGGCCTCCTCCTACATCTGTGTCAAGTGGTGGACAATAACACCTAAACTCACACTTAACCCCAAAACTGATCTGAACTGATCTTGTCCTTCTATTCACAGACGTGGACAGAATCCTACCTGATGGCACACAAATATGACTTAGCCTTACCTGACCCGACTTGACCCAGTCCAAATCTGACAAATGTTAGGGAAATCCTTCATCGTGGCATCCAAGGATGACTTTACCTCACCTTAAGTAAACTGACACTACCATGCCCTGACAGACATTGGATAACTACTGTGTCATGGGATCGTTAACTACTGTGTCATGGGACCGGTAACAACTGTGTCATGGGGCCGGTAACTACTGTGTCATGGGGCCGGTAATTACTGTGTCCTGGGGCCTGTAACTACTGTGTCATCGGACTGGTAACTACTGTGTCAAGGAGGCCCCGGGCTTAACCATCTCCCTCACTTGACTTGAACTTAACTTGCCCTCCTTCACAGACATGGGACAAGTGTTACATCGGGGCGACGCCGGAGCTGGATGAAGAGCGGGTGTTCTGTGGTCAGATGAGCGCGGTCTACCTGTTCTCTGAGGCTCTCACTGCCCACCAGGTGTGCGCCATGCATCGCCTCGGACCCGGGTATAAGGTAAGAAAACTCAGGTGTCATCAGTGAGGTGGTGGAGCTGGGTTTATGGGTGATGGTGATGGGTAAGCTTTCTTTTGTTGATTTCTGAATTGATAGAGTGTAACTTATGGACGAGAAGGTAAGATGTGCTGTGTTTACCGACGGATCAACTCTGTTTTATGATCTATGATGATTTTTATCGACGCAGCAGAGGAAAATTAAATTGAGAATGAGAACAATAAGGTAGGTGTTGTGTAAGACCTCATGTTTATCAAGGAAGCGGTGTAGCATGACTTGAGAATGAATATGACCGCCTTCACTTTCCCCAACTGTACAGTTAGGTACCCAGTCACGGCTGGGTGAACTGAGGGTGCCCTCTCCCCAGTCAGCCACGTTATTCCCTTTACATATATTATTATCACACACTTAAGTGAAAAGTGTAAGTTGTCGCACACAATCTCGACCCTACAACCAGACTAAGGCGTTATTTTGTGAAGTTAAAACCAGCTGGTTGAAGAAGACGCAGACATGCCGTGGTGTACAGGGCCCCCGGCCAGACATGACCCAGACCACGTGCTGTGGGCGAGCAAGTTTATGTAAATTGTAAATTAGTCTCATGAATGAATATAGTAACCCAGTTATTTAGTGTGTTGTGTTCCCACGGCCTGGTGTGGAGTGACCCTGAGACCTCCGTCAAACACGGCTGACTGAATCACTCACGAGGAGAACGGTCAAGGTGATGGGAAACGAACAAGTGTCTGTCTGTGATTTGCTCGTATTATCTTCCAGGTTTCGGAGGGTGAATTTCTTTTGTTTACGTGTGTATATACGCTGTTAACAGAGTCCAATGGCAGTTTTACAGAGCAGAACGCAGACCTCAGTACACAAGGACAGGAAACCTTACGCGAGAGCTTGATGAAGATAAAGACGCCAGAAAAAAAATCGATACTTTGTTTATTGGTGTACACGGCCGCCGTGTATTGTGTCCCCTTGCACGATAATGGAAAAGGATTATATGAGGTTATTATTTTTATTTCACAAATACGCAGAGGGAGTTAGTGCGTAGGTTAGAGTGGAGGGAAACAGTGTGGGGGGAGACTGTATGGAGAAGGCAGAAAGTCAAGGGAGACGCCATGAAAGATGGAGAGGAGGGCCGTGTAACAACCTGGCAGGAACGACAAAGGTAACCTCTAGGGCGTCCCGAGGTCCTGGAAACCCTAACCCCTGGTGTGTTGGGCACTGACACGCTCTCGTTCCCCGCCGGAGGTTCCTTCAGGACGGCGTATCAGTCTTGGTCTTTGTACTTATTGTTGTCTGTGGCTGTCACTCTCCCGTGCCACAGGTGTCCTGGTAAACCTACAGTATGGTGGGGAAGTACTCGAGGCTCGTACCTCGCTCCCAACACTCTTATCTGGCTACCTAATCCCCCTTCCCTCACATCATACTACGACTGTACTATTACCTCCTCCTCGCCCCCGTACAGTAATCCCCGCCCGGGCAACTTACTTTCACTCAACCTACACAGTTCCATATTGTGCCGTCCCCTCGGGTGTTCAGGGAGACGGGGTTGAGGGCTTCCACGGAGACGAGTCTTCTAGGAGACTGGACTTGATACCTTGGAGATTGGTCTTTAGGGGTCTGACGGAGAACAGCTCAAGGCCCGTCACCAACCGAAGTCTCACACAGTTAGCAATAATGCACGTGATTAAGTAGCGCCCGTTTACCTCGATCACGTCAGGCTGGTAGAAAACGGGTCTCCCTCTCTATTGACGTACAGCTGAGGGCAGAGATGAGGCTACTGAATATTATATCACTGAGGTGTAAGAAAATAATAATGGACTATTTTAAGATAGATGTGTTGGCGAGTCTCGTGATACTCTTGTATGGTTGTTTAATGTCGTTGATTTTGTGTTTTTCGAGGAAAGTTTATTTTTAAAAATTATGATTTATTTAATAGAATTATTTCACCGTTCATCTTAAGGTGATTTTTTTTTTTGAGGACTGGTAAAAATTATTCTTGATCGAGATGAGCATAATTGAGAGGAGAAAGGAGCATTATAGCGGATGGGAGACGAGGAGCATTATAGAGGGGGAGGGAGAAAGTATGCAGTAGAACGAGTAACATAGGAATAGAGAATGCAAGCGTCATATGTGAGATGATGGACTATTTTGTAAGAAAGGGAGAGAGAGATGACAGTCACCTCGTTAGTTCACGTTCAAGCAAGATTTCTCTGTGTCTACACACACACACACACACACACACACACACACACACATAGATTAGACTGGTATTCTTTTAAGGTAAATAGTGGTACAGATTTATCGTAACCACTAAATAAATTCGGTATGTCCCAATTATGTGTATGGGACATCAAGTGCCCAAAGGGTGTAAGAGAGTGAACTTAATGTGTTTTGTATCAACTTGTTATATACTGCACTTTATGTTGGTCTATTATTGACATTGTGTTGTAGTTGTTTTTATTATTAATAAAGAAGGTAGGCAGTGTAGTGTGTGCTGGTCACGAATGGATTTTGCTATGTAGGAAAGTATAACAGTTAACTTGGGTCGAAAAATTGGCTGTTAAACTACCATGCTGGTCCCAGTATCTCACAGAACCTTTCCTGACCCTCCATGACCCCGAGGGCAGTGTATGAATCACGTGTTTACCTTGAAAGTGTTTTGTCCACCAGGTAGAAACCGGCTTTTATACCCCGCCGCCGCCGTCCTCAGCCAGCAGGCGTCCGTCTGTCTGTTAGGTGATGGATTTTAATGTGAAAAAAAGACGATTTGTTCTATGAGAGAAAGTAGTTGTTTACACTCGTCTTGAGAATTCAACAGGTGGCCTTGTGTCTCTACTGTGTTTGTGGAGAGCGGCAGCCATCTACTGCCCAGAGGAGTTGTCTTGCTTTTGTTTTCTCATCAGTCGGCCCTACAGTCTGGTCACCAGGGAGGATTAACTGTGGGTGTGTAGTTGTCAGATGACCACCCGAGACGAAAAATGTGAATGAATATTAGCGTATATACCTGAACATCGCGTAATTGGTTAACTTGTTGTGTGTTCACGTTTTGACACACTGTTTGGAACGTTTGGGACAGGTTTAGAGATTTTGGTATTGATGTGATGAGCAATGGTGAGCAATCCCACAACACTTGGCAATGCCTGGCATCGATTTGTGGATCATTACAGTATATGTAATTTATGTATAGCTGGTAATTGATGCCTTTCATTATAATTCATGTAAGAATAATAATATGAAATAACCCAGAAACTATGATGCAAAAAAGTATATAAAGATATAAAAAAGTAGAGAAAGAAGGTAAGAAAGAATTAAAAATGAGACAATAAGTTTTCCATTCGATGAGGAAATCCAGTCACCTCCGCCTGTTTTGTTTACTTACAAAGTCTGGCCCACGTGGCCATCTGCTGACGGGAGGTTGAAACAGACGAACCTATAAAGCCAAGGGGAAGTGAAGGAAATGATAGCCGCAGGATGACTGACGGCTGACACCTCCAGCATGTGAAGGTATTGATGATGATAATAATGAAGTAAAGTGGCAAATGACTTTGCACTGGGAGAGGAGAGGAGAGAGAGAAGTAAAGCATAGAAACGGGAAGAAAAGTGGGAGGGGTAGATAGCAGGTGGGCTGTCCACCTAGCGGAGACGAGTTGAAATGTTGGGGTGGTGGCCGCACGCAGCACACGCCCGCCCGTTCAAGGGAGGGAGGTGGAGGGGAGGGAGGGAAGCGAAGCTAGCTAGGTATTCATTATTGTAATGGGTGTTAATTTATGTTTGTCCGATGGTGGTGTTATTTGTTCACATATATGTGAAAAGTGGGTCTTGTTCTATTATGTCAGCATGGAGGCTCTTGTGCCACCAGCTGTGTGTTTTAGTAGTTCCTTCTTCTTTTAACTGGGAAGAAGTATTCCTAACAGCTCCAAGTTATGTAGATAGTGCTCGTTGACAGCCGGAGGACATTGCATTGTTATCAGTCTACAGCCAAAAGGGATTCAAGTTTTTGTATGAGCTCTGGGAGATGACAGTGTATGAAAGTAACCACGGAACACACACACCACACAGTGTTTAAAGTTAGTTGGTGGTTTAATGTTCGAAATGTTTTCATAATTTCCTACGCAAGATGTGGAGTTAATATAGACTGTTTAGAATGTCTCTATTATAGGCAGCTGTGGAGAGTGTTGCGGTGATGGCCTGGCTGATGGAGGTAAAAGTGATGCCTGACACACACACACACACACACACACACACACACACACACACACACACACACACACACATATACCAAATATAAATGTACGTCTTGTAAACACATAACTTACAATTGGACACATTTATCATACACACTGAAAACATATACTGTACATCATGAACGCACATATGCACGCAACACCCATACTTCATGTACAGTATAGGAGACAATACACGTTCATATTATGCATACACAACACACATCATATACACATACATAACGCATACACATTATGTGCATAAACAACATTTACACAATGTACACACACAACACATATTATGTAATGTACACACACAAGTTACACAGCACATAAACATTTTGTACACACACAACACATCATGTACACAAAAGAAACACATCATGTACACACAAGACTCACTCCATAACACTCACGATGACAAATATTTACCCAGTTGGCGTGGTGGTGGAGGCCAGTGACCACCCGGGAGCCGCAAGGTAGTTGCCTGCTTCCACCTCAGTTTCCTCCCGCCTCACTCCCACACTCTACTACATAATAACTACACTATATTACGTAAATCTTACTCTGCTACATAATAATTACACTATAATGGTACATAATTCTTAAACTCCACTACATAATTCTCAGGTATATTGTACTCATTAAGTTACATAAATCTTGAAAGTAAACTACAGAAACCCTCACTCACTACAGATATAATGAGATATATTTTCTTAACTAAATTAAAGGAATATTTGGGTATGTTGTCTTCATTAAATACAAAAATCCTGAGTATATTATTCTCACTAAACTTACAGAAATCCTGGGTAGAAACTTACAGTAATCCTAAAACTGCACTGCGGCAATCCTAGCGGCACATTTTCTTCCCACTTGAATAATCCTAATACAGAACCACAGTAATTTAAGCTTAAACTACATAAACACGGTAATCCTGGCACTAAGCTACATTAATCCTAGCACAGAGCCACATAAATCCTAGGACTAAAATAAGGCATTCCTAGCAGAGCACCACAGTAACTTTTGTACTAAACTAAAGTAACAATTCCACAAAACTTAGGTATTCCTAGCACTTCAATAATCCCATCACGACAGTAATTTTATCACTATATTAATCCCAAACTGTGCAGTAATCATAACGCTACAGTAATCCTGACCCTACAGTAATCCTACCGCTACAGTAATCCTACCACTATAATAATATTAATACGCTAATTCTACCATTAAATTAATCCTAGAACAACAGTAATCCTTGCAGTACAATAATCCTTGCACCACAGTAATTTTAACAGTACAGTAATCCTAGCAGCACAGTAATCCTAGCACCACAGTAATCCTAGCCCACGTTGTCCTCACTGCACTGGAGAATGGTGGCACAAATTGTCCTCACTTGGCTTTGTGTGACTGTCACCAATCTGGCAGACGATGTCATAACCCAGGCGTGAGGGTGTTAAGAGGCGCCGCGCCGTCCACTACTGCTGTTGTCCTCGTGTGTGTGTTTGTTGGGGGGGGGTGGGGGTTATATTGACCACGAGGAGGAATATTCACTATCCTGCAGGGGGGGAAGGGGGGTGTTTAAGACTTAGGACTCATCGCCTGTCTGTGTTTGTGTGTCGGTCTTTGCTTATCTATCTTTGTCTTTTTGCCTTTCCTCTTTTAACTATTAAATATGTAAGAAAACGTCATCCTTATCAACAGAAAAAAACATCATCACATTCTAAAGTCTTTAATGTTAAAGGTCAAGGTCATAGATGGAGGTCAGAGGTCAAATATGGTTTCAGGCTTTTGTCATGTACCTCGTCGCCCGTGTTTACTCTTGGGTTGTGTATGTGTAATAGCCCCCGTGTCACCGTGTGGTTCTTTTAAGAGTCGTGTGATGATGGTTGGTCGTGACGCTCCCAGCTGACTTAGTTTTTACTTTTTCACGAGTTTGTGGTGCATTAAGGTTAATTTTTTGTTGTTTGTGGTGCATTAAGGTTAAATTTTTGTTGTTTGTGGTGCATTAAGGTTAATTTTTTGTTGTTTATGGTGCATTGAGGTTAATTTTTGCTGGTTTATTGGATATTAAGGTTAATTTTAGCGAAGTTGTCGTTTTTAAAGACTAAATTTTTTTGATTTATGCTGTAATACGTCTTTAGAGCTTTTTCTCTGCTATATATTCTAAATTTCACTCATTTACTATATATTATTGAGGTTAAAATAATCGGTACATACATTAGTCTGGTCATGAGAGGCAGAAATTTGGTTAACCAGACGCTGCCAAAAATCAGATTTCATGACCTATAATAATATAGTGAAATATAGATCTTACAAATATGGCAAGCTAGTGAAATTATGAGTTATTGTATGTTATATTAACGAACTCAAAAGCTTATTATAATATAAACCAGCAAAATTTTGTCTTTGTACAAAGTAAATTCGCGAAAATTAACCGCCGTTTACAAACAAATTGCTAAATTGCCTCTTAAGCATATGGGAAATTAGGGAAAATAAGCTTTAGAATGTGACATATTAGCAAAACTTGAGGCAGCAGACGGTGTGAGGTGAGAGAAGGCGGTGACGGTGCAATATCAACCACTATTGTGTAACTGGTAGGGGAAGCGTAGTGCGTAACAGGTTAGCTCCGGTCTGGCCTCTCTCGCCCACCACGGGGAAGCATTTATCGCGCTTCCGCTTCTCTTGCCCCTCCCTTCCCCTTCCCTCTACCCCTCCCTTCCCCTTCTCTCCCCCCTTCCTCCCTCTTCCTCCCTCCTTCACCCCTCCCCCTGCCTGCCGCGGAAAGTTGATCAACCCGGGTAAGAGTTTTGAGTGACGAAACTGGGGCAGTGTGTCATAACGGCGGTGAATGTGAGGGCTGTAATGCCTGAAGTAGTGTCGTTAAATTGGCTCTCTCTCTCTCTCTCTCTCTCTCGTGTATGTTGTTATCCAGTAAAGATAATTGGAGAGAATATATTTAGAACTTGTTCGTTAATTTTATCTTGGTGCCTGTGAGAGATAGATAGATAGATAGAAAGATATTCAATAATGTCGTCTTACAAATTTATATTGATTTAACATACCGAAAAAGAATGTAATATAGAGAATACAGGTATGTAGAAATTTACGTAGTGCAAGTTTACAATGCAGGTATATACACCGTGTTAACTATATACTAGAGAATTTGACATTGGTATAGTTGTTGTTGTTGAAGTTAATATTCTGTCTCAGTCTTAGTGGGAGCTGATGTTTATTAGTCACTACTTTCTCCGGTGTTTTGGTGGTAGGTAAGGTAATGTAAGGTGTTCTTCGTCCTACTGTGTGGCTTTTACCTACGATGTGAGACGTGATTGTGAGGGAAAATGTCTTGGTGACCACAATGAACAGCGGGTGAGAATACTATCGTCGTACTGGAAAGAGACAGAGAGAGTATATCAGCATCAGACAGACAGACAGACACAGCTGACGCCCGTTCCTCGCTGCAACTGACTACTGATGGCGTTATTGTGCTTGTTTAATGGGCCGTAGTCACGAATTCCTTACCTGACGACTGCTAATAACACGTCATGGGACACAAAACGAAAATGTAATGATCGCGTATGCAATTGGTTCAGTAATACCATATTGATACGTATTATCTTGGAGAAAACACCAAGTAATAAACATAAATGCTTTGATACTTAACAGCAACAGAGTGCTAGTGTTGGTGACGTGTTGTTATCGCAAATTCTCTGATATATTTCATCCATTTGTTTTATCAAGGAATTAAATTTTTTGAAAGTGAGAAAATTACACAGCGCCATGTGATTATATATTTATGTCTTGAATTTGGGCTGGAAAAGTGTTAATAATTGTGATGTATATTATTGTCAAAGTCAGATTTGGCGGGAAATTCGTAATTGTAGTTATAATGAGACTCCTGGCTGTGATTACCGCCTTGATAATTCGAGGCTTTAAGATTTCACTTCAAGAAAGGTTTTATTTTTTTTTTTACCACTGTTACGGATGGTTTAGATTATAGTGATCCTCATGCGTGTCCGTCCGTCCGTAGCACACAGGTATAGAATTATCACTTACTTACATACTCACGATAGGTAGATAAATACTCACTCAGGGTAGATAGATAGACTGACAAACAAAAAAAGATAGAACGATAGATAGATAAGTAGACATTCACGGAGCTGGCAGACACTTCTAAATATACCTCTCATAATACCACAAAATGAGCCCAAACCTGCAAGTGCCATTAAGTGAGATGGTTGTAGCCTCGGGTTAACGCGACAGATGGTGGTCAGTGCTGTACTGTTCACCCTGGTGTCTTCTACTGCCAGTGTCCTCAGTTCTCCAGGGAAAGTATTTATAGTGTCCTCAGCTGTCCAGGGAAAGTATTTATAGTGTCCTCAGCTGTCCAGGGAAAGTATTTATAGTGTCCACAGCTGTCCAGGGAAAGTATTTATAGTGTCCTCAGCTGTCCAGGGAAAGTATTTATAGTCTCCACAGCTGTCCAGGGAAAGTATTTATAGTGTCCTCAGCTGTCCAGGGAAAGTATTTATAGTGTCCACAGCTGTCCAGGGAAAGTATTTATAGTGTCCACAGCTGTCCAGGGAAAGTATTTATAGTGTCCACAGCTGTCCAGGGAAAGTATTTATAGTGTCCACAGCTGTCCAGGGAAAGTATTTATAGTGTCCTCAGCTGTCCAGGGAAAGTATTTATAGTGTCCTCAGCTGTCCAGGAAAGTATTTATAGTGTCCCTCAGCTGTCCAGGGAAAGTATTTATAGTGTCCACAGCTGTCCAGAAAGTATATAGTGTCCCTCAGCTGTCCAGGGAAAGATATCGTGTCCTCAGCTGTCCAGGAAAGTATTTATAGAGTCCACAGCTGTCCAGGAAAGTATTTATAGTGTCCTCAGCTGTCCAGGGAAAGTATTTATAGTGTATATTTATAGTGTCCTCAGCTGTCCAGGGAAAGTATTCAGCTGTCCAGGGAAAGTATTTATAGTGTCCTCAGCTGTCCAGGGAAAGTATTTATAGTGTCCACAGCTGTCCAGGGAAAGTATTTATCGTGTCCTCAGCTGTCCAGGGAAAGTATTCATAGTGTCCTCAGCTGTCCAGGGAAAGTATTTATAGTGTCCTCAGCTGTCCAGGGAAAGTATTTATAATTTACAAGTAAGAAATTAGACCACCGAAATATTAGACATCCCGGTATATATCATTTGATTAAACTAGCTAATGGTAACTTAACCTAAACATAGCATAACTTAACCTAAATTAACCTAAACCTAATCTTAACGTAACGTAACCTAACATAACTTAATGTAACCTAACGTAACCAATTTTAACCCACCTAACCTAACCAAATCTAACCTAACTTAACCTAACGCTAACGTAATCTTAACAACATAAGAGTAATTATAACCTAACCTATATCCCATCAGGTAGCGTTAAGGTGTTTAATCATCAACGGAATTAAATCTGCGGTGTCTTAAATCTTTGGGTGATTCACATTTACTCCAAACACTTCCTTGTTAATTGTTTGAGAGAGAGAGAGAGAGAGAGAGAGAGAGAGAGAGAGAGAGAGAGAGAGAGAGAGAGAGTGTGTGGGTAAGTGTGCACTGGAAAAAAAAATTAAGTGGTGACAATTTTTTTTACACGCGGGTGGTAGGTACTGGCACGCCTCCCTGTAAATTGTGAGTAACACTGAAGTATTGTGTAGTCATCTGATACCGTCTACTCACCCAGTTCATTTAAAGGTCACCGATTAAATGGAAAGTTATATTGAGTGACTGATTTGATATCTCTCTCTCTCTCTCTCTCTCTCTCTCTCTCTCTCTCTCTCTCTCTCTCTCTGCCAGAATGTTAGTGTTTACTCTGTCTTTGCCTGAACTTTTGATTAAGTCTCTACACGTTATTGATATCTCTTTAGTACGATGTCAACCCACAGAGTACAGTGGATGAGTCCATTTATTATGATATCTTAAACCCTTGAGTACGATGCCCTCCTACTGTAAGAGTACAGTGAATTAACCCATCGACATCTTCAGTACAATAATATTACACCCCTGAGTACGATACTTCGACCTTTGCCCCTGAGTAAGATGGTGGCAGTACATTCAACGTGTTTACTGTAGCTAGGTAATTGGTCTCGGCAGGGTAGTTCAGGGGCGCATCATTATGTATGCCAGAGAGAGAGAGAGAGAGAGCGAGCAGGCAGTGACCCATTGCTTTTACGGTTGGTGGAGGAAAAGGGGAATTATCTGTAGGACTCCGTAGTACTCATTACACGCCATCCAACACGGGGTCCTTCCGTGGACATCCTCACCAAGGCCCACAGTCACGCTTCATAGGATCCAGTAAAACTCCTTGGGTGGAGCGTGACGTCGTGCCTCACTCCCTGTACCGTCGCTCCCATAGGTCTACAGAATACATGACGTCACAGAATAGGGCTCAAGGTCTACAGAGGGTGTGACGTCAGTTGGTAGGGTTGTCATAGGTCTGCGGAGGGTGTGACGTCAGATAACAGGACTACTATAGGTCTACATAGGGTGTGACATCAGTTAGGGGCTGCCATAGGTCTACAGAGGGTGTGGCGTCAGAGAGCAGGGCGGCGCTTAGGAATTGTTGATATCGCCTCGCTGTCTTCCGCTCTCACTCACTCGGAAACAAATTGAAGGTTTTCCTTTTCTCTGGAGGCGGGGGGCGTAGCGGGTTACGTCAGGCCCAGCGGCGGAGGCGGCGGCCGGCGGCAGCAGTTGTGTGGCTGCAGGAGCCTTCAATTGTTTGATGTGTGTGTGTGTGTAATTTTTTAAGCGTTCAGGTCTAATTCATTGGTCAGCGGTCATTGGACTATCTTCACGGGGTAAAGATAGTGTTAAATCTAAGCAGTAGTGGACGACATTTATATATTTTTGGCCACATTAATTATCCTAGTGCTTGCCCTTGCTAACTGATGAACCGGTAGTGTTTTACCCCGAAGCAAGGAGTCTTTCTCAGCGCTTCTTATGTATAACACCGGATGTCCGATCAACCCGCACTAATGCAGCTTTAATCAGGTCTCGGCCAGGTGTTAATCGTAAGGTAGAGTCTGACGTTTGATTCTTGCAGGTTAGTAAGATGATTACTCCTCGGTACTGAAGATCAAAAGCACTCTTAATTGTTTGACTGAAAGTAAAATAAAAAAAAATATTTTGAAACTCCATCTTAACTACAAACATTCACTTATCACCTGTTAGGAGACAACTAATGTACAGCTATATTTTCAAACGATTTTGTCTGGTGTTTGGGTGAACGGCATGCAGTCAAGAGAGAGTTAAAATGGAATGATCTGCTGTTTTGGAAGTTATATTTGTGCTTTGGTTAGCCAGTTAAAAGTGTGCGGCCTTATATCTTCAGTTACCAACAATATTCATCGTGTGAGACTTGGTGGAGCCTGACCCTGGGAGTGTGGTTTGTGAGACAGATTGATGCGTACGCTACCGAGTTTTTTCCAAGTTTACAAGCTCCAAAGTAGTAAGATCTTTAACGCCCTGAGACTTACCACCGCGTAAGGTACTGAGTTTCTGGGAGAGTAATTGATGGCGTTGACGATGTAATAACTGCGTATATATGAGATAATTGATGCTGGGGAGTTTAAATGGCAGTCAACAACAAAATGTGGGACGCTTTTTCATTGCGTTATTCGTCTCGGTAACTGTAACAGGTAATGGATTTGTTGTGTAACTAGCGTAACGTAATGATCTTATGGGCGTAACCAAACACCACATAAACATACTATACGTGTGGTGTAAGGTGGCGTGTGTGGGGTGCTGTACGTGGTGTGTTTTTCAATGATCATTTTTTATTTCAGCTTTGTGTAGTTTGTTGTGTAATTAGTGAAGAAGTTTATGGTGTGTGTGTGTGTGTGTGTGTGTGTGTGTGACACATTAATTAAAATATTTTATTCCGAACACTTATTGAGAAAATAAGTTACACTGAATTAGTATCATTATTTACGATAATAATATTTCCCAATAATTTAGTTCATTTATAAATCATTTTAGGGCAACGTAAGTGAATGTACTTTATGTTAACTTGATTAATTGAAAGAATATTTTCCAGTAACCTAATTAACCCAGAGCTTATTTCCTACCAAGATAATTAACTTTTCATACTTACCTGTAATCAGTCACCTTTAAAAAAATATATATCTTTATTTATTTATATGGTGAATCTGCTGACGTGTGTGGTGTGTTTGTGATACTCTGACGGCAACAATAACTTTGAAAATTGTTTATGAAAAGATACCCTTACTCTGTGTACGTATAAGCGTAATGCGTATTGCGTAGGTGTGGCGTAATGATTGATGACAGGGCGTATTGTGATGATTAAAGTGTGTTAACCCCGCCACTTAATTAACTTGTGTATCATAAAAATAATAATGTACTACAATTATTGCTTATGTAGGATTTATAGTATTTGAGGGTGTATGGGTGGGTGTCTGTGTATGGGTGGGTGTGTGGGCGGTAAATCTTAGTTTGTTTAATGTGTCAATAGGTGGGTGATATAGGTGGGTGAGTAACTTCCACGCACCACCTACCAACTGGCTCATGGTTCCTACCTTCCACACCCACCTGCACCGCCTACATACATAAGAACATAAGAACATAAGAATGGAGGAAACTGCAGCGGGCCTATTGGCCCATACTGGGCAGTCCCGTTTACACCCAACCCCTATTGCTCATATGAGCATCCAACCTATGTTTGAAGCAATTCAGCGTATTCGAGTTAATGATGATATTTGGTAACTTGTTCCATTCATCCACTACTCTGTTTCCAAACCAGTGTTTACCTATTTCACGCCTAAATCTAAATTTGTCTAATTTAAAACCATTGTTACGAGTTCGCTCCTGGTTGGATAATTTGAGTACCTTTGTAATGTCCCCTTTGTTTAGCCCTGCCTTCCACTTATACACCTCTATCAGGTCGCCCCTCGCTCTACGTCTCTCGAGGGAGTGCAAATTAAGATGCTTTAACCTGTCTCTATACTCAAGGTTCCTAATGCCCGGGATTAGTCTTGTCATTCTCCTCTGAATTCTTTCCAAGGATTCTATATCCATTCTGTAATACGGTGACCAGAACTGAACTGCGTAATCCAGGTGTGGTCTCACAAGAGCAAGATACAGTTTTAGGATGACCTCGCTAGTCTTGTAACTAACACTCCTTTGTACGAACCCAAGTACTTTATTAGCCTTGTTACGAGCAAAAACACATTGTTTACTTGGCTTAAGGTTCCTACTTATCATTACTCCTAAATCTCTCTCGCAGTCGGATTTCTCTATGGCATCGTTGTTCATCTGGTATCTGGTTTCCCTGTTTACATCCGACAACGGTAGTGGGCGTGGAAAAGTGGAGGGGGTCAAGTATCTGTTGTGGGGGTGGACGTGCAGGGGGTCAAGGGTCGGTACTGGGCGTGGGCGTGTAAGCAGTCAAGGATCACTACTGGGCGTGGGAGGGAAGGAGAGGGGTGGTGATGGGCGTGGGAGGGTCGAAATTTACTGGTGGCCAAGGGCGTGGTGGAAGTCTGAATTCGCTACTAGGCGTGGACGAGGTCAAGGGTCACTTACAGGCGTGGGCGTGTGGGCGTACTCGTAGTAAATTTAAGGGTTATACCCACACGACATTAACGGTGGTTGTGTAGGAAAGGGATAATACCCTTTCTGTAAGCAGCTTATTCAATCAACAACATGTATAGTGTTCTTACTGCCTGGAGATGGTGTTATAGTGTTCTTTGTGTTATAGTGTTCTTTGTGTTATAGTGTTCTTTGTGTTATAGTGTTCTCTGTGTTATAGTGTTCTCTGTGTTATAGTGTTCTTTGTGTTATAGTGTTCTTTGTGTTATAGTGTTGTTTGTGTTATAGTGTTCTTTGTGTTATAATGTTCTTTGTGTTATAGTGTTCTTTGTTATAGCGTTTTTTGTAATAGTGTTCTTTGTAATAATGTTCTTTGGGTTATAGTGTTATCTCAGGAGGCTATAATTTTGTTTTTATTTCCGGGAGGTTATGGGTTCTTTTGTTTGTTTTATTCCTGTTATGTTCTCTGGGGGATAGGCTAGATATAGTGAAACCCATATTTAACGGACTATATGTAGAGGAAAGTCCTTTATATTGAGGGTCCTTTAGATGTGAACCCCCCCCCCCCTCTGACAGATTATATGGGGAGAGAGAAGTGCGTTATATGGAGGTTTCAATGTATACCTATTTCCCGTTTCCTGAGGTAATGGTATTTATTTATGTCGTCTTGGAAATATTGGCACCGTTGTTTTGTTGTAAGTGCGTTTATGTTATTCCTGTTGGCTTGAGAGTAAAAGATCTACCTGTTGTTTTGGTTTTATGGTATTCCCGTTGATCTGAGAATAGTATCTACCTGTTGGCATTATGTAATCCCCGTTAGTTCGTACAGTACCAGACACGGAGGGTATTATTTACACCCCCTCACGGAGCACCGCCGTTGCGTCACCTCGTCAGGGAGTTGTCTTATGGGTCTCGCGTGATGCCTTCAGGTTGTTTCACCCTCTAGCCCAGCTGTTTCGTCACTGTCTCCCGCGGTGTTGTGGTCGCTCAGAGGGGGGACACGACCTTGTTGGTGGACAATGAGGGTGCCCTTGTTACTATAAGGGGGCGACGTTGTTAAATTACGGGAGGTGATCTCGTTATATTAAGAGAACGAACTTGTAAATTTATAAGGGTCTATTGTTATATTAAGGGGACGACTTTTTTATAGAATTAAAGGGGACCACCACCTATGTTGTTACACTGAGGGGAGAGCCTTTCGTTCTTTTTCTGTTTTCAACAATAGGTAAAACATATAACAGACTTCATTTAGCAGTACGCGGTGTATATGTTTATTTGATGTTGTATAGTGTATACCATCTGCTGTGAGAAATAATAACTGCAACTCGTAAGGAACAAGACAGACATGGATGGAATAATTAAGATGTGCGGGGGTGGGGAGATGAGACGGGTGGTACCGTATCAGCTGACAGGGTGTAAACAAACATTGTGTCAGGATCGCGTGGTGAGCCTGGGGCGTGACAGCTGTGTGTGGCGGCCTCGTGCCGTGTTTGGGCGTTGGCCAGGCGTCATACGCTATTGTTGTAAACCAAGTGGCGAGTGAGCTTCGAGGTTCACTTCGTGAGAGGAAAGTAAATTAATGAGCATTTCATAAGCCATTGTTATCTTTGTTAGAGGAGCTCCCACGCAAGGTTGTGTTTACTATGACTGCCAGGGGTGAATACGCTTGATTACGAGTGAGTGTGAGGGAGGGAGTGGTGTGATGCGTGGCCCTCGACCCACACGGGGTGAAGCACAGAGAGCAACACACGGGGTGAAAGTGGTACTCTCCCGTCACTCGCAAGCAGTCTGTTTGTTGGTCTGTGGTGTGGCAACTCCGCCCCGGGCTGTGGACGATGATGGCCCCACACACACACACACACCTTACCCCAGATGTCACCTACCTCGCTGCTTCGCTCACTAATGTCACCTAACGTTCACTAAGTTATTCGTTTCTTCCAATACTGCCATCACCACCACACGTCACCCATCACCACCACACGTCACCCATCACCACCGCACGTCACCCATCACCATCATCACCCGCTACTTACCGACTTGACCAACCCAGCCCTAATCTACCATGGTTCCTCACGTCCAGCAGTGCATTGAAATCCCCGTAGGTGTAAAGGTAATTGTGTACATATACTGACCTGTACGGTAGTATGTCTCACAAGAACATAATAGACCTATTCGTAAATGACTAAAGGGCAGGTTCGTAGAGGAAAACAAGACGTCTTGGTTTTTCTGTGGCAAAAGTGGTGTTGACAAGATTGAAATATGTATTATTTATCCATTTTTATTTTATTTTAGCTTTATTTTCTGTGATATAAATGGCTTGGTCACCAACTCCTGCAGTATGTCAGGTGTATTGCTAATATATGTTCATTTTTTATTACCGGTGACAAATGGTGAGAAAAGTTTTTGGAGGGTAATTATTGGAATATTTTTCTTATGGGAAATTCACACATAAAAAAGAAGAAGATAATTTAGTAACTTTACATGGTGTAGATTTCTTCTTGTAGGCAGTAATTATACCATCGTACTGTTGTGTGTTAATATGTTTACCCATCCAAGAGACACGCACCTACGAGCAGATAAATACTCACTCAC
The DNA here is from genome assembly GCF_018991925.1 of Homarus americanus. Classification (NCBI taxonomy): domain Eukaryota; kingdom Metazoa; phylum Arthropoda; class Malacostraca; order Decapoda; family Nephropidae; genus Homarus; species Homarus americanus. The sequence continues at coordinate 467,226 of NW_024739413.1, forward strand.
CCGCCCACCCTCTAGTCCTCATACCCACACCCTACACCCTCTCTTCGTCACTCTCCACACCCGACAGCTTCTCTTCGTCTCATTTCACATCCTACACCCGCATACCTCACATTCCCCACACCCCCTTCCTCACACCTCCACCCTGTACTCCCCCAGGTAAACTGCCCGAGTCACTTACCCCCGTAATATAAACAAGCCGGTGAACCTTGGTCGGGTGCTCCACCATGTCATTGACACAGTTACTTTATCATGCTTAATTTAACACTCAGTGACGGGGTCCTTTCCTCCCTCCACCGTTTTTGCTCCTGAAATTACCTCGTCTTTTGTTCTCCCGTGAAAATAACTCTGAACTTTCAAATTGTAAGGAAATCCAAAGTTTTGTCGATATAACAGGTTTAGATACTTTTTTCTTCAGATTATTCGTAAAACAAGAATAATTTTTCGTGGAAACTGATTACTAACCTTATATTTTGGTTACGGAAATTAACAGCCTTTAATGGGCCTAATTGTCTCCTTTTCTGACCCTACTGATAATGCATTTCGTGAGTGAGTTTTTTACGTAATGCGGCATAAGACAGCCAATAAGCATCATTTGGTCATCTTTTTGCACCCGGGTGAATTAAGACTTGCAGGAACAGATGGCGGTATCGGTGAACGCTGCGTTTCATTATAAATGGCCCACAAGCAGATGATGGCAGGTATTACCAAAAGTGTCCAGGGAATTGTCTTCACACCTGTACATATACAGTAACATCAGCGTGTAATTCAGTACGATAAACACACGAGTTACCTAGAGTTAATCATATTCTAATTACCATCTGTCTCTTGGTGAAAGGCGCGACTACGTCGATGCTCTCTCTCTCTCTCAGTAAATCCGGTTTAATTTTCTGCCTTAATTATTATGAGAAAATCTATGATTAAATTATTTGTCACTAAAAATGTAAATTTATACAAAGACCTGTGTTAATTTCCACCTTAATTGCCGTTTTATCATTGATTTCCATGTTGAGTTATGTTAATTACGAAATATTGATTGATCATTAGAAAGAAAACAAATATAATTGAGTGAGTGAATGGGTATGACAGTGTGTAACGCATTTAACGTGACACAAAAATTGAGTGACGTGACCCACCCACCTGCCTACAGCGTTACGTCACTCCTGCAATACACTAATTGTTTGTCTTGACGTCATGGTATGGAGGGGGGGGGGCTTGTCATCACCTCAGCGTGGGGTGACTGTACTTGGTACCTGAGGGAAGACATGTTGGATATATTTTTAGAACATATTGGATAGATTCACAGAACATACTGGCTATATTCTCAGGACATATTGGATAGATTCACAGTACTTGATACACGATACATATTATAGAGTACAGTGTATCTGATTTTAAGGAAATTTCTCGGGGATGAACTTGGTCTTCAGGAATTTTTTCCCCACTGACTTTAAAAACCATGTTGATAGCTCCTTAAGACAGTAATGTGTGTTTGGTGAGACAGGCGGCTGTACTGCAGTTTTTAAATCCTTTCTTGGATCTGCATATTTACCCGGCCACATTATTATAGACGTATGATGGTGTGTGTGTTGTGTCGGGTCTGGTCTGGTCTGGTCGGGTTCGGGTCAGGAGTATCCGCTTTACTGTGTAGTCTCCAATCAGCGTACGGTAGTCCTTAGAAATATTCGGGACACGCTGTTTATATTACTGACTCGTGTTCCTCGCATCGTACAGTTACTTTTCTTGTCCATTAGTGGTCTTCTCTCACTGCGTGGACTCTTTAGCCACGCTCACCACAGGGAAGTTGCTCTGAGCGACTGGGTGGTTGTCTCAGATATATCATACATTTTGCAATTTTTTTTACCCACAGTCTTCAATCTATTTTGTTTATTTTTGTGGAGACACGAGGCAGCGTTACGTCACTCAGTTCTATTTTGATCTTTGAGGAAAGAGACGCTCTTATATCATCGAGCTTCGTGTCACCACTGAGAAACACATGCATCAGTGTTCGCTGCAGCTTGAAGAAAAATAACAACTTACTTCATTGGGATAATATAAAATTAAAAATCGATCGTATTATAAGGGATAGCGAACTCACAGTGACCGCCAAGTTGTCATGGTGTGAATTCGATGTTTAGTTATTACTATTTTTCTCATCTTTAACAAGATAATTCAACCTACATTGCTGTCAACCCGAAAAAAAAAAAACATCGAGAACCTATAAATAGATCATATTTTACAGGAACCGGGCCCGCCCGCACAGAAACAGCCAAAGTTGTATTATTACGAGGAGTGCAAGTGGCGCGTTACGTCAGTGAGTTTCCTTCAGCAGTGAGAGAAAAGTGGAGTTCGTGCGTGACGTTGGGGCTCTTGTGTGTCATGTGCTGACGTGAGGCGCCAACCAACCCTCTCCCTCCCTCTTTTACCGCCTTCTCCACCGGCTATTATGGCTTACTAGTAGCATTTATTACCTTTTTTTCCTTGCTTAGCGAGTCTCATTTATATTGACGAATTTTATTTCACATTTCGAATACTGTACTATTCACACGCTATGACTTTAGATAGAACGCCGTGTCTTAACTTGTATATATCGCTGTTGAATTTAAATTTGGAGGGGAGGAGAAACAGGAAAATGAATAAGAGATGTGAATAAGATGGATAGGAGAGACTCGGATAACGAGAGAGGAAGTGCAGGACAGGGTAACAGATGGAGAAAGGTCAGAATGGTGATTATTTTGATTGGGTTAATTAGTTTTGGCGATTTAGATTAGGTTAATTGGATTAGATACCTTATTTACAAAGGTCATTCACACAGCCCAGCCTTCTGTTCACACCAGCTTCGTAAATTCTCGTAGAATATAAATTAAATACTGTACCTGTATGCGGTATACTACAACCGTTTTCTTTCGTTGTTCCCTGCTTTAGCGTAATTTCATAACATAGTGACGTCATTGAATATATTGGATGTTGTAAACCCACAAAATATGAAATTACCTTTGTATTCATACTTATGCTGCAATATTTCTTTAAAAAGATGAAAATAATCGTAGCTTATTGTTCTGTCGTGTTGTGTTGCGCCATTTTGACAATCTACCTTAACTTTTCTCTCGTAATTTACCGCAGAAATTTTAATGTCTTGCTAAAAACAGGTGAATGTGGCCGTTTCGTATATTATAATCCGGCTGAGTTACGTCATTTGTACAGGCTTGGTTGGGGAAGTACTGTACTTCCTTGTTGTACATACAGTATACAGCTTGGCTGCTTCGCTCATCAACGCGGGGAAATGACTAATTTTATAAGTAGTTTAGTATACAGTATTTATGACATTAATTTAATAAAATTTTCCTGCATCCCTCTGGTCAACGAAATAGCCAGTCAACTGCCGTCAATCGTCATTCAATACCTGTCAAATTTGTACAACTTTTTAGAGCAATATGACGCGTTTCATGGCTTTAGCGAAAGTTAGCTCACCAGTGTTGGTTGACTGGGTGTTAGTGCGTCATGCCCGCGGGAACAATGGTAACATAAATTTTCACACGAGTGCATTATTGTCGTCTTGTTTTGATAGTTTGCTTGAAGGTGTGGTGCATATTAACGGTTGTAACAGGACAATGATGGAGACGTAGGTCATACGCGTGAAACCCGTTTTTCTCCTGTTGAAGTACAGTACTAATTTTGTCATGAATATTTGTCATTATTTCTTTAATTGTTCTATATTTTGTATTCAAGTGTGTATTGCGATGAAAAAAAATATACTTTGTTTTTGTTTTAATATAGGGTTTATTTTAGCGGCCAATTAGGGAGAAAATCCGCTATACTCTTGACAAACAATAAACTGCCAAACAATGCCCATAACCCACCTAAGACTACGTGATACAATGCTCGAAACAATATTTAAATTCGACTTATTCCCCGAAGTAGGGTATGCCAGGGGCGAGGTTATCAAGGAAGTTGTTTTGTTAGTCCGATGTGTTCTTACATCTCCACTTGCGAGAAATATATGAACTTTTTACAGTTTTGTTCCAGGAATATAAGGTTTTCTTATTGATAAAAAAAAGTCGATAACAATATTGATGGTAGTCCTATTATTTGTCATCTATAGCCTTGTGGAAAAGTTGTTGAAGTTAATTTAAATCTTAGAAATCTGTTCCCGGAAATTATAAATTTTAACCTGACATTGCTAACAAATTATGTCAGTCGATGTTATATTAGGATTTTAAGTAAGAGTAAATGTCGAATTTCTGGAATTCAAGCAATCAAGGCTATTGAGAAAAAACTTTATAAGGCGATACGTAACATTATAAAACCTCACAAGGAGAACACAATATTGACATACAAAGTGTCTTCATTATGCTTATATATTTACTAAATGTTTTGGTTTTACAGATGAAACACCAACTCACAACCTAAGTAGATAAACAAACTTGTCAGTTAAATAGCCTATTGCGTCGTTTTACTTGCCAGAACTGGAGCGGGATACTCAAAATTGTAAACAGTGTTATGACCTGTAGGGCGAGCAATATGAGACTAAGGAAGCTGTGACCTTAAGATGTCTTTTATAGGAAAGTTATCACGTTATATGGTGGTTACATCTTGGCTACGAAATACCAGTATCTTATTATCCTTTGCGATATACGACGCAGTAAATGGCGTCACAGTCGTCTAGCTACCTCACGGTCTGTCGAGTAGTGTCAACCAATCCCAGCACAGCTACCAACTATGGGGGACTGCTCAGCGAATCACAACATTAACCTGTCTGCTCCATATTACTGCACTGAGGAACAAGAGGATGAATAAAAGATGTAAAAAGTGATTTAATTTATTAAAATGCATTGTGAATACCTGTACTTAAAATCCTGCACTGTTTTAACAATGTTCACTACACTTGTAGGCATCTTTATTTCTCTGCTTGCCTTTCCATACAAAACATGCTTCAACTGGCTTGGGTCAATCTTGTGGTAATTTCTAATTATATACACTTTGAAAACTTACACTGCTGTAGAAGCGTAGAGCCATCAAAATCTATATGTGTGTCGGGATGACGTGAGATATCCTTGTTTGCGTTGTATATGTGGTTCTTCTCACACTGTATAATTTCTTGGCGAGGAAATTGATGGTAACGAATCAAATGTTAATCTCTAACTTACAAAGGATCGAGTAGATCTGTATTATCGTGGACAAAAGTTCGCTCCCAACTGAGACACGGGAATGAGTCTCCGAACTGACTGACCCTGACTGACCCTGGTGCGGGTGTGCTGTGAGGGTCGATACTGCTCCACTTTGGGAAGGAGTGAACTTTTGTCCACAATAGTACAGTACCTTCTTTCCCTGCACAGGGCACAGCCAAACACATATAAGAATAGAGGAAACTGTAGTGGGCCTATTGACCCATACTGGGCAGTCCCGTTTACACCCAACCCCTATCTAATTCCATGAACACCACAAGATGCTGATTGTTCATGTAGCCTGTCGGCGGTGTGGTCTGTACAAAACATAATCGTCTATGGATACAACAATTTGTGGTTATTTGGGCATCTTTTCACCTTATTCATGGGTTATTTTAGCTCTTGCATCTTTATACTTTCACTTGCAAATGTCTGTATTTCAGTTTGTACTTTCAATGTATTTTGAATACTGTACTGCAGTGTACTGTAGTTGTAACGGTCGACGGAAAGAAAGTCCACAGGAAAAAAGTCACATGACTTGTACACATTGACAACAGAATATATATATATGATGGCATTGCACGTAGGTTAGGTTAGGTTAAGTTAGGTTAGCTTTGGTTAGGTTTTTTCCGTGCTTTTTTATCTGACTTTTTCTTGACTTTTTTCCTGGATTCGTTGTAACAATGCTGAGGAAGATGGGGCTTCAAAGGTTACATATAACATCCCCCTGAGTAGTCGTAAGTTTGTGTGACATAAGTCATCAAACATGGGTGTGCCCAAGGGCCAATTTTGTTTTGAATATTGAGTCGCAGCAAAAAAAGTGCTCAAGTTATGACCAACTCTGGGAAATGGGACATCTTAATTATTTTTGAGTATCCAGCCCCTGATTACAGTGTAACTCCTCCCGCCCCTTTTACTAAACTTGCGAAAAGTCAAATTTAAAAAAAAAGTTGTTTACCATAAAAACGCCCAAATACTTTCAAACAACAACAATCATCAGTACCCGGTATACCACGACTAAATTTACTCAACTTATGTACTGTATTACGGGTCCGACTAATTACCCAAATGTACCCAAATGTAGCCAAATACAGCCGGAATGAAATCAAATAATGGTCCTAGATGAATAAATCTGACTGCCAATCACTTCTCGACTAGTATTTGGTGTCACAAAGTCACAAAAAATTGGTAAACTTAATTTAATCTGAGTTAATAGATCGAGTGCATGTACCTAACCTAACCTAACCTAACCTCGACTAGTATTTGGTGTCACGAAGTCACACAAAATTGGTAAACTTAATTTAATCTGAGTTAATAGATCAAGTGCATGTACCTAACCTAATCTAATTTAATTTAATCTAACCTAACCTAACACAACACAACTCGGATTAAATTAAGTTTTCCAATTTTTTTTTACTTTATGACACCAAATAATAATCGAGAAGTGATTCACAGCCCGAATTACGCTTGTACGACCATCATTTGACTTCATTGCGGCTACATTTGGCTACATTTGGGTAATTCCTCGCTCCGTCGGTACATGCACGCGATCTGTTAACTCAGATTAAAGTAAGTTTTCCAATTTTTTGTGACTTTTTGACACCAAATACTAGTCAAGAAGTGATTAACAGTCCGATTTATTCATGTAGGACCATTATTTGACTTCATTGCGGCTATATTTGGCTACATTTGGGTAATTAGTCGGACCGCTGTATATATTACAGTACAGTACATTTTAACATACAGTAATCCCCAACTAATGTGTTCTGTAACAGTCATCATTTTGTTAATTATTTCAGTCAGAACTACATTAATAGGTTTGAAATACTGTAGCAGCCATGTCTTCGTAGATTTGTTTCTTTAGATGTAGATTAGGTTGTTAAAGCTTATCTAACGTGGTTAATAATGTTCAAGTTTATCAAACACAGGCATGGTACCGTATAGTACAGTAGTCGGTGATAAAACTTATCCAACACAGGTATGTTTTGTACTTTTTTGTTCAAGCTTATCTATCTCAAACATGATAAAGTATTAAAGCTTACATGACACAAACATTCTAAAAAGTGTAACTAACCAACTCATGGCTTTTGTCTCAAAATTTTATACAATTCAAAACCTGGGGTCATGGTTTTAAATTCATATCTGATTTAGTACAGTATGTTAAGCATTGATAAACCAGGTCTTGGTACAGCATGAAAGATGGCCAATATTAGAGTTACAAGAACAGGACTGCTAACCATTTTTCTAACTCAAATGATCTGAATTAAACCAAACTAAACCTAAGATAGTTTGGGTTAGGCTTGGGTAATTTATGTGGTAAAAAACTAAATAGGTTTGCTGCTCTGTTCTGGGTAATACTTCAATATTGATGCTTGTGTAATTACTGTACTGCAAAATCTTTACTTTGGTATTTTCTTTTTCAGGCACTTTCTATTCTCTCTAATTACATTCTGGGATTCTATATGCACTTAATTTTTCCCTGGTAAAATATATCACAGACAATGCAGTATAGTAATTTAACAAATCTAGTACGGTATATACATTTTTTTCTAATGCTGCTTAATAGTAATAATTCGGTTATTATACATGAATATCTTAAAGTGGTGGATTGCTTCTGCATTTTAACCTTCAGTTTTAACCTCCATATAGGAAGTCTTTCTTTTCTTGTTTTGCTGTCCTAACTCCTTCAAACTGTATTGGTGAAACAGCATGGGTGACGGTCTCTCTCTATCTCCCACACAGAGTCAGTTCCGGTTTGACAATGAAAGTTACCTTCAACTACCAGAAAACCACAAGAGGGTAAGCCAAGTACGCATATCCGCTGCTTTTGTGAGGGGGAGCGCTCATTTTGTTTTTGTCCTTTTTTCTTTAATGAGGAGGGGGACTTGCCTATGTTCCAGTGAGTCATTGGCCTGAAGCTCTATTGATCTGAAAGTTTAGTACAGTATAGTAAAACCTTTGAAGCAGTGAACCACTGGAATACAGTCATATCCTTTCTTTACTGTTGTACATATATGTTTGTGATATGATAATAATATGTACATAAATATTTTGTGTTTGTGTGTGACATACATGTTTATTACATGAGATTCATGAGCTACAGTGCATGATCAATGATTTATTTGTAAATACTACACATGTTGATTGCACATACGTAATTCAAGAGATATTGTACATAAATTCGTGACTGCTTGACTGCTTTTATATACTACTTTACCATAACTGTTATTATTGTGTAGGTATAAGGTGACAACAGTTTACATTGATACATAATGTACTATATTGTGCTACATCACTATTTAGTGATAAGTGATAGCATTAGTAACTGACTCCGTTAATGGGCCATACAACACCATGAATAATCATGTAAAGTGTAATTCTTTAACCTTGCAAAATGAAGTGTAATAGCTCGAATATTTGGGCAGTAACATTGCCAATTCAGGTAAAGCATTTGCTGACTTCATTTGAGTATATAAACTGATCACCCTAATTCTGTTTGGCATAATGAAATTGAGATTACCGGTACTCTTGCAAGACATCCACAGGGCCAGGTGACTTTACCTAACTTTTACCTCATGGCCACCCACTAGAGGTTGGCAGTGGTCTGTGTAGGATCCCTCCATTGGTTTTGATAATTTTGTCTAGGAGTACTGTATTTTGAAATGCAGTACTGTTTTCGGTTCCACAGCTTGAACTGGTGACCATTCCATAGATTTACCACCCTCTGTGTGAAGTAGTATTTCCTTATGTTGTTCTGCATGATAATTTGTCAAGCGTGAAGTTATGTCATCTCGTGTTGGTGGTACGCGACATCACCAAAAATGGCCCGGGTTCATGTTTACCATCCATCTCAAGATTTTGAATGTTTCATTGAGATCTGCCTTATTGTGTCTTGTTTGAAGCTCAAAGGGCTCTAGAATTGTTTTGTTTCTCCAATTTAGCTGGATTTTGACTACAAAGTACTGTACTGTACAGTATATGGTTTTCAACCCAATGTAATGCAGTACATACTGTACCTTCAACTGATGTGCAACATTGTCTTGTTACTGTCACATCGCTCTGACCCTTTTTGCCTCACTTATACATGGGGTGGAAGGTGAGACACAGGCATCACTCTACTAATGGTTGAGCAGTTGAGACATATGTGCAGTCAAGGTTGTAGTAGCTATTCAGTACTTATCTGGTGAATTTCTCTTGACAGGTATTGTATGATGGCAAACTTGCAGCTGCGATTGTATTTATGTATAATCCAGTGGCCACGGACTCTCAACTCTGTCTACAGTCTGCCCCAAAGGGTAACCCGTCCTTTTTCGTCCACAACCCCCACGCACTCATGCTTCAGGTGAGTCATCTGTGCTATCCATGTTATCTTAATTCAGGAATATATAAAATTTTACTCAGGAGTTGATATACTTATAAACAATCAAGAAGTAATATGAAAAATGTCTTGGGAGTTAAGATTTCCCTGGTCTCCTAGGTGTACATTAATTCGTTGTGGGAAAGAACCGCTGTACAGTATACAGTTCAGTATTAGTGTTTCTGTTTAAGAGGATGAAATACTATACTGTATAAAGGATAGACCCATTTTCCATGTGTTTACTGTAGTACGGTAAAGTTCACCAGACAAACAGAAAATCATACAGAGTTTAGAAGCTGTGAGGTTGCAGCACTTATCAAACTGTGTGAATTAAAACATGATTTATTAATACAGATAACAAAATACATGATGTGTAAGGTACTGTAAACACTTACATAGAGAGAGTGAATATGTGTATAAACACACTACTTAGGGCTCACAACTCCCTACACCAGGAATTGCTTTCGTTTAATGGAAAATGACTGTAGAAAAATATCCCTTTGCTCAGCTTTCTGAAAGATGCCAGGACTCAAAGAATATCAAAGGGTCAAAAAGAATGTGCAATAAAATTTGCTGTGTAATAATGAATGAATTGAAGATGCTACTACAGTATGTAATTTAGCACTTCCCTCACTTGGAAGTCTTCTATTACAAAATGTAATGGAACAATTGTTTCCCCCCATGAGAAAATTGTTTTTCAGGGACAATCAATCCTTAAAGTTACCTGTCCTTTTCATAATGTAATATAATCCCAGTGATAATTTAGTTTTATATGATTCTGGTTTTTCCTCCCAAGCATAACTTCAATCTTTGTGTTTTAGGATGTGAAAGCTGTGGTGACTCACAGCATCCACAGTACTCTGAACAGCATGGGTGGTATCCAGGTGCTCTTTCCACTGTTTCAACAGCTTGACCTGCCTCATGACACACCCCCAGCCATCAATGATTACTACAACACCAACAAAGACCCCTCACTAGGGTGAGTTTGTCTTGGTACTGAATGTTTTGAAAAGGTTCAGTTTTGTCATCTAGGTGTAGACTTCTGGTAGGCTGATACTGTAGCTTGTTAGATTCCTTGCTGTCTGAACTTATTTCTTTTATTGAGATTCAATTGCAGTATAACCTTGTGGCGATCTGTGGTGTAATGGTCAGCATGCTCGCCTTACAAGTGAGCGGATCCGGGTTCAATCCCAGAGCAGGGTGGAACTATGGGCAAGTTTCCTTACACCATTTGCCCCTGTCTACCCAACAGTAATTCGGAACCTGGATGTTAATCGATTTGCAGATTGTGTTCTGGGGTAATGGTTATCCAGTGCAGTTGGCGAGTTATCCGGTCTTCTCGGACTATTCCTTGACATTGGGTCATGCAACTTGTTAACTTAGGGTGTGGTTGTTGTGTTGGCGACAGCTTCTACACCTCAAATAAATTAACGCCAAGGTGACCCAAGGGCCGGCCATCCTTGTTACAAGAGGGCCAACCAATTTAACCTTTCCCTATTTGCTTCTTCAGTTGTGGAATTTAACTCGAGGAGATTAATGATGATAGTAATGATAGATATTATTCTCTCATCAATTGAACTCTACTTGCTTGCTCAGATCTCAGGGTGAAACTAAATTCAGGCAAGATACCCTCAGTCCTTCCATTAAGAATTATATTTACCTTTTTTCACCTTACATTCTCATCTTCATTCCCAGCATATCAAGACCTCTCATTTTCTTCATTTCTCTTTATAAGTGTTTCTACATTTAAAGTACTTTATCGGTTTATAGAATTTCTCATATACATTATTACTGTATATCCATTTTAATTTTCAGTCATCTGTTGAATCTAACAATTCTGAGACAAGTCTTGAGTTGTGCAAACATGTTAAATTCATGGTAGGCCAAAAGGCCTGTCTTGGCTTCAAAGAGTTGCTGATTACACTAACCACTTTTATATTACCCCATAGATTACAGAAATTTCCTAACCAATTTTCAGGCTGAAAACTGTTGCTAAACCTATGCAAGGTTGCAAAACTTTGTCCTACTGAGGTAAATCCTGGGACTGTTAACTTATTTTGTGTAGTTCCTTTGATTACTTATTTGTGGATAGGTAAATAAGATAAAGTAGGAAGGTAAATTAAAAGGTATATACACTGTATTGTACAGTATTCAGTACTGGAGATACCACCTCTGTTAGTACAGTGATAATGGGACCGTAGCCCCACACAAGATAGCATACACTGTAGAAATATATTTTCATCCTGGCTTCATTTTTGTCATTCTATTTTGCACCACCCATTTTTTTATTCTAATCATAGACTTCTTACAGTCCTCTTATACCCAATTTTGTGGTATATCTCTGAAACTATGGGGTAATGTCACTATGGTCATGGAGTCATTTATCCTATGTATGCCTCAGGAATACACCCCTGAATTATGAAGTGTATATGTATTAAATCATTGCATAAACAGGTTTGATTTATAAAGTATTTTTGTCCATATCAAGTACAGTAATATCCTCAATTTGACTTTTCATATACTGTACTGTATTTCAACCTATGGCAACAGTTAATATAGTACAGTAGCTACCTGTTACAAGAAATGCCCATTTAGTTTCACCTCTAAAGAAATAATGATATAAAAGATACAAATTGATATAACCCTAATTTATGTTTCCAAAATTATAGTCAAAATTTCCTGCAATAACCTTTAGTAGATGTCCTAAATGTTGCTCTTAGGGACATAGAAGCTTGAGTGGAGATGTAATTAGTGATGGATGCAGGAATTTTCTTGCAGGAAATAATGTTTACAGCACTGGTGGATGAAAGAATTTACAGCACAGATGGATAAAACTACTTTTTTTTTTATTTCAGTTCCACCTTGGTTGGGTTCATCTGTGAGATGGTTGAAAGCTGCAACACAGTTCAGCAACACATGGTTCAGAATCGGGGGTTTCTGGTGATCTCTCACCTACTTCACCGTGCATCACGACATCATGTTACTATGGACGTTCTTACTGCCTTCCTCAAGTTAACGAAGTTCCTTGTTACATGTCCAAATTCAAACTCCGATTTACTGTTGAAGCAGGTGTGTAATGATGTTACTTTCTTGAAAGTTAATTAGTGATTTTCTTTCTACTTCTATTTTTGATGCACCAAAATTTGATATGAAGTAGGTTGTTTTATACACTGATATATAAATGCCTGTATAGTTATAAATGAAATGTAGCAGTAGTTATTAGAAGAGATTTGAGAGTAATTTGTCATACTTTCTACTTCATTCTTTTTGTAGCTCCTGGATCACATTCTGTTCAACCCATCACTGTGGATCTACTCTCCGGTGGCAGTTCAAATGCGACTCTACACCTACTTGGCCACAGAGTTCCTGTCTGATGCACAGATTTATGGTTCAGTCCGTAGAGTTTCCACAGTATTGCAAACAATGCACACACTCAAGTACTACTATTGGGTAGTTAATCCCAGGGATAAGAGTGGAATAAACCCAAAAGGTCTTGGTAAGTTCATCTTACTTGGAATAAATTTATATTTTTTTCACTCTTTGGACAGTTAAGGTACACAAATCAACTCTTTTTGTTTGATATGACTTCTGATGATAGTAGATCAGCTGTCCCTATGATGGTTAGGCTCACAGTTTTCATTTTATACAGGCTAAGCTGCCAGAGGCCAAATTGATCAGTTCTTTTTTATGTCTGGGATTAGTTCAGAGTTTTTCTGTTTAAGAACCTTCATTTATATGGAAATAGAATATACCTCTGTATATCTACTGAGTCTTAGTTACACTCTATTCATTAACCCATGAAGCACCTGGTTGGGATGTGCCTTTTCTGTGTTTGTTCCTTTTGATCTCTGGATTGTGACTGCAGATAACAGCCTCTAATTGATGAGGTTGCCTAAGTTTTTTGATGTGAGATGGACTGAAATAACCTTACATCTCAGGGACATGTCATCCTGGCAATTATTCATCCTGTTTTTAAGGGGCTGCCTTAATGAACTTGTCCACTGGGACACCTACCATGGCACAAGTATGACAGTTACTGCAATTGTTGTGTTGACATTCCTCTAAACTGTTTTAAATGCTTTCCTGAACTCAACCAGTATCTCGGTATACCCGGTAGTAATATTTATAACATGTTTCTGAAGTCTGTTCCTTCAAGGTTTTCTTCATTGTTATGTTTCATTCTTTAACAGAGACAATCCAGTCATTTTCAAGTTTTTTTGGTATTGAAAGTCGAGTGATGCCTTATAAAAGTATCTTGTCCAAGTCTTTGGTTAATTTTTTGAAGATCAGTGTTTCTTTTTGACTAGGGGTAGTTCATCCTCTGCAACTGTGTACCATTTTGGTGGAAATCTCTTTATTAGTGTATGTTCTTTCCCAGATGGTCCACGACCCAGTGACAAGGACATTGTCAGTCTACGTGCATACATGCTGCTATTTCTCAAACAGCTGATCATGATTGGCAATGGTGTCAAGGAGGATGAGTTGCAGGCAATTCTTAATTTTCTCTCCACCATGCATGAGGTTTGTAATAGCATAATTCTTTATTTTGTACAGGTATTTAACTTCTCCAAATTAAAACTAAACATGTCATACAATTTCTCATAATCTTTTCAAATTTATAATATGTTACAGGGAATTTGTGTAACCAGTGATTTCACATAATCCCTAGGGGTTATGTGAAATCACTGGTTACACAAGTTCCCTGTAACATATAATACCCATTTCACTCTCCCAACAATCTTTTGAAACTAAACTTAACATTTTCTTATATTTTCCTCACAATGTCTCAAACCTGAAGCTAGTATCATTGACACTGTCTCCCACAATCTCTCAAAGCTGAATTTAATCAGCCATTGCAGTATCACACAAAATATTTCTTAAGTTAATACTGTAACTCTTGCACTGTCCCCTACAATCTCAAGGTTAAGGCAAACATCACTTACACTTTCTTACATTTTCTCAAAGTGAAAGTGAATTTATTTTACACTTGAAAGTGCAGTATTGTCATTATAAAAAAGATCCAAGAATGATTGTGATACTGTACCTCTTTTTCTCGAGTGTTTCAGGACTGAATCTTTGGTAGATTAATTTTCCCCTGCAGATTTATGATTTAATTCCTCATAACAGGTATGATATTTCTGTCAGATGGCAAATTCCTTTCAGAAGACAAAACTGTAAGTAAAATTGCTATCCTCAGGAATAAAAGTTCTCTCAAGTGTCATCAGTCCTATTGCAATGTGATGTGATCTTAGGACACTAAGTGAAAGAAAAATCAGTCAAAGCCCCTTTAAGGGTAATTATTAAAATTATTAATTGTATTACTATCCAGTCAGAGTTAAGAAAGGTTTATTGTTTTTAGGTTGAAAGAATATGTTTATATCATTCATGGTAGGATATGATGTTTAGTAATTTGAATAGTCTTTCTTGCACTTTGCAAGTGTTCTTAACCCACTGTGGATGGTGATGGCAACTTATGGTCATTACCCTCTGGATGGCTGAATATCGAAAAATAAATCTTGCCATAATCTCCTGATTTTCACCATCAAATTTCAGCAGTTGGGGGAGTAAACAAAGAATCACCCCAGTCCCATGTGGGAGCCACATAGGTGGAAATGGAAGCTACTCTACAACTGAAAGAACATTCCTCATTATTGCTACTCAAATTTCTTTAAAATTCAATAGAATCACTAGTCAGTTCACCATCTTCACTTATATCACTGTCACTGTGAATAGGAGGGTTATCCTTGTCTCCTGAATCAAATTTACAGTACACTAATGGAGTTCGTTTCCTCCTGTGTGGGGGCCGCACACAACTAGATGTGGTATGTCTTGACTCAACCATGGTCAAGCCAATGCTAATGAGCTCCACAAAGTTGCTCAGCAAAAACAAAGCTTGGGAAATTTAAAGTGGGCCACCAAAAATATAATGTAACAGCTATGGTATATGTTTAGTGTGCTGGGACCCAAAAATACCACACCTGTTATGGGATATGTCAGCAAAGGGTCAAGTGGGGTTAGTTTGCCATCTGATCTTTCATATTAAAAGTAATTGAGTATCAAGGGTTCTATTTCCATGTTCATATAAATATTTGTTATCATTAAAGTCTCCAATTGAGTTAACAGCTCATTGTGAGTTGTGCAAACCACGTATTTACCATAATCCTAGGAATCCCATTTTGTTGTGAATGAATAATTCTGTTTAAGTTTCATGAGCTGTAAATATCTGATTTTAAGTTTATCGTATTTTTTTTCTGTTGGGTGAATCTAAGTTACTGTTATATAAAGCAGCTTGGGGAAACCAGATTGCTGTATCAGGGCATTTTTGTGGAAGGGAAACAACAGGCCAAAATACATCTTTCTTAGCTGTTATTTAGTGAGCAAATGAAGAGAACCTGTGATACCCTTTATTCCAGCCTTCCTGTGTCGTAATGAGTGAATGCTTGCTAAAATGAAAAAGATTTGCAGTACAATATTGCACAATTATCCATTTTTAGAACTGTCACATAGCTGCCAGATTCTGCAATTACTTCATCATATATTTTTTTCTTTGTAACTACTAGGATGAGAACCTGCATGATGTGCTACAGATGCTCATGTCACTCATGTCAGAACACCCATCCTCCATGGTCCCAGCTTTTGATGCCAAACATGGGGTTCGCACAGTCTTCAAACTCTTGGCCTCAGAGAGTCAATTGATTCGCCTTCAGGCCCTCAAGCTGCTTGGCTACTTTCTCTCAAGATCCACTCACAAGTATGTATGAACTCTACAGCCAACTTTATAAGCATTACTTGAGATCAGCTTGCTATTATGAGTAGGGAAAGTAGATCAACCAATATACATCATGAAAGAAATTTAAGAAATAACATGTAAATGGAGTGAGTTTAGTTGTTAAAGTCATGGTGAAGTTGATCTCAAGCATCAATTGTTTTGAGGAAAAATAAATATTTTGGTAGTATCAGCCTAAGTGCTTTTATATTTTCCAGTAAGTTTTGAATGTTATTAGGATTTGATATAAGCTTGAATGGTAATCTGGTATGCAATGAATTTCTGGAATGACTTAGAGGTGCTTTTCTAAGTTGATTATGAGCATATTGTATTGTCTTCCAAGAGTATTAAGTCTTTTGAAAACTTATCTAGTATTTATTAGTGTGTGTGATTTTACTTAGTTATGAACATTATTTAACTGTTTTCCTGTTTCATGACTACTTGCAGCAAGCAAAATGATTTATTAACACTATAATGTGGTGTTTATCCTAAGAAACTTAAATGTACTTCCTTACATTACAATCAGATTTGAGTATGACCTTCATTGTTTGATATAAAACATTATTGCATGGCCATGAAGTTAATACATTTGTATGTATATACTTATATTAGTTATAGTTTTAAGCAATTTCAAATAAAAAAGCCTTTATTTCCAGTTATTGTATGTGTACACAGTTTGCAACACAGACTCTTTTGGCTATTTCAAGGGAATGTCTCTTGACCATTTTATTCATTGGCAATTCTATATTCTCTCTCATTTCTGTATAAGTAAGCATGCAGTAAATTTAACCAAGCACTGTGTGTATGGAATCTAAACAATTGAAATTCGTTCTCAAGCAGAGCAGAGACAATTGCAGATCAGTGAGTGGTTATGGCCTAATTTCTACACTTGTTTTCCACGCTACTCAACACAAGACACTAGTATGCCTTGCATGCCATCCCCCTTAAATTATGAATGTCTGAGCTATGATTGTGAAAGTAAGAATATTCTATATTTTACTTTTTGGGATGAAATGATTATTACTTTTCTTTGTAAACCTCTGATGCCTTGCTACCACTGGGTTTTTGAGGAGTGGCTACACATTGACTCGGCTGTATGAAACAAGGGTGATCCTCATTCTATAGTGCTTTAGTTATCAAGGTTTTGACCTACCAAGCACTCAAAATTTCTGCCTGGTATTTTGCTAGCTGGGCATCACCTTCAAGCACTTGAATCATATCACTTTGCATGTTGAATGGACAACTGGAACAGTTTCATCTTAATATATTTCAAGGAAACACCAAACCTGAGCCAAAGCTCCTGCTGTTTAGCATGTTTGGATTATGGTAAAGCAGAAGTTACTGAAAAAAATAACTTTATCTGAATTTTGTATTAAAATCCACTGTGATTTGTGTTTGTGAAAACTCAGAAACATCTTTTTCCAATCATCGGGCCATTTTCACAAAATTACCCCTAACTCTGAGGTGGGGGTATACACCCTTCTCAGATGCCCCAACATATAGTTATGCAGGTACTGTCTCACATCATACACCCAGCAATAGATTGCACTGTAGTATAGCCAGAATCTTCAAAGTGTAATAAATACCGGTACTATATAATGTAGTGGTTGTGGTTCACTTTAGCTTATTGTGTCTGCAGTCTTAGAACACTACTTGCTCTCACTGTTATGAGTCATTGTGTGCTGGTGCTTGATATTGTTATAATGTTCACTGTATACTTGAAGAAAATTTCATATATCAGGGGACAAAATAATTGGTAATGTGTCAAACTTTTTAACAGACCTCTTCAAGTGAGAAGCAAATACAAGTATACATAGCAGTGTTTGGGATTTTTTCTTATTGTATAGCAGATTTTGCTCTTAATTTTGCTTTAAGTTTGCCCCTTGTATATCCTGTCTTGAAGCTCTCAAATGATTGTGCACATCCTTACCCTACTTTTTATGTGGTTTACAATATTGGTACCCTTGACTTTCCTGTTTGCCTTTATTCTACATATATTATTCCATTGCCCACTGGCTTACAAACACACCAGATAAACAGACATCCCTAGTATTGTGTGAATAATCCCTTCATTAGTTTCAAATGATGTCAAAGGCATAAATTTACAGTAAATATATATGTATAATGTTTCTACATATAAAAATAACACAACCATTTAGTTTTTTGTATGAACATTAATAATACAAGTTAGTTTATAAATTTACTCATTTTTTTCTTCAAATATTGATTATTAATTTTCAAGCCCCAGTGTCCTTGTATATCCTGTCTGGTGGAATTGTGAGAGAAGTAGACTGAGCGGTACATTTTATTTTGTAGGCTAGAGGTTTTTCATGTTCCAAGACTGAGAAAAATTAACTTGTTTCCTCTTT
Organism: Homarus americanus; assembly: GCF_018991925.1. Taxonomy (NCBI): domain Eukaryota; kingdom Metazoa; phylum Arthropoda; class Malacostraca; order Decapoda; family Nephropidae; genus Homarus; species Homarus americanus. The sequence continues at coordinate 485,880 of NW_024739413.1, forward strand.
GACATATTGTTTACACTGTAATTTTTTGTGCCTTATGCAGAGATGATTGTTTTGATTTAGCAGATAACTTCTGTTTTTTTATGATTAGTGTAATTTTTTAATTTATATTTTTGAGCTTGGTACCGCTTGAGTCTTGGGGAATTGGGAGTGCTGTGTGAGTGTTTTGATCGTGTCCCTCTCTCCCCTGTGCCCCTCTACCCTGGCCGGTTCTGCCCCCAACCACCACCACAACCATTCCCACCATAACCACAACCACTCCCACCACAACCACTCCCACCACAACCACTCCCACCACAACCACTCCAACCACCACCACTCCCACTACTGGTGCCACCACTACTGATGTGATCAACACTACCAAAACCATTTACATGAAAATTATGATACTACCACATCCACCATATACATCACACCACCACCACCACATACATCATACCACCACCACCAATGCGCCGTCCAGATGGTGGCTGGTCCACAGTGAACATGATGACGTCATGGCTCATTTTAGGCGCAAGTACGACGTCATGAACCCCCACAACCTGTACACACTTCTTGCTGAGAGGCTCCTGGTCCATGAGGAAACGCTCACCCTGTCAACCTACAATTGTCTCTATGAGGTAAGATAACTGACTTTAATGTTTTGGGTTAAATTTTTAGAAAGCCTTTTCTGTGTTATTATTGATCTTAAATCATTACTGTTTTCATGTGCATTAAATGGAGTAAAGAATCCTTACCTGGCATAGCATATTAAATCTTCAATTAAATTACAGGGTACATTATGTGTGTGTGCATTGTAAATATGATGTTATTGTCATTTATCTTTTATTTTTTATATATTGCTTATTGTTTTTGGTGGATTTCCTTACTAAGCAACTGTTGCAAATTTTTTATTAACTTGTTTTTTATTATTTTTAAGGGGTAGAATTTAAAAACTTGCCAACAGTCCCCCCTCCCCTTCTAAGTAACTTTTTCCATGTTTATTCAATTACCTGTTTATGTTGACAGATCCTGACAGAGCACATCAGCCAACAAGTGATATACTGCAAACATCCCGAACCAGAATCACACTACCAGTTAGAAAACCCAAGTGAGTAGCACATCTTCAGAAAGATGTGGGGGAGATTATATGTCTTACCATTCTGTCATTATTCAGAGAGGCATGAGAATAATTCTCTGGTCATTCTTAACCAATTTGGATGGGACAGGTGTTAAAACCTTTTAAGATTAAGGATTTCAATGTTTGCTAATTTTAAGTTCAAATGAACTAGTCAGCTAAAAGTTATATGTTTTATTTTAGAGCCACATGGACATGCTAATGTGTGCCCTCATAGTTCATGACTAAATATTACAGTATAGTATTACATTTCTCAAACTTATGTTTTACCCTGTAATTTTTTTTTTCTCTCTAACACTTTATTTCTCCATAACACTCTGGATTCTTCTTTAACTTGTTAAATTAATTTTTAACTTGGTTGCTACATTTTCATAATAAGAAGTATTGTTTTTTCTTGCAGTGATCCTAAAGGTTTGTGCCACATTAATACGACAGAGCAAACCATCGGACAGTTTGATGGAAGTAAAAAAATTGTTCCTCTCAGACATGACGCTACTCTGTAACAACAACCGTGACAATCGTAGAACTGTTCTACAAATGTCAGTGTGGCAGGTAAAGCACACAGCAGTATGTCACAGTTTTATGTTTTGATGTTCAAAATGTATCATCTGTGCACAATTGACAGTTGGGCCAGGATATGTAAAAGTACAGCTGAAATTTTTGAAGTGTTGAATTATTACTTAATTTTTTGGTATAATCACATGCTTACATTTATTGCTCTTCCTCTCACTCATAAGACTTTGCTTACTTTATTATATAGCATCAGTGAGTACATTAAGTGGTCACTTTTTTATCAGTCAGATTCATTACTGTTCCTAAATCATCCCATTTGAAATACCTGGCTAGAATGTAAGGCAAATTATTCACATTAATTACCTGTCACCTGTATATATTTTCAGGAATGGTTGATTGCCTTAGCATATATTCATCCAAGATCAACAGAGGAACAAAAGATTAGTGACATGGTTTACTCGCTCTTCCGAATGCTTCTTCACCATGCAATCAAGTTTGAATATGGTGGCTGGAGGGTGTGGGTTGATACCTTGGCCATCGTCCATTCAAAGGTACAGATGTGAATACCTGTACTTTATATACACTACAGTACCCCACTGATTATTTACAATTGTATTTTCTAAAAAAAAAAAAAGAAAAATGGTAATATTTCACTAATTGTACCAGATGAAGCTTGAAACTGTGCTTGTAAAATTCTTTCCCTGTTTCAAAGTTTTTACTAGAATCCATGCTTTAGTCTTATAAAGCAGCTTTCACATGCAAACTTCAAGCTTTACTTTTTAAGTAACTTTCATTATTTTGTAGGTTTCATATGAAGAATTCAAGCTTCAGTTTGCTCAAATGTATGAACAATATGAGCGTCATCGATCTGACAACATCACAGACCCAGCAATCCGGCAGCAACGTCCCATTTCAACAATCTCAGGGTGGGATCAAGCTGCAAGCAGACAATATTATGTCAACACAGAGATGTACCGTAATGGACCTGGATCAGAGGTTAGATTTAAAAAAAAAATATACACTATATATATATTTTTTTTACTTTACTCATACAAGCCTTTTTGTCATTAGGGCACTGGGTAGATAAAATAAAGGGCAGCATAAGCTCGGCTGTATTAGCTTTTCCAATAATTTTTTTTAGCTGCTCTATCAGATGTGCATTGAACTATTAAAAAAATCTTCTTTCTTTGCTGTAGCATTATTTAGTAACTTTCATAAGTAACTGGGGAATGTTTTCCAAGTGGATCTTTTTGTTATATAGGTTTAACATTAAGGTAATATTTAAATTCATTACTAATTTGCGTATCTTTTATCTAGTTCATTTGTAGGTTAGTATATTATTTAGTGTGGCATAAATACTCTTGATCGTGAGATGGACAATAATTTGCTGACATCAGGTGAGGCTGACAGTGATGGAGTGTGACCCATGTGGAGAGTTGTATGAATGACTGTGTTTGATGAAAAAAACAGGTTAGACATTTATAATCTGTTAAATTACTTTATTTCAGTAAAATAGCTTTGATCTTAGACAGTGTATGTACTGTTTTTATTTATTTATTATTATTTTTTTTTTTGGGTGGGAAAGTGCAGGCATGCCTGTACAGTATATGTACCTGTATGCATAGTATGTGTTTTACAAATTACATTCTGCTCTTTCAGATTGAAGCTGAAAAGATGCCAACTATTGAAAATGGGAAGATGTCAGACACACCAGAACCTGTTCATGAGCTTCCGAAAGATGCAGAAATTGAACCAGTGTTGAAGGAGGAGGCTCATGGGAAGAGAGAAGATATTGAAAATCATGAACAACTGCACAAAGAATCAAGTGAAGGAAGGGAAACAATAGAAGAAAAAGTTATGGGATATGAATTAAGAGAGACAACAAGAGAACCTGCTCTTCAGAAGGTAGATCAGAATATTGAAGAGACAAAGAAAGTTGAGGAAGAAGACTTGTCTGTTCATCACACAGAAATAATTGCCAACATTGGTTTAAAACCAACAGATGCCAGTGATCTGTCTGCAAAAGCTGATGAAGACAGAATTACTATTGACCATCAAGAGAGTACAAAAAGTATAGAAGTAATGAATAGTAGCAGTGTGGAGGTTGTGGATAATAAAGCATTGGATAATAAAACCATAGAAGAATGTGGAGAGAAAACAGAAAAGGAAATAATCAAAAGGGAAGAGATTGATAAGCCTGAAAAGGAACAGGAGAGTGTAAAGATTGAAGATATAGCTAAAGAAAAAGATGGTGATACTCCAAAGAAAGGAGAAAGCAGTAAAATTGACGATGATAATAAGTCAGACGAAGAAGAAAAGAAGGATGAGGATAAGAAGGAAGCATCTGATGAGGAAAACTCTGATTTAACCACTCTTTCTTCTACAGAGGTGACACAGGAGCTGGAGCCTGAAGGTAAAACAGATTTGCATGTTGATGAGAGCAGTGAATCCTCTGGAGAAAGCAATAAAATTACCGACACACAAAAGGAAGAAACCAAAGGAGATAGCACAGTGGAAGTTGAAATGACCAATTTGAAACATGAGGAAAAGAGAGAAGAGGTAAAGGAATGTACTGGTGAGACTGAAGAAAGTGACGAGAAAAGTGTTTGTAGTAAAGAAAAAACAGATGAAGTGGACACAAAAGAAACGTCAGTGGAACAAGGGTCAGGGTTAGGAGAGGTAGCCATCCCTGCTCCACCACCACAAGAGATGATTGCAACCATCTCGGGGAGCCTCCATGAAAAGGACAAATGTGAGAAGGAAAGGGAGGCTAAGGTAATTGATGAGGAAGATATGCCAGTTAGTGATGTGATAACTAATATTTCTGTGAAAAAGGAAGATGTCTGTGATGTTGGGCACAGTCAGTTACAACCTACTATAAGTGAAGTTCAAAATATTTCTGTTTTAGAGGGCAAAAATCAAGAACAGGAAATTAAAGTTGAGACAAGCATAGCACCAGAAAAATTGGAAACAGAACAAGTAAGCAGTAGCATAGAACAGCCCTTTATAGGTACAAGTGATGATATTGTTGTAAGTGAAGCACCAGTGTCAAGTGTGTCAACGTCAGATATTAGTACGCTAGAATTGTCTGTTTCTGATGGTGTAATAACCCAACCTATTCAAGCCTGTGATAATGTACAAACAACTGCTACTTCTGCCTCTTTCCCACCAGCTTCTAGTCCTGTTAGTAGTGCTGTTCAAACTCCTAAAAAAGACTCATTAACTAAAAGTACCAGTCAGAACTTGCCTGAAGATACACCAGAACAGACCAGCACAGAAGTACAAGCGTCAAACACAGAAGTACAAGACTCCTCTACTACTGAGGTACAATCATCTAAGACCGAGGTTCAGGTTCAAAGTTCCACAAGTAAAGAAGAAACTTGTTCTCTTACTCTAGAGGACCGAGGATCTCCAATGAAAGTAGACCCCAAACCAGAAGTTGAAGTTACTTCTAAGGTTGAGACGTTAAATACCTCAAGTACAGAACAGGTGACAGAGAAGCCAGAATGCAGTAAATCTCCACCAAATTCAGAACTGGAGGCTACCACCACCATAAGTACAGAAGTAGCAGTAGAGTCATTGTCATTACCCAAGGAATTTTTTATTTCAAATTCCAGAGACAAACCCAAAGACCAAGAGTCACAAACTGAAGAAGTTGGGGATGATGACCTCAGTAAAGTTGAAACTGAATACAACCCTGAGGTGAAAGTTGAAGATACCATTTCTTGTGGAATGGTGGACAGTGCCCTTTCATGTGGACAGGTGGACAGTGCCCTTTCATGTGGACACGTGGACAGTGCCCTTTCATGTGGACACGTGGACAGTGCCCTTTCATGTACACAGGTGGACAGTGCTCTTTCATGTGGACAGGTGGAAGATGTACTTTCTTGTGGACAACAGATAGACAAGGAGGAAGAGGAGAAAGTTCTAGATGTAGAGGAGACTGTTAAAATTAATGATGGGGTAGACTTAACAAAAGACCAAGCAGACTTGGGGTTAAGGAGGCATGGAATATCTCTCACTGGTCAGAGTACTCTGGAGAGAGAAAAGGACAGACAAAGTGAGTTACTGCATATTTTAGTTTAGTTTTACTCGAGTGTTATTTATACATTATAATGTGAAAAAAGAAAATTGTGAAAATTTTGTTTTGTCATTTTTTTAATATGCTTTTTCTCATTGCAATGTGGGCAGTAACTCTTAGATATAGATTGTATGAAGTTATACAGTAAAACCTCTGTTGGCCATAATAAATTATCCTCAGGCCAGTCTAACAATAAAAAAGGATAAAAGAATACTGATTAAAACTAAAGATACAGTACAGTATATACTGTTGTGCTCAAAAGGCCAAGCTGTAGGTTATTGTAGATGGTTGTAGGAAGGTTTACTGGAGTGTGCTCAGTCAAGGCCTCCACCTCCAGCACTGTACAGAGAACCTCTAGTGAGAGCTAAAAGCTTGGGTGTCAGTTTGGGTGCTTTGATAGTAGGCAGAGAGGTTCTTTATATTTTGAAGGGGTCATGGAAGGGAAGGATAAATGCATTCTGGAGGAACTGGACCTGATTTCAGCATGGACAATACTACTGAGGTGGGAGATGAAGCTAGAAGGAGAATTTGAATTGGACATTCTTGACTTGGGGATGATGCAGCAGGCTTTAACCTCTTTAGTACGGGGAATGCCAGACAATTATATTCAGTACAGAAGGGATCTTGTATCTGTGTGGTTGATAGCTACAGAGTGATATTGCTGGTTGTCTCTCATCTCATTCATGTCTCAGATCACTGTGGTATAAAACCCAGGAGACCTTACTAGTAATTAAAGAATATTGTATACCTCAGACAACCTCTTCCATCTCTCCCTCAGTGTCCAATTCCAAGATAGAAGTTAGGCCACTGTCACTGACAAAGTGCCAAAATCCTATTTTCTCATCTTGTGTACCGTACTGTGGTAGCGTGGGCCATTTTCCGAAGTAAATTTGTGTGTAAAAAGTCAGCCACCTGAAAACTCCATTGTCTAAGATTCAGACCAGAAGAGGTTTTACTGTACAGGATTTATATTTAAAAAATCAGTGTTGATTTTTATAATCACTATAAATTTCAAGTACAGTACAGTACTTACTGTTTTTTTTGTCGTATACAGTATAATGATTTACCCTACAAGATATTTATACTGATCTAAGTCAATCCTCATAGGTGATTCAGAGCGTAAGTCTGCATCTGTTTCAAGAAGTTCCTCTATTGGATCCTCCCAGTCGCACTCCCGTCAAATATTTTCATCAGGACCAACGCGGCCGCCTTTTCGGATCCCTGAATTTCGGTGGTCCTACATCCATCAAAGACTTCTATCAGATGTTCTATTTTCTTTAGAAACTGACATGCAAGTATGGAGGAGGTATGATTGAAAGTGGCACTGGTATACAGTATTTTTATTTTTTTTGTGTGTGTGTAGTATTCATTTTGTTTTCAGATAAGGTTTTCTGTGTATAGTAAGGTTGCTAATGCAGTGCTAATTTTAAGATTTACAAAAGGTGAGATACTAGGTTCAGAAAATTATTAAATGTCTTTGCCCTTTCCTGTCACTTTCTACACTTTTTCTGCAACTAACCAGCCAACTGTTCACCTACGTGAACAAACCACAAGGAATTTAATAAGACTCGGTAACTCATCTGGGGCTGAGGGTGGGAATATTTTTTTGAGAAAATTTGTTATTTTTTGATAATGTTGCATTAACCCAGCACCAAATGATATGGGAATTATGGTGAAATTGCATACTGTCATGATAAAAGGGTCGTGGGATGGGGAATTTCCGTTGAGTCCAGCCAGTCACCTGCTCTACCTCCCTCACACAGAATTCACTTCCCACTCTTCATTTTTCTTATTTTATAGGTTTTATATTTTCTTTATTTCTAAATCAGATTAGATCATTGAAATTATATTTATATTATATACTGTACTGATTTTTTTTAATCAGAAATTATATTTATATTTATATTATATTTTCTTTATTTCTAAGTCACATACGAGGATTCCAGTTTTATTTTCACAACTTTTATGGTTTATGTAAATTAACACTATGGCAGCTGGTGTTTGGCCACGAATTATGAATATTTGACCTCAAAATTTAAAAAGAGGTAGTAATAGGGGTACCTGCGAATTTAAGAACGTGAATTTGTATTTCGCAAATTATCATGACTTCACTGTAGTAGATAGATTTGAATGAGGAGGATGTACTGAAAGATAATATTTTGTGAGGTAGATAATGAATTTAAAGAAAGTGAGAGAAGTAGAGGAGAGTGTAAGTACTTTGTGTAGATTTACAAAGAACTATAAGTGATATTTCCATTAGCCGGAATAATTAGTGCAGAGCACTTCCGGAATGAGAGATTTCCGGGTCACGAGATGACTCTCAAAACCGGAAAATAAACCCTCATCCCTGGAATTTTCTGGGTAGCGGAAAAATATTCTTGGAAGTTCCAGAAATTGTGCATTCCATTATCTCTCGCATCCCCAAAAATCTCTGCCATCCCCGGAATTTTCCAAGTACTGTACCAGAAAATTTTTCTCAAAATTTCAGGAAAATGAACCTGATTTTCACCTCTCAAACCAGGGAAAAACTCCCCTATCCCCAGAATTTTCCAGGTACTGTGAAAATTTTCTCGGAATTTTCCATAAATTGTGCCCCTCGGATAATCGTTCCCAAAGCTGGAATTTTCTGGAAAATTCCGGCTTTGGGAACGATTTTCCGAGAAAATTTCAATTACGGATATTGGAGAGTTCCGGGTTTGATGGATTCCAGCTAATGGAGATATTAATATTTAAAAAAAAAATTGATTGAAGATCATTTTAAATTATACACGTATTACCATGCAAGAGTAAAACTAGGTCATTGGTGAAGGTTGTTTTTTCAGTAACAGTAGATTTAAAACTGGTAACAGAGTTTTAGAGACACTAGAGGAAATTTTAATACAGTGCTGTGGGAACACTAGGTTTAAACGGGACTGTGAGTAACAGTTAGCAAATTTAGAAAAAGTAATTTATTAGCCATTTAAAGGATGAAAAGGGTTGATAATAGACAGAATAAAGATTGATGAAATACATCAAGCATGTAGTTTACATTTTATACAGTTAAAAGACTTCATGGAAATAAGCACCCGACAGCTTTGTCAGTTATCCTTTTTCTGTTGTTGTTTACCTGCACTGTCTCAGCTCACAGGAAACTGTGAGCTGCCTATGTGCCTACGTGCACTAAACTGTATACCTATATTGTCTATATTCATTGTGAACTGTATAGTTTCTAAACATGCTTATCCAATTGTAAACTTGTATAACAATTTTACTGAATGAATGTTATTATTATTATTATTATTATTATTATTATTATTATTATTATTATTATTATTACTATTATTATTATTAATATAGTTATTATTATTGTGTAATTGAATGTGTTTATTTTCTTTTACAGCCATTCTACAAAAAGTGTGTTGGACTTTGTGAACAACAGTGAAAATGCCATCTTTGTTGTCAACACAGTCCATCTCATCTCACAACTGGCAGATAACCTCATTATTGCATGTGGAGGTTTATTACCTCTATTGGCTTCTGCTACCTCACCCAATGTAAGAATTTGAAAGGATTTTTTTTTCTGTAATATGCTTTGTGAGTATCTCCCAAAGAAAATTTTCCTCTGCACATTGACACCCATATGTTATATAACATTATGAGCCTACAAACATACATAAATACCCACTCACCCACCGTGAAGATATTTTCATCAAAAGTAAATCATGTAACACAGCTTTAGAGGAACATGCAAATGCACAACTCTACTTGCTATCTCCACTGTACTACTTATTCAGAACACTTTAACCCAATAGTTATCATTAAGTGTAATTAATTACACTGCTTAATTTTTTGCTCATTCTTTTTACCTTTAAACTTTTAAACCGGTACAATCATTCAACCAATTTATAAAATTATTTTAGAATTGCTGTATTTGCGTTTAAGTGATTGTTAATAAAGTTGGGGATGAGAACTGTTATCATAGTGACTGATTTTTGTGCAGACTAGTACAGGTACAGTAAAAATAATAAGGTTTCATGCAGTCCTTAGTTGACTTTAACCTTTTGCAAGAGAGTGCATCTGTACACTAATAAAATAATTTCACTTGTCCGCATAAAGCACATTTTTGAAGAGACCATAATTTATTTTTTAAACAATCTGTGCTGTTACACGACCTATGGGTTACACTTTACATATACAGTTATCCCTCGTTTAACGATGGGGTTGTGTTCCTGAAAACCTAACATTAAGCAAAATTATCACTAAATGAGTGATAACAGCGAAGCATGGAGGGTGAACAACAGGTTTAAACGACAGGGCAGTAAACACTGAGTACAGTTTTCCCTTATAATGATAATTCTGTAAATGACTTTGTAAAAGTGGATTCAAAGTTAAACGATTTATTAATACCAAAAATTCTGTATAGACGATATAAGCCTATTTCGAACAAATTTACAGTTGCATACATAAAATATTAAAAAAAATTGCTATGGTAAACAATAAATATGATACATAGTATGTATGTCATAAAATACAATAGAACATATTTCATGTACAAAAATTAGACCCTTTCGCACTAGAACCATCCTCTGGGCGATGTGATACAATTCTACTGGGCAGTCACCTGGTTGATTTAAAGATGTGTGACTGCTGCTGCGTGTATGCCATTACATCACTTCAGACATTTATAATTTAAGAATACTGATACATTCCAGAATGAATTGGATGTCTTGGAGCCCACACAGGGAATGGGAGTGGAAGTTGCCGTGTCATTTCTGCACCGATTAGTAAATATGGCAGATGTTCTTGTGTTTGCTTCTTCACTCAACTTTTCTGAGTTGGAAGCAGAGAAAAACATGTCGAGTGGAGGAATCCTTAGACAGTGTTTACGCTTGGTATGTAAACGCCACTTTCAACCTTTGATGACTGCAGTTAATGTTAATAGATGAATGAAATATAATCTCATGAATTGAATAGATTTTTTCTTTTATTATTCAAAGGAAATAGTGATACAATACCTGTACTGTATATTATATGTGATATGCCAGATGCCGGTAATCTTCCTTTCTTAGTTTAAATTAAGTATTGTAGATACATTAGAATTTTTTTTTATAATACTGTATAATGAGAGAATTTTTACACAATATAAAGGTGTTTAATGATATTTTCTGAAATCCAGGTTTGCACTGTGGCTGTGAGAAATTGTCTTGAATGTCGTGAACGGACGCGACTTCAAGATGTAAATGGTGCTGGTGGTAATGGCATCAAACCTATCAACAAGTCGAGACACATTCACTCTCTTATAAGAGGTGCTCAGGCCTCGCCAAAGGTAAAAAATATAAAAGTTTCAGTGTTTACAGTGAAGTTAAATTCTCTGTAGTGTAATAATTTAGGCATTATGAGGTTGCTGTGGATTAAGAGTGAACTTGACTGCTGAGTTAAATTGGAAGAATTGGACAAGTGTACAGTATTAACTTTGTTATTTTGAATTTATTTTTAATGATAGTAAAATATGTTGTGATTAAGACTAATGTAAGCATTTACTAGAATGTGCTGGTACCTCCCAAGTAGTACTGTACCTACAGTATTCATGCCCATATCTTTGTACTGTACAGTATATAAGCTCAAATTTGTTGAGGCACATTGTACTGTATATAAATCGTGTGAGTGTAGAGACATAAAAACTGTAGTGTTTCAAGAATGAATTGAATAAATAGAATAACAAAAATGAAGATTAAGATACCATATACCCTGTATGCTGTATATACTTATATATACAGTATCTATGTTTGGCAAAATAAATACATTAAGGAGTTTATTTAAGATGGAATGGCTATGAGGAATCTGTGTAGGAAGGCAGGTTAGTGGTGAAAATACATATTAAGTTAATCCTTCCTTTATCATTCCATGAAGATTAAGATGTGAATAAAGGTAGATTAGACGATTTGATAAATTTTGAATAATAAAAAAAATTGAATAATAAATAAATGTTAACTGGCATTAAAATACAATTGAAAAAGTGAAAGGTGACAGTAAAGGAATAATAAGTGGTTTATTGAACCTCATGGTCGAGTGAGAGAAACTGATAGGTGGTATTGATATTAGAGAAATGAGACCCATGTCAAAGAAAATAAAAGTCGGAGATGTTAAAAGAAAAATTGAGTAGACATAATTGTAATGATGTTAATCATGGTTAAAATAGCAAAAACCAGATCATAAAAAGCAGAAACTATATCCTTGAGGGCAATGTGTGAGAAAATAGGATGCAGGGAATTTAAAATAATGAAGTTAAGAGCTGTAGTAGAGAGTGATGTGTGGCAGAGAGGAGATCAGGGTTTGCTGTGGTGGTGTGGACATATTTAGAAAATGAGAAGATTAGTCAATCTAGTGTATAATTAAACTTAAATTCTAGGAGTTTGGGTGTGGACATCAAGGCAGTACAGTAAGTTTTGAATGACTTAAGTGCACGACAAGAAGAGATTTTTGGAGGTGGACACTACTGATAGGTAATGCTAGGTTGTGTGAAATGGCATGGATAAACCAAATAGATGTTTGGAACTTTATGAAAGGGGAGTACCATAGCAGAACACCTCAACCACAGTCGTGAGATTGAATGAAAGAAAATTAATGAAGTGTGTGTGTTCTTGATTCCAGACACCCTGCATCATAACAAGAGAAGACTTGGCAGAGTGAAAAGAAAAGAAGTCTTTTATAAATTTTTTTTTTGCCAGATTCAAGCCACAAGAAATGAAGTCTTTTATAAATTAGGTTTTTCTTGCCAGATTCAAGCCATAAGAAATGAGAATAGATAATAGATGATAGATTTTAGATATTGTTGAACATCTTTTGCCTAACTTGACCAGTTGAGTAAGATGTCCTATTAATTGTGGTTTATCTTTTGTGCAGAATATTGTTGAGAATCTGGGCACGCAGAACAGCCCTGTGAGAGATCCCGAGAAACTCCTCCAAGACATGGATGTCAACAGATTAAGAGCTGTTATATACCGTGATGTGGTATGTATACAGTACCTGTACTTCTTCCTCTTTTACTCATGGTGAGGTGTGTTATTTACTTAGGACTTTTTTCCTTTACTATCATTTATATGGTATACCTGTACATACATGACACTTGCTACTTCCATCTTTCCTGTGCATGTAAAATGGTGGTGTTCAAAGTTTTTCTGAACAACTGAAATCCTGCATATCTAAAACATATTCGAGATACAACACCAGCAACTCTACCAACATGTGAACTTAGAAAAATGTAATTAAAATAAGGATGCACTTAGGAATTAAATTTAAACTTACCCCTCTGAGTAAAAGTGATAAGAAGGATAAATTGTATCGACATAGATACTGTACTGTAATAAAAAGATAGAAAAGCCATTTCATTTAACTTTTTCAAGGTTTTCAAATGCATGTCATGTATAAAATTTGGCGACTCTGTGTGCAAAAAATATGCTAAATTTGGGCTATGTTTTGAGTATGATTTAGGCTTATATGCATCATTTACCAGACAGCAGAGAGTGTGACATATCAAACAGTAGGAGTATCTCACTGTGGGGTGAGCTGTCAGGACCCTAAGAGTAAATTATTTTAATTCACATTTTCACATTTATTGACTTTAATTTTAGAATACAGGTATCTTGTTTTGAAAAACATCCCTCCTTTTAAATTTTCTCTTAATGAAGCAAGGATGGAAACCTTTCTTCACCCAGCTCAGTTTAGACCAGTACTTGATGAAAGACTAGACAAGCACTGGGCAGACCGAAAGCTAATGTAATGCTAACCATTACCATGAAGCAAGCTTCGATCCTTGCTTCTGTTGGTGATAACTATGTCTTATCAACCATGTGTTAATGACAATTTTTCTATTTTGCAGGAGGAAACCAAACAAGCACAGTTTTTGTCGTTAGCAATTGTTTACTTTATATCTGTGTTAATGGTGTCAAAGTACCGAGATATTCTTGAACCTCCCACGAACCCGCCCTCCTCACCGCCACCTCCGCCACAGGCTGCTCACACCAATGGTGCATTTACACAGCACCATTTCTCAGGTGAGCTGTCATCTGTAGTTTATTATTATCTTTTAGGCAGGAATATGAAAACATGTTGGTGTAGTGTGTGTTGTATTGAATAATGAGCTGTATAATAGAATTGTTATGTACTATATTAAAAAAAAAGAATCTCCGCATTCTTCTTCCATTCTCTTCTTTCTTGAGGTAATTTTATCCATGATAATAGATACATAGATAATTTTATGTAAGAGATTAGAATAACTGCTTAAAATTTGTAGCTTATCACCCGAATAACTAGAGAGCTGACCCGTGATGAAGAAGTTAAAAGTGCTTTTGTGTGCGAGTGTCCATCTATCAGTTTTTGTTTGTGTGTATGTGCAGATGCATGCAATGTTGATACAGACAATAAGAAATCCTAGAATTTACATGTACATCTTTCACTCTAGGTGGTTGTAATGATTTTTAACATAATTAAAAACAATACTGAGCCTAAGATATTTCTTGCACTAGTTGTTTCTTATTGGACAGCTATGTATACATAACACAGGTACATAAATGCCTATGAGTTAATGTGGTTATGGTGAATGATACTAAGATTGAAATCTGGAAAAAAATTAATTCTGTGAAAAAGGGCATTTTCGTGTGAATGCACATCAGTATTTTCTCAAGACTTTAAAAATGTAATTTTTATTTATTTAAGCTGATATTTTATTCATAACTGTGTGGTACTTGTTCTGGATTATTTTAAAATTTTTTGTAAAATTTCTTTGATAATTCTTCATCAGCTTCCATTGACAAAGAAAAAGCAACCAAAGAGACTGAAAATGATAAAGAAAATGAGGTGGTGGTACATTCAATAGACAAAGAAGCCACAGATGCAACAAAAGTACTAAATGAAATTGGTGAAAAATCTGAGAGGAGTAAAGAAGAGGCTGCTATTTTGCCCACTGAAATACCTACAACTATTTCTGCCATAGTCTGCAAGGATATGGAGAAGTCAAAAATTCCTGAAGTATCATCAGTATCTGCAGTATCCCTTCCTACATTGACTTTATCTGTGTCACAATCAAATCTCAAGCAGACACAGCCTGCAGCAGCTGTACAAGCATCATTATCTGTTGAAAAGGACCAGACTGTGGGTGCAGTAGGTCCCTCACATGGTGGGAAGGATGTGTCACAGCCCATAAAAAAAGATGGTCCTGTTCTTCCATCATTTTATCAGACATTAGATCCAAAGTATATGCCAGGAAGTTCTTCGACTGGGTTGTTTGGGAAGGCAAAAGAAAAGAATTGGAAGCTTCCATTCTTTGGGGGTCGTGGAATGTTTCAGAAAAAGGAACAACCACAACCTTCTGCGGCACAGGAATCTAAAGGTAGTCCAGCTGTCAAGAAGCACAAGAGTGTGGAAGGTACTTAGTAGAAATATGGAATCACGTAGGAACTTTGAACCATATGAGCACCTGCTATCTGCGCTGTTATATTTCTAGTACTGTACTGTTTTGAATATTATATTGATTAAATAGCTGTCTCTTGTCTCAAACTTTACAGATGTACATGTACTTATTAGTGGCTTTAGTAAATGCAGTAGTGTCCTTTCACTATATGTACCACTGTATAATTTGCACTACTGTACTGTACATGGATCATAGCCAGCCTCGATAAATTAAAAGGTATACTGTATATAGAACATCGGAGTAATTCTGTTGTGTTTCAACATAATAGAATGGTCATTCATTTTTGATGAGTTGGTTAGAGGAACGAGAGTATTGTTACAGAACTTGAGTGGTTGTTACTTTGATATCTTTCTAATTTATTTATTTGCATAAAAGATATTAAAATCTTCATTAAATATTCTGGAGCACTGTAGTATGATTTTTTTTTTTAATTTTAAATGAATTTTGTAAGTAAAGCAATTACATTTTAAGCTGCTTAAGTCAACTTTATGGATGCTGACCAATATGAGTACCGTAACCCTTTTGCCAGCCCTTGTTTATGATTCTTTAAGAAATTGTCATGTTATTTACTTTTCTGTCATTTTCTTGCTTTTATGTAAAATTTCTGGTATTTTGATTTTAGTTGCAATAGGATGTTAGCACCTTATTTTGTTGAGAAAACTGTTGTGTTCTGTATTTGTGGTAAATTCATCCAGAGGGCTAATCTATAGTAATGTGTTTTGTATTAGTGTAATTTGTGATAAGTAAAGTTTCCTTGTAGTCATTTGCCGATCCTGTCCTTTATTTTATGTTGTTCATACTGTCAGGGTTTTTATCATGAACCAACTGTTGGTCAAAATGAATAATTAAATTGATAATTGACCTGATACATACTGTACTTTTTCTTGAACATAATCTTCATTTATCTGTGTGTTTCTCTTGCTGCAATATCTATTTCTGTATTTCTCTTGTTGAGCAGAATTAGAATTATTAATATTATTTTCTTTAAAGGTACAGAACGCTCTGGGGAAGTTGATGAAGATGGAGAATACGAAGTCATCGTTGTTGATCAACACAACTCCTCCATCCTCGCTTCTGAACATTGTTCCACTGCCTCCTCTGGTCCACCCTCCCTCAAGGTAACCATATTTATTACTCTACTGCATACTTCTGTTTCTTATGTATTCAGTATTTTAAAATTTTGGATCCTGTATGCAAATAAGATCAGAAATATAACCTGCATTACTTTCTCTCCTTATGACCACCAGCAGGAGCATCTTGGACTGGTTATTGTCCACTGCAGATTGTGTGTCAATTTAAGAAATCTAATATTTGATCTGGAAGTTAGAGTATGATAATTTACTACTATTAGTCAATGGTGATTGCTCTACCCCATTATATGAAGTTGAAAATTAATCCATTTTATAGGTGCTGTTGCTGTGATATTCTCAAGCACCCAAGTCATTTTGTTGACAATATTTTTCCAGTTGATTGTACAGGTACACTATAGGTGTGCTGTCACTCATAACAGTGAATTGTCTTTCTGAAATCAGTAAACTTGAGGAACAAAAGACAATCAGTGGTTAAGTTGGTTGCTTACTCTAGTAAGTAATATTTTGTTAAATTTGCTTTAATAGAACTTGTAGAACAGGTAATGTTTCCTTTTCTGTACTTTGAAATGGCGAGGATGTTGAGTGAATAGACCTATCATAGGTATGGTAATTCTAAACACTAATTCTGGAAATTTTACAGAACTTCATAATATTTAGAAGAACCTACATCTGCTTTTGGCTTACGATAGTCAATTAACCTTTATATGATTAATCTAAAGCCATCAAATCATAGTGACCTACAGACACCAGGTTAGAATACTTGTATGAGGAGATGACTGGGAGAGGAAGAGAAGTTTATTATATACTGTATTAGTAATGTTTTCCACTTAGTAAAATTTTTTATTTTTTTTTCAATTAAGATGTATTAGTCAGCTATTAGGCTTGTATGACAACTGAAAGTTAAGGGATTAG
Organism: Homarus americanus; assembly: GCF_018991925.1. Taxonomy (NCBI): domain Eukaryota; kingdom Metazoa; phylum Arthropoda; class Malacostraca; order Decapoda; family Nephropidae; genus Homarus; species Homarus americanus. The sequence goes on from NW_024739413.1 coordinate 503,039, forward strand.
CTTTGGTTGAAATGTGGATGAGGGGCTAATAACAGATAATGAGCAAAGTTGAGGGTAGGAGGTCTAGGGGAAAGCAAAGACTGGGATGGATGAATGAAATTAAAAGCTCGGTCTCCAGAGAGATACATAATCTCGGAGGATTGGTAAAAACAGCCTGAAAACTTTTAGAGCGAAGAACTGTGGTCGCCAACCCTCAGATATCAGTACAGTACTCAGATTGATTGATTGATTGATTGTTGAAATGTAGTGATTAATGTTGACTGAAAAACTTGGAAACAAAATTTTTTTTTAATGTTTGAAGATATATATTGACAAAGATTAGGAGACAAGGAATTTATTTATCTAACATGACTGCTCCTCTGATAAGTGTGGTGCCTGTAATATCTTTATTTATGTGACAGTAAACACTAACATGATGCTGGTGGGTTGTGAATGTAAGTAGCATAACAGCACTAATTCTCTGTTAATAACACTGAAAGCAACTGAGCACAGCAAATAGTTAGTGACAAGTAAGAAGTGAGTGTCTGTTAGGTGTGCAATGTATTTGTGTCACAGTATCAGTAGTTTCAGTAAAACTGATTAGTTCCCAGCATACAACCTTGAGTAATCTGCTTAATATCATGAACCAAAACTACTAACCTGGCCTACTTGGTCTCTCCCCAGTCTAACCACACTCTAGGAACTGGCCCTGTCCCTAAGTATGGTTGTAATGCCTATGGAGCTAAGGTTTCTAAACCAGTAGCTCGCAACAACATGATAAACCCTAAGGTAAAAAAAGTGGTAGAGTATCTTCGTGTTTGATAGAGTGCTCCTGATTATGCTTTTGATGAGGATGTGTTTCTTCACCCTGCTTCTGTTTGCACAATTTATTTTGTTGTATTAGATGTTTTGATGTTTTTATTACAAAATGGTCTCAAAGATGTGTTAACTGCATCTCCAGTAGAGTTTTGATGTGTTCACCTTATTTCATACACTTTTCACCTTTCCATTACTTTGCACTGAAGTTGTGTACCAAGAAATGGCCAGTACAGTACACATATAAAGCAAGCTCATACAAAGTGAACCCAGGGTCACACATCAGACTCACCTACCTCGTGGTATGAAATTATTTATAATTTGGATTTCAATATAAATACTGGCTAGAGTTTCTTGCTAGGGGCATCTCACAGAGATGTGAGGGTGATCATTGCAATTACTTGGGTACAATTAGTCAAGTGTACAGTTGCGAACAAAAGTCTCCCACCCCATCCCCATAGTGAGACTGAGCCAAAGGAAAGTCTCCAAACTTACTTACCTTGACTGTCTTCTGGTGCGGGTGTGCTGTTTCATTTCATTTGGAGTTAATACTGCTTCAATTTGGGAGGAAGTGACCCTTTGTTTGTAACTGAACCTGAAACAGTACATTGTGAGAGAGAGACCACTTTACACTGAAATCACCATATGGGTATTGAGTATGGTGCAGGGGAGTGTCATACATCTAGTAATCATGCTTCCAGGATGCAACAGGCTTCCCAAAATGTTTGATGGGGCATAAAATTTGAATTTAGCACAGTCTTAGCTAAGGACCCTTTTCATTTAGCAGTGTAAAATTTAAGAGTGAATCTGTGCAAAGTGAAGGAAGGGTGAACTGTATTGAATTTCTCCTAGTTATGTCCTCTATGTGATTAAGGGGGTGAAATAACCAGAATCTCATCACATCTTTCTGCAGAAAACTCCCTAGCGTGAAGCAAATGTAAAATTACATGACATCATTAGGGATTCATTCATCTTTGTATAACAGATTGTGCTATTCTTTTATCTTTAATTTTGCCAGTGACTGCTCAGTCACTCTGAGGAATAGCTTGAGGCACAATGTATTGCAAAAATATCTTCATAAGTGTAAAATTACACTTTTGCTACTCTGTAGAAGTGTGCCGAGGGTATTTAAGGTGCAACTAGTGTTGCAATATTAAAAAAAAAATCTTGTTTCTATAGAAACTTTCTGCAAGTTCTTGATACTTTAAAAATTTTTTTTACTGAATTATATCACACTTCCTGTTTTTCCCCCACACATTTCAGCTTTCAACTGCACCTGCTATTGTATCATTCTTTTTTCCTAGGAATTCAAGAATTGCTGTTGCACAAGAGCTTTTGTGAAGCTTTTTATTTTGCTTGAAAGATGAAAATTATAATAGTGATGTTCCTTTTTTATTGTATTCTTTTATAGGCATATTGAAGCATTATTAATTGGTGATGGTTTTGGCAAATGAGGCATGCTGGACTTTATGCATAGGTAATTATGAAAATATTTTGGGTGTTAAAATATTGATAATGATGTTTGATTTTTTTATCATATTCTGTTATCTTATGAAAATACGACAATACAACACTGTACAGTAGTTCATTCAATTTATAATTTGTGTATGTTTGTTGTAAGTAGTTTGTGTGTGTGTGTATATGTTGCATTCTCTGTTTTCCATGTATTTATGATATAGTTTTATACAGTATAGTCTGGATTTACTCGGTTTTTGTTTACGCGTTTGGTCATTTAAGCGGCACCTTGCCAGAATGAAATGTTTTAATTACGCGGAAAATTTCATCATTTACGCGGGTGAAGTATAATTTGTTTATTTACTGAAGATATATATGTTTTTAGCTCATAAAATATATAATTTACATTGCTGGAATCCTTACAAGATGGTGATCATTTTAAATATACCTAAGCATCCTAAAATTTGCATTAGACATACAAATTTTAGATGTAATTTAAGAAGATGATGAAAATGAGCAAAAATTTTATCTTTTGTGCAAAATATATGACGTTTACATTCAAAATATTCCCTGTCCTGCAAGGAATCCAGCAATGTCAATTATATTATCCTAACTTTAGTCTGAGGTATTATTTATTACAAAAAATGTAAATATACTGTTTTCCCAAACATTTCTCTGGTAGGGAGGGAAGGACCCAGCGAGTGTGGGGGGGGGGGGGAGTTGAGTCCATTATTTGAATGAACATTAACCAGTGACTGTATTTCTCTTAAATATTAATTGTGTGTGCATACCATCATAAAATTAAGATGTTATTTTTACTACAACATATGTATTGTGTCTGAAAAAGTGTAGTTTGGGGGTCGGCCCAGTCTATTTCAATTAATCCCATATGTTCTGTTATTTCATTTACGCGTTTCTCGTTTTACGCGGACCTCCACGGGTTCAATTGACCGCGTAAATCCAGACTATACTGTAAGTGATAAGAATTATAATGTATAAGAAGACTAAAATTGGAGAAAGTTATGTTTTAATTACAGTATAGAAGTTGTATCTTGTCTGCTCATTATAACAGTGATGTCTCCGTTAGCTGGAACATTTGGTGCAGAGCACTTCTGGGAATAAGAGATTTCCGGGTAATGAGACAACTCTCTCAAAGCCGGAAAAAAATCCCTCATCCCTGGAATTTTCCAAGTAACGGAAAAATTGTCTCGGAAGTTCCAGAAATTGCCCATTACATCATCTCTTGAAACCAGAAAAATATCCCCCATCCCCAGAATTTTCTGGGTATGTACCGGAAGATTTTCCTCCGAATTTCCGGAGAATGAGTCTGATTTTCATTTTCTAAAACCTGGAAAAAACTCCCCAATACAGTGATCCCTCGGTTAACGAGCGCCTCGGCTAACGAGATTTCGGTTAACGAATTACCTTCCATAAGATTCTTAACTTCGGTTAACGAGCAATCCCTTGATTAACGAATTTCTTACGAGTGCCCCTCCACATGTTTTCGCTTGCATTTGGCGGTCCACCAGCTGTAGTATTAGTCCGCCAATACAGTAATCGGTTCTAGGGCTTAAATTCCTTACTATTTTAGTAAATATCAGTAAGGTTGTACCATTCAATAATTTTAAAAGTTTTATATAAAATTTTTTAGTAATTTTAACAATTATTGAAGATAATCGAAGTATAGGAAGCTAGTTTTTTGCGAGCCAAATAGCCTGTCAGCACACCATACAGGCGTCAGTCTCTGTGTCTTTTCAGTGGAGGTAACATCTTGCTTCAGAATCTCTTCATCATAAATACCTTCTTTTCTGTTTCCAAGCAAATTATTGGTCATTTTGAAATTTATTTTACATATTGACAATATATAATGCAGTGCAGTGTTGATTTAAAGAAAATAATCTTGAATTACACCAAGTGAACTAAAATTTTATGGGTGAAATGGCGCCATGGGGTGACTTCTCTTCCACCCAATGCCTTCTCTTCTCCCTTCTCCTCCACCCCCATTCTAATTCCCATCATCATCATCATCATCCAGAAGCCTTCTACATACACACCTCAAAGTAAGTGTACTTTACTACCTTTTTTGTTGACTTTAGGCAATTTTCGGTGAGCTGGGACCAATTACCCAAAAACCCATTGAAACAATGGTTTCGTTAACGAATTTTTTGGTTAACGAGCAACCTTCTGGAACGAATTGTGCTCGTTAACTGAGGGACCACTGTACCTGGAAATTTCCGGAATTTTACGGAATGTGCCTCTCGGAAAATTTCAATTCTGGCTATCGGAGAGTTCCGGGTTTGAGAGATTGTGGTTAACGTAGATATTGCTGATATTTACATTATTTTATTACATTTCTAAAAAAATGTAAATTTTTCAGGGATCTGAGGTTGGTGAGGCGGGCAGTGACGTAGGCTCAGGAGCTGTCAGCCTCAATGAGGAACAAAACTCACAGCCAACTGATGATGCATGGACAGATGTCAACCTCAATGATGGAACACCTGATGAGATTGATGCAAAATCTCAAAAGTCTGGTAAGTAAACATTGCCAGTACAATAAGCTTCGAAGGTAATCTTTTACATTGGAGGCACAGTACCCCTGACAAGCCATGGGCATCCCATCCCTGTCAAGGTTATTTGACTTATATTAATTTCAAAATCCATGAAAATAGTAATAATATTTTATTCATACAAATAAAATAAATAAATATAAACAAGGTACCTGCACTGTACTGTATTGGGCTAGTTATTGAATTAGACAATAGTACTGTAGTTATTTATGAACTTGCTTATGGAAAATGTTGCGACTCACTAGAAGCTTCTGGAACGGCAACAAAAGGGTTTAACTTGCTGTTAGGGAACTCTTAATTTCTAAATACAGTACAGTAGACTGTATCTAATTTTCTTTTTTGTTTTTTTTTAAGTATGTATGCAAGAACAATGGTGTATTATGTAACTCAAGAAGTAAAACAAACATTCATCTGAGTATTTGGTGTTTTTTTGGCTTATAGTCATTGTATAGTGTTTTTAGTTGGAGTCTGGAACAATGTGATCTGAGTTAGGAAAGGGTTTTCCGGAATAGGAGCCCTTTTGTAAATGAGGGACTGCCTTTATACAGTAGCACCTGAAATTGCCTAGCTTATACTACAGATGGGCAAGGGAAGACCTAATTGAGGTGCATGGCATAAACATCTCAAAGGGCACTTTTCAGTCGAGTGTTCTTACCTGGAGCTGGCGGACGCTCGCCCCACAAGGGCTCACAGCTCAAGGTTGTAGGGCAAACTTTTTTGGAGTGTGAGTTGTGAACTCCTGGAACAACCTGCCAGAGTGTTGTGACGGCTCTGAGTGCGAGGTGTTTCAAGACCTCACTTGACCAGCACTGCAGCAGGTTCTCAGATAAATTCAGGAGCCAGTGCCTGCCCAGTACTTACGTACAGTGCATAACAGAGATGTGACCGATTGCCCAAGCAGCTAACGAGCCGATCAGTGGTGAAGAGGATAAAAGTAAATTAAAAAGTAAAAAAAAGTTATAAACTTTGGTGAGAACCTATTTCATATATTCTTTTAATATGAATTGTGCATTTATTTGAAAAGTGTATATTTAACACATATTTAGTTAATTTTTTTATATTCGAGGTTTCCATGAAAGTTTAACACATTGTTAACTATTATTTGTATCTTAAAGCACTGATGACATAGTAAATATTTCAGTTGGTGATAATACTTCTTTGGTACTTAAAAACACAACTGTAAATACTGTAATACTTTTATTGGTTACTTACAGTGTATGGTGTGCCAGAGACTGGTGAGATGCCACAGCTACAAACACAACCATTGCCTACCCAACAGTCCCAATCACAATCACAGCAGCTATCACAACCTCAATCCTTATCACAGCCAGACCCTCAGCAACAGCTCTCTGGTGGCCAAATCTCTGTACTTTCTTCTCCGTCCAACATGCCTGATCCAGTAACTTCTACTGTAAAGCACCACCGACCAGAGGACCTCAACATCAAGCCTTTCCTTCACTCTGACCTTCCCATCCCAACGCCGTCTCGTGAAGCATCTCTCACACAGAAGCTGGAGATGGCACTGGGGTCTGTGTCCCCACTCCTGCGGGAGATAATGGTGGATTTTGCTCCTTTTCTCTCAAAGACCCTTGTGGGTTCCCATGGGCAGGAGCTTCTCATGGAAGGTAAAGGTGAGGCTGTGGGGTTCTTTTTTTGTTTTATCCCTGGTGTGTTGTGGTGAAGTCATCCCTCCCCCAGACAGCCACGTTAGTTACCGTTTTGAAAGTATCTGGTAATATTTCACATGTATCTTTTTTAATTTTTAGATTAGAATTCAAAATCCCTGTACAATAAACCCTTGATATCCACAATGTCCCAAGTTTACCATATCAACAGACCATGACAGACAAATTTATACTGTACCATGTTATCCAATTCGGTTCTGCCATTTCATGGGAGGTAGTGATACGAATATTGAAAAAGTTTATTTATCCAGAAAAATACAGATACAGTCCATAATAATAACAATATGGTATGGGCAAATAATGTACAAGTAATTCACAATGTACAGCCCTTATAGATTTTTTCAGGTCTGAGACAGATCGCAATATTTGCGATTTTGTTCAAAATCTCAGTATAGGTACTCCTGGGCATGCCAACTCCGTATATATCATCGAAAGTTCGATTGCGGAATAATTAGTGGTCGTAATGACGCTTGGAATATTTTAATGACCTTTTTCTCAATTCTAATTACTGTACTCGCCAACTATTGGTTTCCGAGGTGATTGGTTGGTGCTTTTACGTTCTTCTGGATGTACTTAATTACTGAAATTAATCCCACCAAATTTCAAGTCTGAGAGAAAGTCATATTTGGGTGAAAAGACATGTAAGGGATCACAAAGGATGAGGAAAAATAACGGTATACGTACACCTTTTTGTGCTATAATCTAATACAGGGTATATGTAAAGTACAAATATTAGTACTGTATAGAGTATGATATAAATAATCATTAACTTACATCAAACACACAGCACTATTTTTTTTGTCTCTTGAATTATAAAGTAATATTGCCATGGATTCTATATCCATATGCAGTAGAAATCGAGGGTTTACTGTATTTAGTTAAATTACCTGCATGACTGTGTTCTGCACCACTTATCAGAATTTCTGTAGTTTAAGCATGTTGATGTGTTAATGAAGTTACATTTACCTAATACGTACCACTGCATTACTAGATTCCCCTTAACTTTTTTTTACCATTTCAGGTGATTGAAAATTATTGAATAGTGTTTACATTTCTTGGTTAGTTAATATGGTTAAGGAGTATATACTTGGAAGCTTAATACATTATACTGTAGACTCAAACAAATATTGTACTAGTGTCCATTAGTGTGGTATGTAATTCAACTTATTATTTGCATAGGGAGATGACGTATTTGTATATTAAAGTAACTTTCTAGCTATCTTAATCAGGATCTGTGAGTGTTGTGCTGTACAGATTTATGCATAGGATTCAAGTAACTTAATGTACAAATGGAAACTATTTTGTATGCTTCATAAGTGAAATACTGTATAGTGAAAACTAAGCCTTTGCATTAGTGGCTTTATACTGTACAGTATTTTCGGATAGGCAGGTAGTGTTTGATTATCTCCGGGAGTTATGACCTTGCCAGTTGTTCCCACCCACTGTGTTGGTATTATGAAGGGCATCCAGCCATAAAACTTTGCTTCAACATGCCTGATGGCAACCAGGTCACCGGGGCTGTGCCCATCCATTGGTCTCGACTGCATTTTCTAGGCTAACATCCTGGGTTTGTAGTGGTGAGCAGTGGGGGAGGGGGGGCATCCCATTCTGGTTTTACCTCACAGTTGCCATCAGGTAAATGCTGCTAACATTGATGATAATGATATGTGAACATATTATTGTGTATCATGTTTTTTATCTTATTTTTTCTGGAAAATATAATACATTTGTTTTCATTTTTTTTATTATGCATGCACACTTGGTTTATTCGGCTGTACAGTATATTAAATGAAACTTGCATGTTTTTAAAGAGACATGGTCTTTGTAAACCAGCATCTTAGTTACTGAAACTGTTCAATAATATTATCAAGTTCCTGAATGCATTTGGCTTACCCAAGCATGATCTGTATGTTGCAAATATGTACAGTATAAACCTTTATCTATTTACTATTTTCTTAATATCTACAGAACAAATACAATTAGAGAGAATATTAAAAATCCTGTTATGTACTGTACATCTAAAATATTACTATTTCACAACTCACCCATAATGCATTTTCTCTTAGTTATGGGGTATACTAAACTATCCTTTAAATAAAATAAAAAAAATTCCGGGCACAAACCATAACACTGATGTTGTGGAAAATACATAAACATTATCCAGTGCTATAGTTCACTCTCATCTAGACAGGGAGAAAATGAAGACTTGTTCATTCTCCTCCAAGAACTGCACTCTTCTAGCAGGCAGACATCATAATGAACACTCGTTCACTCTCTTCATAGAGTTGCTTACTTCTGACAGGCAGACACTGAAGATATATTACCCTTCTAACAGGCATCAAAGGAAGTCTCTTTAGTTCCCTCCATTGTAATAGGAAGACAATCCATGAATCATCATTCTTTTACTACGTAGTCTTTTTAACAATTTTCTTTACTTCTCAGGACTAATGACCTTCAAGCACAGTCAAAGTGTAGTGGAACTTGTGATGTTGCTGTGCTCACAGGAGTGGCAAAACTCTCTCCAGAAACATGCAGGACTTGCCTTCATCGAGTTAATTAATGAGGGAAGGTAAGTCTACACGGTGTTATGTTCTGTAGATCCATGAATATGTGAGGGGCACTTTCCAGCAGCACCTAGAGAGCTGTAGGTGTGTTTTGCATGAAGGGAAAATTCCCAGGCCGATAGTACGTGAGTGATGGGATACCAAACATGGTGTTGGTATAATTATAACTACTGTATGTACTGTAGTTAATTGAACAGAAAATAAATTCCTGCACACCCTTACAATGTGTAACACTGAGTTAATCCTAAAAACATTCCATTGTCCATTATATACTGTAGGGAGATGAATACTGGTAAGCATTAGCTGATACTCTATACAAAAGCCATGTATGGTAAGCTTATAAACTCCCCCTTTTTAAGAGAATTATGAAAACTGTAAAAGGGTTGTATTTGACACACATATGAGCACCTGAGATCACACTTTTAGCTCATTAGAAAGCCATTCACGACGGTTCTCTTAAGTACAGTACTGTTTGTAGTCCCAGAATCAATAATGACCCATTTATATCCTGTCCAGTTTCTCTTATGCTATAAGGGGAGGGCATGCAGCAGACCCTCCTATAACTAGCATATACAATATGGTACAGTACTGATGAACCTTGACCATTACATTTGTATTAGTAGCATGAAGAAACAGTTGTTTATCTGATGAGACTGTACTGTACACCTTTTCTGTATTGCATACGGTGGTTCTTTGAAACATTTGTCTCTATTACTCTAGCATTTTTTGGTATTGTATTTACATCATTAACAGTTCCTGTGTACTGTACAGTACTATGGTCAATGTTTTACATTATGATTTTGTAGTAAATATAGTTAGAACATTAACTTTACTTTAAGGCATTGCCTTCATTTAGTTTTTACTAATTAGGTCTATTTAAGCATTCTTTCTTTTTTCATTTTTACTAACTTAGTCTACTTAAGCTTGTTCTCTCTCTTTTTATTTTTTTATTTTTTTGCTAATTTGGCCTACTGAAGCAAAACTTTATTTCATTAATTTGATTTATTGTATGGTACTGTACTGTACTAACAATTCTTTATATATTTTAATCCATAATCTTCCTCTTATTTTTTCTCTGATACTGTAATTGCAAAAAACACTATCTGAGCATTATCCTTTACGCTTTTCTTTTGAACTTCAGACTTCTATCACACGCCATGAAGGACCACATAGTGCGAGTGGCAAATGAAGCTGAATTTATCCTCAACCGAATGAGAGCTGATGATGTGCTCAAGCATGCTGAGTTTGAGGTGAGAACAACAAAATCAATGACGTTGAGTTCTCACTGTCTCACTAACTAATTTTTATACAGTATGATAATAATAGATAGAATAATGCCGGTGATGATGCATATTGTTTCCATGAGGGGGCAGCTTTGTATTGCTTTTGTTTGACATGTATAGCAACATAAAGTACTGCATAATGTTTTTGAATTGATAAAATAACTTTAAACAAACTTCCAGATAATGCATAGGATATTACTGATTGGCTCCCTCTTACAGTTGTTAATAATATTTTTCTAACACATGATGTTTGAGTTATGAAAAGATCTTGAACTTTTATAAATAGCTTTAGCTTAAAGTAATGCATGTGATTATTTTTGTCAGTCTTTATGTGCCACAACGGTCTTGGAACGTCGTGAGGAGGAGAAGATGTGTGACCACTTGATCACAGCTGCACGTAGAAGAGACAACGTTGTAGCTGCACGTATCTTGGACAAAATTACCAATATTTTATCAAACAAACATGGGGCATGGGGCATTGCCATTCAAGTACTAAACAAAATGTAAGTATACTCCATACTGTACTGTATAATACCCCAGAAAAAATTAATCTCCTTTTTGTTTTGTTTATACGTATACTGTATGTATACGTAATTAACCTAAAGTACAGGTTAAATATATATACAGTACAGTATACATATTTTTTATCCTTTGCTCAACAAAATTGGGGAATAGTAAGAAGGGTTCCTATCATCAGAATGACTTGGTTTAATGGTCTTAATGACTGATTATATATACTGTACAGTACGTGTATACGTATACAAAATAAACTAGTGGTAAAGAGATGCCTTTTCCACAGAGGACACAGTAATTTCAATGCTTTTTCGTAGGACAGTACAGTTTACGATCGAGATGACTATATTTTTTCCACTTTGATTATATTTATATTAGTCTACTCTTTGATTAAGTGATGAAGCTTATGAATCCATTTTTAGTTAAACAGTATAGTCTCAATTTAACGGAATCCGTTATAACAAACTCTCGATTTAGCGGAAGGAATTTTTTCCGTTTTTAGTGAACTAATTCGCAACATCGAGATTAGCTCCATTAATACGCTCACACCTATGGAGACACCTCAGACACATGGTATGTACCTAGAATCATTAGAAACATTATTCTTGGCTTACCTTAAACTAGGGGGTTTGGTGTTTGTTTTCAAATTTTTTCTATTACCCTGTACGTATCTCTAAACTTTTCCAATTGATAGCCACACTCTTTTGACTTTCTCCCCCAAACCACTACCTTTCTGAGATTTCTGAGAAACTTTTGGCATGATGTCTAAGCACAGTAGTTAGTTGACTGAGAGGTAGCAGTGAACAACACACGTGGTGGCTGCAGGACACAGACTGAGCGGATGTAAACAGACCCCACACACCAAGCAGCGCATTTGGTGTGGAATTTAATGGAATCATGCTTGATTTAGAGAACTAGTTTGCTAAATATAGTTAAAATAACGGAAATTCGATTTAGCGGAAATTTAATGGAATCATGCTTGATTTAGCGAACTAGTTCATTAAATTGAGTAAAAATAAAAGAAATATGATTTAGCAGAAATTTTGATTTAATGGAAAGCGGTGGCTCGAATTATTTCGTTAAATCGAGAAAATACTGTACTTGGAATTTTTTTTTTTATGAACAAATTGTTTGACACTAAGTTATTGTGCTGATTCATAAAAACTTAATTATATAGTGCCCATTGTTGGAGACTTCATGTAGTTGTTATTGAAATATGTTATTTTTGTCATTTAGTGCACCACCTCAGTTCTGGAAGCTAGACTCGTGGGAAGACGACTCACGACGGAGAAAACGTTTTGTGCCAAACCCTCTTGGTTCCTCCCATCCTGAAGCTACACTGAAGGCTGCTATTGAACATGGAGCTCCTGAAGATGCCATCCTTCAAGTAAGATCAACTTGAATACAACTTTCTCTAATAAAATCTTTGAACACTGTTAGGTGGCAGATTGCTGATAGAGAATGTCGGTTGAGTAAATAAGAGCCATAAATATGTGAATGCTGAGGGTACCTTGACTTATAATTATTAAATCCTGTCATGATAAGGTAATTTATTTACATGTTAAGGGTACTAATTTTTGTTTTTCCCTTCATTAGGCCAGAGAAGAATTTCATGCCCAACTTGCAGCTCAGAGAAGGTCCTTACAACAGCCCCTGCAATCACCAGACCTTTTGGATGACTCAGAACTTACTACTGATGACCGTGATCTTGATGCTGATGTAACAGGTGAATAGTCTTTAGTTGAGTAGTTATACAGGTAGTGCGGATGTAAAAACAACGCAAAATATAAAATTAACAACTACCAATGGTAACAAGCTTTATGAGTGTCATGTGTTGGTCAGTCATTAATATGTATGTGTTGACTGTTTCTCCTAAATTCCAACAAAATTGTAATGGATTTTACCTAACTTTATATGAAGGTGTGTCCCAACAAGATGTCAGAGGGGCTTGATTATCAGCTTTTTAATCGTATTGTTCTGAGTTATGGTTCCAAGGAAGGACTTTGACTGTATCTGGAATTTGGCCATTTTTCTGATGATATATAATAAATTTATTTCTTCATTTATATACTGCCTCAGTGGGAGTGCTTAGTACATCACCAAACTTCTCTGTGGGTGCTACTAGCTTGCTTACCAGGGGGAGGGGGGGGGGGCCCTCTCGTGTAAAGGAGGTGTTACACTACATTTCATGTAATAAATTACATAGTTTCTTTTTCTTATTTTGAAATATATGGCTTTAATTCTCAGAAAGTATATGCAGTATTGAGATGAGTGAGGAATGTTTTAAGTAGATTATTATGGAAGTGTGAAAATATTGCTTATTTAAAGCTACGAAAACTTAACAGGAATTTTGTGATGAATTAGTTTTTGCAGAGTAGAGAGTGCACCATCCCATAAAAGGTTCTGGATATTTAAATAAAAATTAGAATATTCACTGTGTGAAATATACCATAAACATTGTAGGTATTATCCTGTATTATATTCTTTATGAAATAACATTTGTCTTAATTGTTTTACCTCAATTATTATCTTTTAATTGCTTCAGGAATGGTGAATATGAGCACCAGAGCACGTCTTGTTGCTCCTGGCTTGATGGTACCCGGCACTGTCTCCATCACAGCAGCGGAACTCTACTTTGAAGTGGACGAAGAGGACCCAGAGTTTAGAAAAGCAGATCCAGAGGTAAGTACCATTTTTACTTACATTCCATGTGTTGATTTTTTATTTTTTTAGTGCTGTAAAGGTTGTACAGGTATCTGATCTCAAGAGAGTTCAAATGTTGATACTGGCTGTTGACAGTGGAGGCTTTTTATTTTTACTCTCATAATATTCTCCAGCTTACTGGCCATTCAGTGGTTGGTCTGTCTTGTGTTAGTACAGGAGGAAACCAGGGACCGGGAACCCTGTGGTGTTTGGTGGGAGTCACACTGGATAACACCCTTCTCATGTATGTTTGATCTTCAAACCAACAATAATCACGTTTTTCTGCAAAAATTTCTTATTATTGTGGGCTAATAATGCAAAACAAGTTAATGATCACCAAAAACATCACTTGTCTTACACCCCCCCCCATAAACCCACTAAACTTCCCCCCTCAAAATGAAATAATAATAAAAAACTCATTTGCCTATCAGTATTTATCTTTCCGTCCCTATTATTAGCCAAAGATTTATAATATTGTTAAGTATAATAGTGTGTAATAATAAGGAAACACCACTACACTCATCCTCCCCACCATTAACCTCTCCCCCCCCCTCCCCCAACATAATTAACATACGAATAAAAAGGCAGAGAAAGTTTGCATAATCTTAGGTAAAAACAGTATTATGATAATAGTATTACAATCTTTCTTTGTTTAGTTCCTTCGTTTTATTATCCCTGAAGATCATAGTAAGTTGAAGTTACCTAAATCCTGAGGAGTGCCTATAACTTTAATGGCCTCGTCATTATCAATCACGTACTGATCAAAATCTTGCTCTGCCTTCTCTAAAAATCGCCTCACAGATTCTTCATCAACTAAATCATTGATGATTGATGCCGGCAACAGTTCAGTTTCATTATAAAACTGAGTTATGGGCTCACTTTCACTATCATTTGTTGGGTCAGGCTCACTTTCATAACCATCAAGGTCAATGCATGTCTCGTCACTGTCCACTTCTACCTCCTCACAGTTTGTATGTTCTTGTTATGATACATTAGTGTCACTGTTTGTGTTACCATTAGACTCACTTTCATCATTTTCATCTTCACTTTCATCATCATTATTGCCGTCAGTGCATGTTACGTAACTCTGAACTGGATCACAGTCGGCAAAATGGTCTTGTGATGCATAGCAGTCACTTTTTGTATTATGGGTATACTCAGTTTCATCTATTTCAAGCTCACTTTCACCGTCATTATCATCGTCAATGCATGCCACATTGTCTTTTAACTCGTCTTGGTCGGCAAAAAGATCTTCGGATGCTTCATAGCACTTTCATTTTCGACAGGTAAGTCATCTTCTCTTAAAAGATCTTCCGATGGTCCATAACGTGATGTACCGTGTATTGTTTTTTTCTGCAATCACAGTGTTACTGTCATTAAGAGACTCACTTTCATCCTGTTGTGGCTCATTATCATCATCGTATTCTATATCTGTTTCATCACTGTCGCATTGAGTTTGTACAAGCGGATGTCTCACCAACATTCTCATGCACGTCACCTGCGCTATCGCCCATAGCACTTGTATCACCATAATCAACACTAAATTCACCACCAAAATCACTATCACCAAGCATTACTCGGGTGTCCAATTGAGCACTGGCGTCACTAAACACACACTCGGAAATAATGGGCTCCTGAACCCATACCAGAAGGCCTGGCCTCACTCGAGTCTTGCTCTAATATCGGGCAGATATTGCACAGCACTTCTCACACCCGTGGAACATGAATAACGTCAATGTTACGCCGAAAAATTATCAAAAATAGCAGTAGAACGTACACTGAACCTCCTTATGCTATAATACTCGCCAAAACTAAGAAGGAGGCAGCATCTAGGCGCGTGGATTGGCCGAGGAGCTATGACGTAGCAAGGGGGAATCCATTGTGATTGGCTGCCGCAGAGGGTATGGTCCGAGGGAGGTGCAATGTCATTGGCTTGCACTCCTCTCGCTCTGAACGGAATGTTACCACTTTCTTTGACCGTGCTCACAGCCAGATACGTAGCTCCAGGCGAAATCACACCTTATATTTTAAGGACTTTTTACCATATTTCTACTCTAGCTAGAGGGGTACATCCAATGCCAACATGTAGAGGAAGGGTGAAAATAGTGATATCCATCAAAAAACGCATTTTGGCCTGGGTGTCGCTTCACCCCTTTCTAATGCGGAGCGCCTCAAATCTACAAATGCATATTCGGTATCATAATGTATGCTGCATATACAGTATTTGCATGAGTGAAAAAGTTCTTACTTAGTTTTTCCCAAATAAGAATTATTATGACCGTACTGATAAAATTTTAAAAGTTCTCTGTGTAATAACTGCATTAAAAAAAATCGAATTATAGCGAATCTCTTGATCAAAGTTCGTCACTAAGTGTATGTAAAAACTCAACGCATCAATGGGGATGATGTGTCATTTACTGTATTGCACTGTGTGCTGCTGTATGGTAGCCCAAGGAAACTTACACATGAAAAACGTTGACAACTGCTATCGATGGTGTTGTGTTGCAGGATATGATATGTGATGGTGGTGGTGATAGGCAGGACCTGTGGTGTAATGGTCAACATGCTCACCTTGCAAGCGAACGGACCTGTGTTCAGTCCCCAGGCAGGGTGGAACTATGGGCAAGTTTCTTTATGCCATTTGCCTCTGTCTACTCAGCAGTAATTGGGAACCTGGATGTTAATCGATTTGCGGATTGTGTTCCGGCGTAATGGTTAGCCAGTGCAGTTGGCGAGTTGTCCGATCTTCTCGGACTATTCCTTGACAAAGGGTCATGCAACTCGTTAGCTTAGGGTGTGGTTGTTGTGTTGGCGACAGCTTCTACACCTTAAACAAATTCACGCCTAGGTGGCCCTTGGGCCGGCCATCCTCGTTACACGAGGGACCAACATTATTATGTGGTGGTGGTGGTTGGGTAGGATATATGTGGTGGTGCTTGGGGAGGATAGAACACATGGTGTTGGTAATGGGGTAGAATACAATATACGGTAGTAATGAGGGAGGTTTGAACATGTGGTGACGGTAGTAGTGGTGCAGGATACAAGTGGTGGTTGTGGTAGTGAGATAGGATAGAACATGAGGTGGTAGCAGTACTGGGGCAGGATACAACACGATGGTATTAGTGAGACAGGATACAGCTCCTGGTGGTAATAGTGGGGCAGGATACAGCATGTGGTGGTAGTAGTAAGGCAGGATATAACCAGCACACGGTGATGGCAGCACACGGTGATGGTAGTAGAGAGCCAGTATACAACTCATAGTAGTAGTAGTAGTGAGGCAGGATACAACATGTGGTAGTAGTAGTGAGGCAGGATACAACTCATAGTAGTAGTAGTGAGGCAGGATGCAACATGAAGTGGTAGCAGTACTGGGGCAGGATATAACACGATGGTATTAGTGAGACAGGGTACAGCTCCTGGTGGTAATAGTGGGGCAGGATACAGCATGTGGTGGTAGTAGTAAGGCAGGATATAACCAACACACGGTGATGGTAGTAGAGAGCCAGTATACAACTCATAGTAGCAGTAGTAGTGAGGCAGGATACAACATGTGGTAGTAGTAGTGAGGCAGGATACAACTCATAGTAGTAGTAGTGAGGCAGGATACAACATGAAGTGGTAGCAGTACTGGGGCAGGATATAACACGATGGTATTAGTGAGACAGGGTACAGCTCCTGGTGGTAATAGTGGGGCAGGATACAGCATGTGGTGGTAGTAGTAAGGCAGGATATAACCAACACACGGTGATGGTAGTAGAGAGCCAGTATACAACTCATAGTAGCAGTAGTAGTGAGGCAGGATACAACATGTGGTAGTAGTAGTGAGGCAGGATACAACTCATAGTAGTAGTAGTGAGGCAGGATACAACATGTGGTAGTAGTAGTGAGGCAGGATACAACATGTGGTGGTAGTAGTGAGGCAGGATACAACTCATAGTAGTAGTAGTACAACATGTGGTAGGCAGGATGCAACTCATAGTAGTAGTAGTGAGGCAGGATACAACATGTGGTGGTAGTAGTGAGGCAGGATGCAACACAGTGTTAATAGTGAGGCAGGATACAACTAGTAGTAGTGAGGCAGGATATAACACGTGGTGATAATAGTGAGGCAGGATGCAGCACATGATGGTAGTAGTGAGGCAGGATACAGCATATGACGGTAGTAGTGAGGCAGGATACAGCACATGACGGTAGTAGTGAGGCAGGATACAGCACATGATGGTGGTAGTGGGGCAGGATACATCACATGATGGTAGTAGTGAGGCAGGATACAGCACAAGATGGTAATAGTGAGGCAGGATACAGCACATGGTGGTAGTGTGCAGGATACAGCACATGGTGTAGTGAGGCAGGATAGTGCAGGATACAGCACATGGTGGTAGTGTGGGATACAGCATGATGGTGGTATACAGCACATGGTGGTAGTGTGGCAGGATACAGCACATGGTGGTAGTAGTGAGGCAGTATACAGCACATGGTGGTAGTGTGGCAGGATACAGCACAGAGGGATGAAGTTAGGGCAATGGGGCGATAGTTAGAGGGATTAGAATGGTCACCCTTCTTCGGGATGGGCTGAACCAAGGCATGCTTCCAAGAAGAAGGAAAAGTTTTGGTTTTGAGGCAAAGGCGAAAGAGGCGAGCAAGCACAGGGGCCAGGGCTTCAGCACACTCCCTCAGAACACGAGGGGGTATTCCGTCCGGTCCATGCGCCTTACTCACATCCAACCTGGATAACATACCGGCAACCCTGCGAGTGGAGATTATAGGAAAGTGCATAGGTTCAGTAGGAGGTGCAGGGGTAGGAGGGGTAGAGTGGGAATCGTCTAAGGTGGAATTAGAGGAGAATAAGGTGCCAAAGAGGTTGGCTTTCTCAGGGGGAGAGTTGGCTATAGAGTTATTGGGACGGAAGAGGGGAGGAAAAGAAGGCGTGCAGAAGTTGTTACAGATGTTTTTAGCTAAGGACCAGAAGGATTTACTAGAGGAAGAATTAGTCAGGACAGCAGTCTTTCTTTTAATAAAATTCCGCTTGGCCCTACGAAGAATAGCCTTACAACGATTCCTAGAAGTAATGAAAGAGGTGTGGGTAATAGGAGGAGATAGTTTCATAGCTCGATATGCCCTATCTCTCACCCTGCAAGCAAGAGAGCAGGAGCGATCAAACCATGATTGTAATGTGAAAGTTTTGGTAGAAGATGGGATAAATGCACTCATACCGCCCTGTATAACCCCAGCAATGCTGTCAGCACATACTGAGGCATCCCGAGTGGAAAAGCAACATTCATCCCAAGGAAAGTCGGTGAAGAATTCTCGCAAGGATTGCCAGCTTGCCCTCCGATAGTGCCATAGTTGACGTTTAGAGGGGGGTGGGGGAGGTGGTCGTGCCCAGTTTGATTTAATAGAAATAAGGTTGTGATCAGAAGACCCTAAGGGGGCAAAAATTGAGTATGAATAGTGTGAGGGGTTAGAGGTAAAACAAAGATCAAGAATGTTAGCAAGTTGATCGTGTCGATCAGGAACGCGTGTAGGGTGTTTGATTATTTGTTCCAAATCATTAAGTAAGGAAAAAGAGAGTGCCTCAGCTCCACCTGGGTCATCCCTTGCAGAGCCAAGCCACTCTCTGTGATGTACATTGAATTCCCCTAGGTAGAGGATCTCGGTGTTGGGGTGTGAGGATAGCAACGACTCATGGCAAGAAGTGAGATAGTCAAAGAGTTCGAAATAGTTGGTAGAGTTGGGAGAACAGTATAGGAAACAAAGAAAAATAGTCACAGTAGGTAGAGATATTTTGAGCCAGATGACATCATAAAGGGGAGATTCAAGATCCGTGAGTCGGGCTATAGGTGTACGTGTATTGCAGTAGGCGCATACACCTCCCTTAGAACGGAAGTAGGTATAAAGGTTGTAGTTAGAGACTTGAAAAGGTTTGGGTGAAGCTGCTTTGGTCAGTTGAAGTTCGGAGAGTAGTAAGAGATCGGGGGAAGAGGTTAATAGATGGTGCTCCACAGAAGAAAAATTGGATCTCAGTCCGCGAATGTTGGAAAAATGAAGCGTGAAAATAGCCAATCCTCCAGCAACCGTAGTGGCGTCAGTTGAGGCCCCAGTAGCTTGATGATGATCAGGTCGGCCCTGGGGTCCACAACCTTCCCGACCAGTGGGACCCATCCGAGAAGGCCCCGCTTCAGTATTAATATCAACTGACATAGGAGAATAAAATAGAATGAATAAAACAGATCAAGAATGAGTAAGGTTTTAGTTGTGGTGTTGTCAATAGTAAGAGAGACAGTTGAGACCCTGCAATTGTGTGTAAATGAGGCAGAAAGATAGATCAGCAACCTGGGACTTGGTCACAATTTTCGTGATGCCATATAGCAGCAGGGTCTACTATTAGACAACACATTATGCTTCCAATATCTTCCCAGGTGGTAGTACCTCCCTCTTTTGGTAGCTGCCTACTACCTGGCAACTATGACTTACTCTTGTATTAAAAATAAAATATTTGTTTTTGTATGTGAAGTGATGGATTAGATAGTGTGAAGACCCACAGAATGGTAAAGATGGGATGATCCAAGAGCTGGGTTAGGATGTCATAGCTGTGGGTGTGAGCTAGGCCTTGTCTGGTTCTGCCATCACCCGCTTATGGTGTGTGGGCTATAGGCACTGTGGCCAGAGCGGTATGTCGCGTCCTTATTATAAGTTGACGTTAATACTGTTTCGTGAATATTTGATTGTTTTTACGATGATTGAAAATACACTGGAAATCATAAAGGAAAAATGTAATATAGAAAAGAGTAATAATGAAACGGGAGAATGGACGAAGAAACAAAGATTACAATCAGGTTGGGGTTGTGGTAACACTGACGAGGCGATAGTGCATTCCATGGTGGAGGTGGGCGGAGCGGAGGGCGGGTAGGCCACACCCACCCGACCAGGTCGTCACGCCCACCCCCGCCCCACCACCCACACTCAGCCTGCCCACCCTGCTCAGTTATACCCACCTGCACCTCCGCCAGGGACGGCGGAGAAGGTGGAGGTGATGGTGGTGGGTCAACGGCGTCTGGATCTTGACCGACCCGCGCTCTCTTCTCTCACTCACTGCGGCCAACTTGACAATGATGCACAAACATGTACCAAGAGCTGTTGATAGTGCGCGATGTTAGTGCTGTGTCCACATATTGTGTTTTAAGTACAGTAAAAATTCTCGACTTAAGCGTGAATGCGCTGGGTGCTGTTACC
The DNA here is from genome assembly GCF_018991925.1 of Homarus americanus. NCBI lineage: Eukaryota > Metazoa > Arthropoda > Malacostraca > Decapoda > Nephropidae > Homarus > Homarus americanus. Next base: position 523,837 of record NW_024739413.1, read on the forward strand.
TGATGTTTCTTGCTCACTTGACGATGTGGATCGACCTTTGTATTTGCATTTTTACATTTAATGTTTACATACTTTCAGTAGATGTGAAGTTGCTATGTAATGGACTACATTACTGCTGGAGTTATTCTCTACAACTGTTTTCAGTATTGTGCTCTGTTTTCAGTACTTAATACTCGCCAAAATAAAGCTTATCTTTGTAGAATTCATATATTTTTATCTTTGCTATTGAAAGTAAAGTATTATTACCAAAAGTCTCACAACATGAAGAATAGCTGTGAATGTTACATCGAAATAAACATGGTGAACTATTGGGCCAATAAGAATACTGTCAGTAAATATTTTTGTCATCAAAGACTCCTATCGGCTTACACTATTTCACACCGAACGTTCATATCAAATAACTTACAGTACTACCAAACGTTCATATCAAATAACTTACAGTACTACCAAACGTTCATATCAAATAACTTACAGTACTACCGAACGCCACTGCCAACAAAAACCGTCACTTGAAAATTAACTTAAGCTGACTGCGAATTTTATTGTTAGCGAACACTATATTTTTCCTGTGTTTTGATTTTATCTTTTCCTTTATTTATTAAGTTCATATTTTTTCCTTTTTTTACGTTCTCTTCATTTTAATGTTAAACCTTTTGTTTCCCCGTGTTCTTTTTTCTCAATATTTTTTCTTCAATTTTTCATTTCTCTTTCGGCTTTCCTGTATTTCATTCTACGAGTATTTGTGTTTTTATTCTCAAAGTAATTAATTTACGTTTTTTTTATATTCCCATGTCTTTCCTATTTTCGTTCTTCATTATATCGTCTCTCATTTTCCTGTTCTTCCCCCTTTTTATTTATTCGTGTCCCAGCAATGGTTTTTTCTTTAGTTCACGTTCTGCTGGGTTAAAATATATTATTATACTGGTGAGGAGAGGCGTCAAGATGGTTTCGTCCGGTTGTATTATTTTACCTCTTTATAAGAATTTTTACGTTTGGAATTAAAAGTAATATTTCTAGTGCCTGTCTGTTTATTTTTGTGTTTTTACAAGTTCCTATCCTTAAATGTTGATTTTTTCGTATGTAAGATTAATATAAACTATATAGAGATTTTTTGCTTACGTTGTAATTTGAATTCGCCTTATTGTTTATTTTAAAATAAGACGCTTTTCATCTGTAAGGAGGATTTTACTGACACGAAAATATACTTTAAAAAAAGGAAATGCAAATCTGCCCTGCATGAGTGGTGGTGAGACACGCGATACAAGAGTCCCCCCTGTAACATAAATCACACACTGCCCCGTTTTCCTTGTGATGGATGACCCGCTAATAACAGGTCCCTAACACTGGGCGGTGATAACATTATAACCCCCTCTAAACCCTCAGATGCACATAAACCTTAGCCCACAACCCGCCTTTTTTGTGCGCTCTCTCCAATGTTGGTTTTACTTGTCGTCAGCCAGATCTTGTTGGGTGTAATTGTGTGATGGATGAGGGGGCTCTTCCCTGGCGTGTTTACTTATTGATGCTGAGGACTCCTAACTGGTACAGTTTGTGGCTTGACCGATTTTGGGAGGAGATTATTACCCCACGACTTGTACACTGTGTGGGTTGGTCGAGTCTATTAGGAGATTATATTTTAAAGACTAGGGTAAAAATTTAATTATTAGTGTCGCGGTCTGACATAGTCCGGCTCCTAGAACATCACAGCCTCCGTGCACTACACAAGCTCCGGTGAATTAAAACATTTCTCATTGAACCAGGACTGTCCTCCGGTGATAGGATTTGTACAATTTTCTCTAAATATAAACTTGAGGAAATTAAACTCGATGAGAACGTTTCTTTCATAACGTTCCTACAAAAAAAATCATTTATTGAGTTAAAATCGACCGTGATAAAGATCTTTACAAGTACCAGGGGACTCGTGCAGTTTATGGTTCACTGATTTTAGGAAGAGATTATTGCTAGGACTTAGAGAATATAGCTGAATATATTAGTTATCGGTGCCGAGTCTTGTAACTCATACAGTTTGTGACTTTTCTGATCTTAGGGAGACATTGTGTTTAGGACAGTGAGGTTTAATTTTTAACATTGTCAGTGTCGTCTTTGCTTATTGTGTTGTATGGCCTCGTAGCTGTTTGTTGATTTGGGTAAAGTAGTTCTAAGACTTGCACAATTTACGCCTTTACTGAAATTTGGTGATTTGTTGTTATTTGGTTGAGTAACGTTGTTTGGAGGTAGTTATGATTTATAGTGTTATGTGTTTATTGATGTTAGGGGGAGATTTATAGAGCTTGTACCGTTTGCCTGTTACTTATGTTTAATTTGTTTTGCATTTTGAATGTTTACAAAGAAACATTTCTTTATAGAACACAAGAACCTGAAGCCTTGAAAGAATAAACAAACACAAAAGGCGAATTCTCTTTTTTATGCTCCAACTACTAAGATTATACTCACCGGTAGGCGAATACCAAACGGGGCCACATGTATAGAGATCTGCAGCAATAGAGAGTAATCGTATGTTGATAAATGCCATAGTAAGCAGGTAGGTTAAGGAAGACAAGGAGAGGGTGTCCTGTGAATGTTTCTGGCTAACTACGTCAGTAAACAAGTTCGATGGTCACTGCAGGCGTAAAACAACCAACGAATAAAGATAACTTAGCCAAACATTAGTACACAGTGGTGACGTGTTTGTCTAGGCTAGAAGGACCGATAAACGCAGCCAACGACACACACGCACATACACACTCGTAAGTATTCGTACACCCCCCCCCCCCTCCCACACGCACACGTACCTGCACACACACTGGACGGGGTTGGGTGATGGATGAGGGTGGGTGACCCGTGCGACCCGCTAATTGGCCAGGTGATTGATAATTACCTAGATGATGGGGTGGACGGGCGGGGCGTGAGGGGCCAAGCACTGAACCCTGCACCCACCCCATTACCAGGCTTTTGTCGGATATTTAAGGGCTTGCTTTCTGGTCACGCTCACCCCCTCTCCCTCCCCCCATTCAGCCCTCCCCAGCCTCCCTCACACCACCACCAACTAACGAGCAGAGTGCATTGTTCCTGACTATCCCTGTGTGGCATATTTACCTCATTCTGCAAAGTTACCACAGCTGAGGGATCACCTGAAGTTTAGCCCCTCCAAGTTATTTCACTCGATGATTCAACACCCTAACACTACCTGGGTGTGGTGCTGAGGTTAGGTTAGGGTGGTTAATCTCAAGGTGAAATAAGCTGTGGGAGGGGATGTAATCATCACGTGTTCCTAGCTGGGAGCATTACTGATGTCTTACACACACTCACTCATACACCATTAAATGTTTGTGTTTAATAATGATAATAATATAATGAAAAGATTGTAATTAAATGAGCTTTGAGAACGAGTATGAGTTAATGTCTTGTTGATAATGGACGATATAGTAGAGGTACGGTAACTCGTCTGGGAATACTGTATTGGTTATATGCAGTAGACTTACAGATATCGTACAAAGGTGTAACTATTAGTGACCTTTTGTGCCATCTCAGGAACCTCATTTGAATTCAGTGTTTGTTTACAATAGAGTTACGTTATGTCTGAGTTTTTTATTTATTTATTTATTTATTTCTTACATTTGAAGACCATTAAATCTTATAGTGAAGGCATCTTTCGTGTGAACAGCTGAGATGAACTCCTCCCCCTGTTGTGGTTGTACTGTATGTTATTGTAATGTTCCCTTACCTATGAATTTTACAGACAGGTGGCCACTCCTTTAGAATACAATAAAGTTATAGATACGGTTATAAAAGTAATTAACCTCTTCATTAGGTAGTCATTTATCGCACCTGGGGGTTAATTGATGTGGAGTCTGTAGTGTCATTGAATTCACGATATAAGGGAAATAGTTTCGTTTACCCTTTTATTAAACTTATTAATCAAGCCTCAGTTCAATGGTTTATCTTATCTAGGTGTGGATGTTTGTATAGTTATGGAGAGAATTCCCTGGACACTTAAGTGGTTTCTGTCTACTGGAGGATTATGCAAGTCAAGAGGATTGGGATTTTAACTTCTATTTATTCAGATTATTACTCGGATTATTTACTCGGATTTTCTCCTCGTTTTATATTTTTTCTGATATGATTAAAAAAAAAGAGTTCATCTGTTTTAAATCAATCACAAATATGACCCAGATGTAGACGCCAGATGCTACCAAGTGCCCAGAGTATTTTGTCTGTAATTGTATGAGCTGTACACCGCTTCATGCACCATTAAACTTAGGAGCCTTGTAGGTATTACTGAAAAAGTCTTCCGTCTTGAGCAATGGTTGTAACTCCTTCTTTTACTTAATTCTTATTTATACTATTCTCAAATTATCCCCAAGTTACTGATGTGAGTGTTAAGTTAGTTCGTGTTTTGTGTTTGAATAATTGTGAAAAATCTTTCTCCTTTTGGGATACGAAAATAAATCCCTTTCTTAATAGATGTTTACAAAATTCGTAAAATAAACTCTGAATTGTGGATGCCATTTCTTCAAACGTCTTAAAAAAAATTAAATGTTTGTCAGAAAATTTCACCGCCTTGTCGGGTACAAAAATAAACTAATTATTAGTTACTTATTAACATAATTCCCAAAATAAACAGTAAATTGTGGGTGGCAATGTTTAAAAACGTCTTTTAAAAGTTATGAATGATTGTGAAAGTATTATTTTTTTCAGTCTCGGGGAACGAAAATGAATCGTGTTGTTATTTAATATTCATAGTGTGTTGTGTGGTCGTGCATACCAGACCTGTTTTTATTGAGTTACCCCGTGCACTATTTCCTATGATCATGTGAAGCTTTTAATATTACTGCACAGTTTGGTTTATGAGTTTTAATGGCCGTAACTTGTTGAGGAAGAATAAGAATATTGTCTTGGATGTTTTTATTTTTGTATTTTTTATGACGATATGGAGAGAAAGGAATGATTTATTGTTTTTATTCGTGTAGGTTGTTGAGGTAGGGATATTTATATGTAGATTACGTGTATTATTAACAGGTAGAATTAATTATTGTAGGCAGAGAAATTTTTATGTAGGTAGAACCTTTCATATGAAGGCAAGATTATTTGTATTTAAATAGAATTATATGCAGGTAGGTAGAGTGTTTTGTAGTTAGAATCATATATGTTCAGGTGGGATTACATGTTCTTGGGCAGTATAGGTGTCACTTTATGATAGCTTGACCCATTGTGGAAGGAAGTCAGCGTGTTACTAATAGAGATTTAGTCTTATTGTTGAGTGCCTTGTTGTTTTGCTGACATTATGGCTTGTGTCCTAGACTCGTACAACTACAAGGTATGGCTCATGTCCCACGATTATACCATTTGTCTTGTCCTAAGCTCAGGCCTTTTAGAGGGAGTATAAGTTTGGCCAGGAGCCTCCATGGTTTCTCTGATGATGGCCAAACATACAACACCAGATGTCATGACTGACTGTCTGACTGCCTCTTTCGCCTCAGCTTACACCAAGAGAGAGTTAAGGTGTGTGGCAGGAAATATCCACCGTTTCTTTAGCATGTGGGTGTTAAACTGTCACCACAAAACACGTATTTCTTACTGTGTGTATAACGAAGTTCACACCACAAGATCGTGAGGGTGAGAGAGTGTGTGTGTAGGGGGGGGGGGGCCTGAGTCTCTCCAGCGCCGCCCTGCTTGGTTTCAGCTCCGGTGACTCACCTCCTGACCCTCACGATCAGAATAATAATTTTGTCTCGTGGTAAAGCCGGGAAAATTTTTACTCCCAAGAAACTCTACTTCATGGCTGTGTTAGTTGGCCCGATGTCCGCCTCTCTCTTGACTGACTGACTTGACTGATTTGATTGAGTGGTTCTTTATGCGTACGGGAATGTTTTCTTTTATTTCAAATGCACTGGGCATGTTTTTTTTTTTTCTGGTATATCGTCATTATTTATACATTAGTGTCCGCCATTTGATCATATACCCTATTTATTATAAGTAAAGTATAGGTATCTTATCACACTCAGGGCTGCTTGGGCTGTTGGAGAGAGAGGGAGGGGGAGGTATCATTAGACGTTAGTGGAGACATGGATTTTGGGGAGCTGGTAGTGTATTATGTTAAAGGGCCAATGTACACGTTTTAAGGTACTTGTGTGTACATTTTAAGGAACTTGTGTATATATTTACGGAAACTTGCGTATATATTTTAAAAAGCTTGCACACGTGCTTCAGGAAACTTGCGTACATGTTTTAAGGAATTTGCGTATATTCATCGTTTGAATAGAAGGAAACAGGAACTAGATAAAACACATGCATATCATCCCTACTGAAGGAAGATGAAGGAACACAACCTTTACACTGTGACCTAAGGCATTACAAAGGAAACAATGACTACTTGAGACACATTTTTAAGATAACACACTACTCGTGGTTAGAGAAACATCGGAGATGAACGATTGACATATCTGTGGCGGTGTGTGAGAGAGAGAGAGAGAGAGAGGTGGTGGTGTTAGGTCATGATTCTGTTGACAAGTTTAGGTGATTCTTAAAGACGATATTTTTTCCCTTCCTTGTTTGTTGTTTACGTGAAGGATAAAGACATTGATTAAAGATGATGTTTGAAAATAGTGAAGGAGAATATATTGACGCTTTGAATATGATTTACATTATATTTACTTAATGGCCGCCCACTAGAGGTATTAAAGTATATTAATTAAAAGTATTATTGGGTAAATGTTGATGCGGGAATATAGTGATGTTTTTAGTCATTATGTTAATACTCTGAGGAAGATTAAATGTAAGTCTTGTATGAGTGACTGTTTGTAGCCATCATCCTGTTGTTAATGATGTGTATACGTCCTGGTAAGATACATTATTATTATTATTCATGTTTTATTATTATCATTACGAAGTCTTGTTGTTGCTTCATCTTCTTTATTCTTCTTCTTGGTATTGTTTTGTTATTATTATTATTATTATTATTATTATTATTATTATTATTATTATTATTATTATTATTATTATTATTATTATTATTATTATAGCTCTACAAGATATAAGAGAAACGTGTGTAGGAAGGACACATTTAACATTAATTTGTGTATTTTTTTTATTCACTCGCTTTATCTAAATATATCGATCAAGAAAGAATTAATTCACTGATCACCCCCATATAACTGTCCCCGGGGTGAGCATGGCTGATATATCCGAAATTAGTTGAAAATTTTAGTGAATAATATTACCATTCGCGTCATGCTGGCTTGTTTAGGGATAATAATGGAATAATATATATATTAATCCATGATGAGTTCACCCCCTCAGGACAGGAAATTACACAGCGTAAAAGTTTTCCCGTTTGGTTTTATCATTATCTGCTTCGTTATAGTTTAGTGGGAGGGGGGTGGGGATTAATAAGATTAGATTGTTAGGATATGATGAAGGTAGCCCCCCCGCCTTAAGCCCCCCCTCCTTAAACCCCCCCCCTCTTAAACCCCTCCTTTACACCCCCAAGACAGGTTCTGTTTGGATTGGTTGGTTGTGTAGCGTTGAAATCTCCAGCAGGGTGTATGGGCTTGATGCTGGATGTAGTTCCTCTCTTTTGCTATTCTGTTGGGTGGTTATTCCGTTAACAGTAGGATTGTGTGTTCTGTTGGGTAGTTGTGCCGTTAACAGTGGGATAGCTAACGACCTCTAGGTGTAATTGGTTGGTTAATCTCCATTTAACAAGTCAGATGGCGAAATATCCTTCTTAAGTAAAGGATGTGTGGGGGGGGGGGGGGGGGTGGCTGACCGTCCCGACACGATGGTTGATGGATGAAGATTTTCGTCTGTGGTGTTCAACATGAGTGTGAGAACATGGGTGAGTGAAGAGGATGAATTTTCTTTGTTACTCATGTTATTCACTATTGCCTGAACGACGTGAACAGAAGTTTTGCGAGTGAAAGATGAATGGTGTGAACGTATCTGTGAGAAGGGGTGAACGCCGTAAACGTATTGCAAGATATTATTCATGCCGTGAACGTATTACAAGGGATGAATGCCCTGAACGTATTACAAGATATTTATGCCGTGAACGTATTACAAGGGATGAATGCCCTGAACGTATTACAAGGGGTGAATGCCATGAACGTATTACCACGTCTGAATGCCTTGAACGTGTTAGGTGTGTGTGTGTGTGACTCCGTGCCAGACAGGGAATGAAATAACACAGTCACAGGATGAATGTTAAAGTAAAGGAATAACTCAGGTGATCGGTGAACACAAGAGAACAACTAACACTCACTCGGGTCCCACTTGAAACACCGATAACAGGTTCTGAGGGTCAGGTGCTGGAGGAATACAAAGAACAACTTCATGTTCTCTTCTTAGGGTCCTGGTAGGAGGGAATAACATTGAACAGATTGTGTAGATTCTTTCAAGTTCTGGATGAATAACACTGAATATATGGTGTTCTTAAAGTGCCAGATGACTACAGGTCTTGTTCTAAATAACCCAGGTGAACATAATGATGTTATGGTTTATTTTAAGTGGTTGGTGAACACAGTGAACAGATGGTGCTTGTTCCAGTGACAAATGGAGTGTGGGGTGAGTGTTGTTTTGGAGTGTGTTGTGGAGAGTGCAGGGGTGAGTGTGTTTTGGAGCGTGTGGGGCGAGTGTGTTGTGGAGAGAGTAGGGGTGAGTGTGTTTTGGAGCATGTGGGGTGAGTGTGTTGTGGAGAGTGTAGGGGTGAGTGTGTTTTAGAGCGTGTAGGGGTGAGTGTGTTTTAGAGCGTGTGGGGTGAGTGTGTTGTGGAGATTGTGGAGTGTGTGTGTGTGTATGTTTTGGAGAGTGTGTGGTAAGTGTGTTGTGGAGTGAGTGTCCAGGATAAGATTAAGTGGGTGGTGGGCGGTGGCTGTGGTCGGCTGTACGTTTGACCTTGGGATGCTATAGTAAGCTTTTGCATATCCCAGCCTGGGGTGGAGGGAGGGAGTGAAGGAGGGAGACAGGGGTGCTGGAAGGAGAAAGGAGGGTTGGAGGGAAGGATATTAGAGGGATGTTGGAAAGATAAGAGGGAGGGGTGTTGGAGGAAAGCAGGGTTACTATTGGCTCTCTTTCCTCCCTTTTCCTCAAATTTAATATGGTCATCACTTCATCTCAGCTCCTCTTTTAATTTTATATAATATTTTTTCCCGTAAGGATGTTGTGTTAGTGGGATGGCGGTACAAATGGTGTTAGGTTGTGTGGTCAGAGCTGCCTTGGTGTAACGAAGCTTAGGTGGTGGTCTTTAAAAGTTTTGTTTTAACCTTTTGAGGAGGATAGTTTACTTAGCCCCCCCCTGAGGATAAAGGTTTGAACTTTGGAGGAGGATTAGACAACAGTTTAACCCTTGACAACAATGGTTTATCCCCTTGAGGAAGATTGTTTAACCCTTTGAGGATAATGGTTTAACTCCTTCGTCCTCAAAGGGTTAAGTGGTGTACAGTTAAGAATATCAACTTCTACTCAGACATTCCCAAATGAAACCTGACAAATATGAACGTTTTCCACGCAAGTTTAATGACTTCTAAACTCACAAGGTGTAACCCGGAATTAGATAGTCAGCATCGATTATAGTTATTGACTTTAAAATTCTTGTAATTGGCTGTTGTTATTCCTATTTCGTATTGACGGCCATACCATATGAAGCCCCGAGGTGTATTTGTTCATCCAACCCTTCACACACACACACACACACACGAAGTTCACCACCACCAGAGTTTGAGGGAGCAAACCAAGCCTCCGGTCCACAACCTCTGCATGGTACAGTTCATTCTTACCCCGAACAAATACACGTATATTGCCATCAACATTCGACTCACTACAGTTTAAAGCCTTTGTTATTTTTACTGTTGCTGCTGCTGACAGGGGGTGCCGTCTGGTGAATAGAGTATCGTAGGCCTTCAACCTTACCTCTGTGTGTGTGTGTGTGTGTGGTGTGTGTGTGTGTGTGTGTGTGTGTGTGTGTGTGTGTGTGTGTGTGTGTGTGTGTGTGTGACAAACAAATATATATACTCGTAGATGAAGGAAGTTATGATATAGGGGAGATCGTGTACGGTACGTTGTTGTGAGCCATGGCGGGGCGAGCCAGGCCAGGCCACGCCGGAGCAGCTGAAATAAAAGGTGTAATTGAGGGTAGAGGCAGTAATTATGTAGCCCGCGCCCCGCCTCGTACCCTCCCTCCCTTTGCCGCACATCCCTCCTTCTCTGCCGCACACCCCTTCTACCCTCCCTCTGCCACGCACCCTTCTATCCCTCCCTCACTGCCGCACACCCTCCATCCCTCCCTCTGCCGCACACCCTCCTATCCCTCCCTCTCTGCCGCACACTCCTTCCCTCCCCTCTCCGCACACCCTTCTACCCTCCCTCTCTGCCGCACATCCCTTCTTCCTCCCCTCTGCCCACATCCTTCTTCCTTCCTTCTCTGCCACACCCCTCGTTCCTCCCTTACCACACACACCCTCCTTCCTCCCTCTCTGCCGCACATCCCTTCTTCCTTCCTTCTCCTGCCACACCCCTCCCTCGTTCCTCCCTTACTGCCACACATCCCTCCCTCTGCCCACACGCTTAGCTCCTCCCCTCCTGCGCACACCCTCCCACACTGTCACAACCATTTCCCTCTCTCTCTCTCTTCCACATCCCCCTCCCCACACCTCCCTCCCCCACCCCTTCGCCACACACCTCTGTCCTCTCCCTCCCCGTTGGCTGCCACACACAAGATTGAAAAACGTTAATGGAGCCAATACTTCACTGACCCATTACAGCTTCCTCCCTCCCTTCCCCTTCTGATCCAGCCTGCCTCACCCTTCACCTCCGCACCGAGGAACACCTACCCAAACACTCCACACAGAGATAAACTCACGGTCACCTAATCCATGACCCAACACTCTGTCTGATTCAACGCTTTGAGGACACTGTGAGAAGAGAGGTCTGTGTGTGTGTGTGTGGGGTAGGTCGGTGGTCACGAGGGAGGGAGGGGGGGCGTACAACGGGTTGTCTCCCTAGCAGTAATTGCCTCCTAATGTCAGAATTATACACGACTGTGGAACCAATATCACCTGTCACTAGTTTGATATCAGTATCAATAATAAAGAGTGCTGCTTGGTGTGTGTGTGTGTGTGTGTGTGTGTGTGTGTGTGTGTGTGTGTGTGTGTGTGTGTGTGTGTGTGTGTGTGTGTGTGTGTGTGTGTGCGTGTGTGTGTGCGTGTGTGAATTTTTATTATTCACCTGTCTTAATAAATATTCTTCCTATTATCTCTCTCTTGATTTGTACTTTATTTTATTTATTACCTTTTACTGGCAGTTTTAATATTTTCCGTGATATTTATTTTATTAATTATTATTTTTCTTTTGTTTATCGTATTCATTATTTTTATCGGCCATTAAAGTTTATTACTATTATTTACATATATTTACACTTATTATTCTTTTATTCCGTCATATATTTTTTTCCCTCGTGTTGTTAAGAAATAAAACATTACAAATTATCCCACCCCGGGAGAAGCACCCGTGGGTCCTTACCTTAAACTCTGAGTGTGTGTTGATGAGTGTCTCTCCTTATTGTGAGCAAGAAGTGTGTCGTGTAGGGATTACTTGGTGTGGGGGTTTACTAGGTGTTGGAAGTGGGTGGGGGTTTACTAGATGTTGAAGGAGTGGGTGGGGGTTTACTAGGTGTTGAAGGAGTGGGTGGGGTTTACTAGGATGTTGAAGGAGTGGGTGGGGGGTTTACTAGGTGTTGAAGGAGGGGGTGGGGGCTTACTAGGTGTTGAAGAGTGGGGCTTACTAGGTGATGAAGGAGGGGGTGGGGGTTTACTAGGTGTTGAAGGAGGGGTGGGGGTCAGGTGTTGAAGGAGGGTGGGGGCTACTAGGTGTTGAAGGAGTGGGGGGCTTACTAGGGTGTTGAAGTGAGTGGGGTACTAGTGTTGAAGGAGTGGGTGGGGGTTTACTAGGTGTTGAAGGAGTGGGTGGGGTTTACTAGGTGTTGAAGGAGTGGGTGGCTTTACTAGGTGATGAAGGAGTGGGTGGGGTTTACTAGGTGAGAAGGAGTGGGTGGGGGCTTACTAGGTGATGAAGGAGGGTGGGGGTTTACTAGGTGTTGAAGGAGGGTGGGGTTTACTAGGTGTTGAAGGAGTGGGTGGGGGTTTACTAGGTGTTGAAGGAGGGGGTGGGGGCTACAGGTGTTGAAGGAGGGGTGGGGTTTACTAGGTGTTGAAGGAGTGGGTGGGGGTTTACTAGGTGATGAAGGAGTGGGTGGGGCTACTAGGTGATGAAGGAGTGGTGGGGGGCTTACTAGGTGTTGAAGGAGTGGGTGGGGGTTTACTAGGTGATGAAGGAGGGTGGGGGTTACTAGTGATGAAGGAGTGGGTGGGGTTACTAGGTGATGAAGGAGGGTGGGCTTACTAGGTGATGAAGGAGTGGGTGGGGGTTACTAGGTGATGAAGGAGGTGGATTGACTGGGGTATAAGGAGGGGGTGGGCCAGGGTGAAGGAGTGGGTGGGGTTTACTAGGTGTTGAAGGAGTGGGTGGGGGCTTACTAGGTGTTGAAGGAGTGGGTGGGGCTTACTAGGTGTTGAAGGAGTGGGTGGGGGCTTACTAGGTGTTGAAGGAGTGGGTGGGGGTTTACTAGGTGTTGAAGGAGTGGGTGGGGGTTTACTAGGTGATGAAGGAGGGGTGGGGGTTTACTAGGTGTTGAAGATGGGTGGGGGTTTACTAGGTGTTGAAGAGTGGGTGGGGTTTACAGGTGTTAGGAGGGGTTACTAGGTGATGAAGGAGTGGGGGGGGCTTACTAGGTGTTGAAGAGTGGGTGGGGTTTACTAGGTGTTGAAGGAGTGGGTGGGGTTTACTAGGTGTTGAAGGAGTGGTGGGTGCTACTAGGTTGTGAAGGAGGGGGTGGGGGCTTACTAGGTGTTGAAGGAGTGGGTGGGGGTTTACTAGGTGTTGAAGGAGTGGTTGGGGTTTACTAGGTGATGAAGGAGTGGGGTTTACTAGGTGATGAAAGATGGGTGTTTACTAGGTGGTGATGAAGGAGTGGTGGTAAGGATAGGTGTGGGGTTTACTAGGTGTTGAAGGGAGGTGGGGTTTACTAGGTGTTGAAGGAGGGTGGGGGGTTTACTAGGTGTTGAAGGAGGGGTGGGGGTTTACTAGGTGTGAAGGAGTGGGGTTACTAGTGATGAGGAGTGGTGGGGTTACTAGGTGATGAAGGAGTGGGTGGGGGTTTACTAGGTGTTGAAGGAGTGGGTGGGGGGTTTACTAGGTGTTGAAGGAGGGGGTGGGGGTTTACTAGGTGTTGAAGGAGGGTGGGGGTTTACTAGGTGATGAAGGAGTGGGTGGGGGCTTACTAGGTGTTGAAGGAGTGGGTGGGGTTTACTAGGTGTTGAAGGAGGGGGTGGGGGTTTACTAGGTGATGAAGGGGGGTGGGGGTTTACTAGTGTTGAAGGAGTGGGTGGGGGTTTACTAGGTGTTGAAGGAGTGGTGGGGGTTTACTAGGTGTTGAAGGAGTGGGTGGGGCTTACTAGGTGTTGAAGGAGTGGGTGGGGGTTTACTAGTGTTGAAGAGGTGGGGGTACTAGGTGTTGAAGGAGGGGTGGGGTTTACTAGGGTGTTGAAGGAGGTGGGGGGTTTACTAGGTGATGAAGGAGTGGTGGGGGGGCTTACTAGGTGATGAAGGAGTGGGTGGGGGTTTACTAGGTGATCAAGGGGGGTAGGAGGCTTACTAGATGAGGGAGGGAGGGAGGGAGGGGGGGGGAGATACAGCTCAGATACACATGCTCGTGGGTGGTCAGTGTACAGGCGTGTTTAAACAAAAGCTAATCTGTTTTTATGTCTGTGATAAATAATGTACAGATGGTGGGATTAAGCCGGGCTTATGCGGAAAACTTGAATATTGCTGGGGTGTAGTTTACTGCTGGGGTGATGTGGGCTCCCCGCCGTGTTGTGTGCTGCTGGGGAGGGGCCATGGTGAGGAAGAGCTTGGTGCTAGGAGGTGGGTGATGATGTTAGAGGCTGAGGTAATGGTGCTGGAAGTTACGGACGGGGGTTAGTGGTAGGAAAGGTGCGGTCTAGGGACGGATGCTAAACTATATAAGTTGGTGTCAGGGCCATTATAGGCCGTGCTAGTGTTGTTGGGACCGGGCTTGTGGTGTCATAGGGCGGAGGAGGCCGTGCTATAGTAGAGTCATAAGGGAGGCGAGGCCAGGTTACTGGAATCAGGCTAGTGGAGTCAGAGGCCGGGCCAGTCCAGGGATCACATATCAAGGTGGTGCCCCACCCAGGACGAGGTGGATGTGGCGCTTTAGGGGGCCGGAGTCCCCCGTGGCGGCACAGAAACCCCAGCCCTGGGCGGCACCTTTCTCGGGGTCGACTCCTGGGGCCCGACACAACCCCGGCCGCCCACTGGAGGCTACTGGCCCGGGCCGCACCGATGACAAGGCGTCTGTCCCACCTCTATTGTGCAATTGCTACTGTGTCAGGCTTCTGTTGGCTTAATGCTGCCCGTGAGCATTGTGCAGTGATCTCGGCTCCTCGGGGGGTGAGGCAAGAGCCTTCTTTATATAGCTTGACCCTCAACACTACGCCCAGACAAAAGGTTGTGTGGTGGTGGTGGTGGGCGTCCGTTTGACCGTGATGTATAATTTGACCCCGTGTCATAGCGCTGTTGTCCCCTGCCCGTGGCTAATGGCCTCTCCGGGGCTTACAGTGGCGAGTCCTCATCTCTCTTACACACACACACACACACAGACACACAGACACAAACTTTATTTATTTCCACCATCAAGATTCGCAGTTCAAATGAATAAGTAAGGGGGAAACTGTGAATCTTAGTACAGGAAAATTCTGATCATAGTTAAGATAAAAAATAAAATTGCGAATCGATTCATAGATCAGTTGATAAGTTGGGAACTTGATTACAATAAGTCATTTAATGCATGACTGATTCACTATTATTTATTGACTGTTGAAACTGATTTGGTATTAGATAGTACTAATACAGCGTTAATGGTAGACAGGTAATTGTGATCACCTACAGCTTAGGTTGTCTTCACCTCAGTGAATTAAATGCCGAGAGATTAGTTGCTGGAATTAATTAATTATGTTTGTTATTGTGATTATTACTAGTTTTATTACCACTTTCTTGTCTTTTCGCTTTTTCCTCCTCTTCTCCTTTCTTCTCCACATTTTCTTCCCTCCTTTCCCTTTCTTTTCTTTTTTCTCCTCTCTTTTGTTTACTTCTCTTATTTTTTCATTGCGTTTCTCTCTCTCATTTATAAGCACCAGACGAAGAAAACGTGCAGTGTGTGTGTGTGTGTGTGTGTGTGTGTGTGTGTGTGTGTGTGTGTGTGTGTGTGTGTGTGTGTGTGTCCCCGGTCATTAGCCGGTGTTGCTGTAAGCTCTCGACAGGTAGATTATGGATGCCGTGGCCCAGAACGAATCGAATACTTGTGTAAAACTCAGGGTGTGCGTCGGCCCGTCTGGTGGGGAGGGGGAGAGGGAGGACTAAGGAAGAGGGGAGGAGGTGGGACCAGGGAAGACGGAGGAAGGACTAGGGAAGAGGAGGAAGGGGAACTAGCGATAAGTAGGGGGGAGAGGGATGGGGATAGAGGTTGGGGTTATGGAGAAGATAGAGATACAGAAAGGTTGAGAGAGGGGACTGAGGATAGGACCGAGGGATTAGAGGGAGGAGGGGGGGGAGGAGGGAGTGCTGATTACCAGCGGGGTTTGTCAGTCCGTCTCCTGCTGGTGGGGATGAAGGTACAGGTGGTGGTGGTGGCCGGAGGAGGTGGTGATGGTGTAGGTGGTGGTGCAGGTAGTTGTTGTGGTGGTTAATGTGCAGGTAGTGGTAGTAGTGGTGATGGTCGTGGTGGTACGGCTGCTAAAGGGGGTTATAGGCAGTACTTCTCAGGGCCACAGATTTTAGTAACAGGCGTCAACCGTAGGGGACTTGGCCCTAGGAGTCGCAGGAACATAATGTCATTTCCTAAAAATCATAGCCACAGTCCTAGCGCATACTCAGCCCTAGAGGAGCCATTAAGATATTATTTAGGTCGAGAGATGCGCGTCAGTATATAGGGCGGGCAGTACTGTCTGTCTGTCTGTCTGTCTAACAGTATATATCCGCCGCATAACTCAAGAAGGGAAGGACTTTGAGCTTCCATACTTACTGTAGGATATACCGTATACAATATTATCACCATGACAACCTCGTAGTGCTTGTCGCCAACTGGAATCCCCTAAGCGTCATAGTTACACTCCCAGCCACATCTACCATAGCTACATTTAACCACACTTAGCCACATTCACAGCCACACTTCCAGTCATAATCCAAGTCACACTCCCAGCCACACTTAGCGACAATCTCAGCCACACTCCCAGCCACCACGCCTAGCTACACTCCCAGTCACACTTAACCACATCTTTCCACACACCCAGCCACATTACCGGCGCTGAGACAACACCTGGTGAACTAGGAAAACGTTGGTCCATTCATCTCAATATTGATTTAGATGTAAATTGAACTCGAGTTAATCCTCGCGCTCTGCAGTACGTCAAGAGATTAAAAAAAATACTCTGTAAATGTATCGCAAAGTTTCATGTCGGCTGTGATGAGTGCAGAGCGGTTATGGAGTCTGAAGGGGGCGAGTATGGTCTGCATAGCGAGTAGGGATCATAGAGGTTAAGTGCATAGTCGGTAATTATTGCATAACAAGTAAATATTACATGGCAGTTTGGATGTATAGTGGTTAGAAGTGCATAGTAGGTCAATAAAAGTAGCGGTTAGTAGTGCATTAGTGTATCGATTAGGAGTATATAGCGGTTAGGAGTGCATAGCAGGTGGATGATGCATAGCAGGTAAGTAATGCATCGCGAATAGGAGTGAATAACAGTTAAAAATTCCATATTGAATATAGACTGCATAGCTAACAAACTGCATAGCGGATAAAGATGCATATCTGGTTGGTGCATAAAGGAGGAACGAATGCATAGCACTTCCAGATTGTATAGCGGTTGATGAATATGTAGAATATCGTCTTACCCGGCCACGGACCGCACCGCGGGTAAACTCTCTGGTCGGTCTTGTGTGCGGATATTGCATTAATGGGGTCGAGTACTGCAGAGCTGGTGGTTGGATACTGCAGAGCTGGTGGTCGGGTACTGCAGAGCTGCTGGTCGGATCCTGCAGAACTGGTGGTCGGCTACTACAGAGCTGGTGGTCGGGTACTACAGAGCTGGTGGTCGGGTACTACAGAGCTGGTGGTCGGGTACTACAGAGCTGGTGGTCGGATACTACAGAGCGGGGTCGGATACTACAGAGCTGGTGGTCGCACGAGCTGGTGGTCGGTACTACAGAGCTGCTGGTCGGATCCTGCAGAACTGGTGGTCGGCTACTACAGAGCTGGTGGTCGGGTACTACAGAGCTGGTGGTCGGGTACTACAGAGCTGGTGGTCGGGTACTAAGAGCTGGTGGTCGGTACTGCAGAGCTGCTGGTCGGATCCTGCAGAACTGGTGGTCGGCTACTACAGAGCTGGTGGTCGGGTACTACAGAGCTGGTGGTCGGGTACTACAGAGCTGGTGGTCGGGTACTGCAGAGCTGCTGGTCGGATCCTGCAGAACTGGTGGTCGGCTACTACAGAGCTGGTGGTCGGGTACTACAGAGCTGGTGGTCGGGTACTACAGAGCTGGTGGTCGGGTACTACAGAGCTGGTGGTCGGATACTACAGAGCTGGGGGTCGGGTAGGGAGCGGGTGGGACGAGTACTGCAGAGCGGCATCGTGGCCCCGGCTGACCCGCTGAGCCCGACCGGTTTCCACGCACACTCCGGGTCGACCAGAGGCGCCCACGCTCGGTCACCATACGAACTTCTCACTCCTTTCAGGCCAGTGTTGACGTCATAGATCCACCTCTTCGCGTGTTGGTGCGTGAGTGTGTATCTTTGTGAGTGTGTGAGTGTGAGGGAGTGTGTGGGCGGGGCGAGGCGTGAGGGGTGAGGGGAGGGAAGGTGACGGGCGGTGAGGGGCTGAGGGTTGGCGTCGGGGGTGTGAGGGCGCCCCCCCACGGTGTGTGTTTGGATAGTCGGCGAGGAGGCAGCGCCAATGAGACCACCTCCCCTACCCTCTCATCCTCCCTCCCCAGCACTGTCTGCCTAGTCCCCCCCTCCCTCTCCCTCCTTCTCCTCCCTCCCCAGCACTGTCTGCCTAGTCCCCCCTCCCTCTCCTCCTCCTCCCTCCTCCTCGCCCTGACCTCCCATCTCATCCTCCTCTCCTTCTCCTCTTCCTGACCTCCATCTCCCTCACCTTCCTTTATCTCCCTACCATGTCCACCAAAAACTGTCTGTTCGGCCCCTTCTCCTCCTCCTCCTCCTCCTCCCTCCTCCTCCCTCCCTCCACCACCTCCACTCCCTCCCTCACCACCACCTCACTCCCTCACCACCACCACCTCTCCACCACCTCTACTCCTCCTCACCTCCCACCTGCCTCGTCCCACATTCTCTGTTGCATCCTCCTCATCTGCCTCTCCCTCTCTCATCTCCCACTCACTTCTCCCTCCCTCACCTACCACTCACTTCTCCCTCCCTTATCACCCACTCACCTCTCTCCTCACCACCACATCACCCTCCCTCCTACATCATCTCATCTTTGGTGGAGGAGTTGTGGCCAATTGAAGTAAGAGAGGAGGAGGAGGAGGAGGAGAATTATGAGGAGAGGGATGAGAAAGAACTTGAGGACACGGGGAGAATAATCTGGCCGGAGGATGTGGAGATAATAAAGGAAATGAGAGAGAGAGAGAGAGAGAGAGAGAGAGAGAGAGAGAGAGAGAGAGAGAGAGAGAGAGAGAGAGAGAGAGAGAGAGAGAGAGCTCATCTTAGTAAGGCTCGCACACACACACACACACACACACACACACACAGTCTCGTGTATCAGGTTCACGCAGGGCCGACCCCCCAGGCAGCTCGTGTCCGCGTGTGTCAGATGTTTGTTTACCTTTCTCAGTTACGGATGATGTGGCAACACTGTATGAATAAATTGTAAATAAATAAATAAATAAATATACACTTTTAATTAATATTTTTGCTGCTGTTTATAGCGGTTCTCAGTGTAGTTGGACAAAAGGTCGTACCGTGGTCGTACCGTGGTCGTAGCCGGACTAGAGGTCGTACTATGGTCGTAACCGCATTAGTGGTCGTGCGGTAGTCGTAACCGAACTAAATGTGCGGTGGTCTTAACCTAACTAAAGGTCGTGCGATGGTCGTAATCAGACGAAAAGTTGTACAATGGTCGTAAGTGAACAAGTAAGGTCGTACAACGGTCGTAAAAGGACGGTGAGGAGTCGTAAAGCACAGGGAACAACCACTTATACTGTTGATGTTGTTGTGGGTGATCAGTGATGGTGATTAAAGGTGGGGAGGGTCTCTCTCTCTCTCTCTCTCTCTCTCTGTTGTATCGCGTCTTACCTATTTTTACCCATTGGTACTGAGTCTTCCCTGTGCTATTCCAGTCGTCCATAGCAACACCCCCCTCCCCTCCACCCCCCTTCTTCCCTCCTTCCCACCCCCACACTGAACAAGGTGTAGAAAAGGGTATCCATATCAGTACTTTATAATCGAATACGTTAGGAAGATGGTCAATAAAAGGGAATAAATAAATGGGAAAAATAAAACCACCATTCCGCGTCGTGATCTTTATTGGGCCATTTTCATATATTATTATTGAATTGTGTGACGGCAGGACCGACGCTCTGCATATGGGAGTCGGTGGGTCTTCTTGTCTGGCGGCGGTGTTGAGTTATGGGGCGGGTTAGTGATTAGCCAGCATATATGATTCTTATAGTGGTGGTGATGGTGGGTGGTGGTGATGGTGGTTGTGGTGATGGTGGGTGGTTGTGATGATGGTGGGTGGTGGTGGTGGTGATGGTGGTTGTGGTGATGGTGGGTGGTGGTGGTGGTGATGGGTGGGTGTTTTTGGTGATGGTGGTTGTGGTGATGGTGGGTTGTTGTGATGATAGGTTGTTGTTGTGGGGGTTAGTGGTTGTGGTGAGTGGTGATGGGTAGTGGTTGTGATGT
Organism: Homarus americanus; assembly: GCF_018991925.1. Classification (NCBI taxonomy): domain Eukaryota; kingdom Metazoa; phylum Arthropoda; class Malacostraca; order Decapoda; family Nephropidae; genus Homarus; species Homarus americanus. Next base: position 543,884 of record NW_024739413.1, read on the forward strand.
ATTTCTCTCGAGCAGTGGTTGGGAATTTTTTCTTGGTCAGGTCACCCTGTAAGCCAAATGTAGTATTAAAATTTTTATTATTGGATTTTGTGGAGCACTTGAGTGATGCTGGCTGAACTCCTGTGCTTTGAGGCGGTTACTTGTCCTACTACATGGTGTCAATTCCTTCCTCGTCTCACTTTTACTTCTCATCCTTCCTGCCTTCATTACCCCGTTTTCAAGTCCTCCTCCTTCCTTGTTATCCCTCCTTCACCTCTTCCTTGTCCTCACCCCTATCCCTTTTTTATTCTTCCTTCTTGGGCTGTATACTTTCTACCCACTTTCGTCCTCCCTTCCTTATCCTCCATACTCTACCTTTCTTTCTATCCCAATTTATCTCTCTCTCTCTCTCTCTCTCTCTCTCTCTCTCTCTCTCTCTCTCTCTCTTTCTCTCATTCTTCTCTACCCCTTCTCGTCCTTGATAATGGTGGTGGGTCATACTAACGTGCCCTTCCCCTTCCTTCTTCTTTCCCTCCCCCTTTCCTCCTTACTCTTAACCATCCTTCCTTTTCCCCTCCCAGCCTGCCTGCCTGGGCGGTCCAACACTCGTTACCTAAATGGGTGTTGTGCTCATTCATTACATACACCGATGACATCTTCGGCAGGAGAGCCACGATTTATGCTGATCGGGGAGAGAGAGAGAGAGCTAGGGAGGGGAGGCGTGGGGAGAGGGCGGAGGCTGGGCAGTTAAGGAGAGGGGGAGAATGGGTATAGTTGGGGAGAGAGGGATGCTGGGTAGTTGGAGAGAGGGATGCTGTAGTTGGAGAGAGGGATGCTGGGTAGTTGGGGGAGAGAGGGATGCTGTAGTTGGGGAGAGAGGGATGCTGGGTAGTTGGGGAGAAAGGTGATGCTGGGTAGTTGGGGAGAGAGGGATGCTGGGTAGTTGGAGAGAGAGGGATGCTGGGTAGTTGGGGGAGAGAGGATGCTGGGTAGTTGGAGAGGAGATGTGGTAGAGAGGGGTGGGGAGGGAGGGGATGGGAAAAGAAAGAGAGAGAGAGTGAGAGTATAATAATAAAGAACTAATACCGACCGTAAAGAGAATAAGGGAACCAGAAGATAAAAGAGGAAACAAAAAAAATAGGATAACCGGAGAATAACAAAAACAACAAAGAAAATATATATATAGGAGGTAAAAGAGAAAGCAGAAAGAGATAAAAAAAGAAAAAAAAATGAAATCATCAGGAAAGAGACAAAGAAAGAAGGAGATAACCAGAAAATAAATGAGACAGACAGACTGACGGACGGACGGGCTGCACCAGTAACTCAGCTTAGGGAGGGAAAGGGGGTGGGTGGGAGGGAAGGGGTGGGTGGGAGGGAAGGTGGGGAGGGAAGGGTAAAGGAGGAAAGGTGGGTGGGAGGGAAGGGTAGGGGGGGGGTATGGATGAGTAAAGGGTAGGAGGAGTTGATGTATTAAAGCAAGGAAGAAGAGCAGAAAAAAGTGATGAAGATGATACGTAAGTCACGTCTCGCACGACATGGCCATGGGAAGGAGGAGGAAGAGGAGGAAGACAGGAAGAGGGTATAGAAAAAGATTAGTGTGGGAGGGAAGGAGGAAGAGAAGGAAAAGGAAGAGGACAGGATAAAGAAGAGTGGAAGGAGGTAGAAAAAGATTCATGTGGGAGGGAAGGAGGAAGAGAAGGAAAAGGAAGAGGACAGGATAAAGAAGAGTGGAAAGAGGTAGAAAAGATTAGTGTGGGAGGGAAGGAGGAAGAGAAGGAAAAGGAAGAGGACAGGATAAAGAAGAGTGGAAGGAGGTAGAAAAAGATTCATGTGGGAGGGAAGGAGGAAGAGGATAGAAAATAAGTATAGTGTTAGAGGGAAGGAGAAATATGTGATGAAATAGGAGGTGGAAAAGAAGAAGAAAGATGAAAACAAAAGGAGGAAGACGCCAAAAGAAGAGATATATAAGAGTAAATAGGAACAGATGGAATACAAAAAACACATCACATTAAAATATAACATAAATAATAATATTTAAGGACATTGTGGAACTGATGATAGACTACGCCAGACATCACAAGATACGTAACAATTAGATCACCTGAAGTATCTCCATGTAACCACCCTAGCACTAATTGGGGGGGATGAGGGGAGGTTAGGTTAGGATGGGTTAGGTTAGGTTGGGTTAGGTTAGGTTGGGATGGGTTTGGTTGGGTTGGGATGGGTTGGGTTGGGTTGGGTTGGGTTGGGTTGGGTTGGGTTGGGCTGGGTTAGGTTAGGTTGGGTTAGGTTAGGTTGGGATGGGTTGGGTTGGGTTGGGATGGGTTGGGTTGGGTTGGGTTGGGTTGGGTTGGGTTATGTTATGTTGGGTTAGGTTAGGTTTGTTTGGTGAAATATCTCTTCCCTGGACGTCTCTTTATTAGTCCAAAATAAAGAAAAATAAGAACTTGATCAATTTTAGTTCACTATATTAAGAAAGTCGTAAGTGTACCAACTGTCAAGGGCCATTTGTCTCAAGCCTTAACGTATATTTTAAAGACCTTGCTTGACCAAAAAAAACCACCTTTAGTATTTTACTCTGTGGAATCTTTGCCTCGCCTTAACTAGTGTGTGTGTGTGTGTGTGCGTGCGTGTGTGTGTGTGTGTGCGTGCGTGCGTGCGTGTGTGTGTGTGTGAGATAAAAAAGAAAACATTTAGAGAACCTTTACGGGCTGTTTTTTTTTATTGTTATTATTTATGTCCGTCTGTAACTGCAGGCTCTCTGGTTCTACAATGAGCTAGGGCGTAGATAACTTATTTGTCTCATTATATATGTACATGGGATTACACTGAAGGATGAGGAACAATGGGATTTATGATGATATATTCTGTAATGTATTTGTTTTATGTCTCCAGAGGTTAAGTTTTATGTATCGTTGGAGGTGGTTATCGCTGTACAAACAAAGCCCTCTGGTGCCCCGAGTCCTCCCGCCGCTGCCTTATACGACCTGACGGGGAGCTGCACTCTGCTGGCCGGGGGCTGACCTGGGGGGTTGTTGAGAGAGAAATAAACACTGACTTACAGACCGACAGGAGGAAAGAAAGAAAAAAATAAATAGACAGACAAACTAAGGATTATAAACGTAATCGTACAGACAAACAGAAGTTACTATAGGGACGTCTGTTTTGAGAGAGACCTCCCTCCCTCCCTCCCTCCCTCCCTCCCCTGGTAGTGACGGCACCATTTATATGCTTCTCTCAGATCTAGATTACTGTACATTTATAAGCGAAGCGTCTAACGTATAAATGTAAAATGAATGTTCCGACCGACCTCTTTTAGCAGAGGCGAGGCACATATGAACGATTCTCACTTCTATTTATAAATTTGTCATGCACACTCCCACAATGCACCGTGCTTCTGTTTACGTCTGCTACATTTGGTTAATGGGGTCTAGTGAATAAATTGACTATACAGTATATGACATCTGTGTGTGTGCAGTTAATCAGGGCGAGAGGTAATACCATGGAGGTGTCAACATGAGATGGGATATTGAAACATATAACCTACACTGTATGACTCATATTAACATACTACAACTCATGCGCCAGGAATTCACCAGTAAATGATGCACCTTAATTAGTGTCGACTCCTGTATAGTCACAAGTCAACATATATCTAAGTAACATGTTTTATTGTGCCATAATAATGTTAGTGTTAGTGTTGGTGGATATGAATAATTTAGAGATTCATTGCTGTGTCGTTCGTTTAATCGTTAACATTTACTTCCTGGATAAGCTTTGTTTTTGCCTGGGTGAATTTTCGGATTGTTCTCCTTCATATTGCTCGCATATAGCACTGCAGACGCCTTCACCTGCCTGCTAGTGTGTCTGGTGGTGGTGAAAGAGCGAGGCAGTGTGTATTGTGTTGTGTCGACCCATCACGCTTACCTCTCACCTGTGGATTATGACGACCGAAGCACGTTGGGTCATTTTGGGTTTAGAAGGGTCGAATAGGGTCTCGTTGGGTCACTGGTGAGATAGTAGATCATGATTGGACGTACAGGGTCATTTCAGGTCATGAAGGTTCACATTAGGCCATGGAGGGGTCATTCAGGGGTAATTTTAAGACACGAAGAGTCATACTGGGTCATCCTGAGTCACGTTGGGTGGGTCATGCAAAGTCTCGTCTGATTAAAACGGGTTCAGTAGAGTCACGACCCGTCAGAAAAGGTCAGCAAGAAAGATTTTAGAATCATGCGAAATCACCCAGCGTCATGGAGGGTCACTTAGGGTCAGGACAGGTCACACTGGAATATTTATAGACTGGGTCACCTCCTGCCAACTGTTTCTCCTGCTAGTGAGGTGGCCAACAGGAGCCTTTGATATGTATCTTGTGATGTGCCATGTATTATGTATCTTGTAATGTGTGTAAATGTTGGAGGAGATGAAATCCTTAGGAAATGTAGTAGACGATAATGATGAAAAATAATAAGAAATATAACTGTAGTGGAAGAAGTGTGAGAGAAAGCATGGCAAAGCATAGTAAAGAAATAATGTAATAATTATACACTGCAAGAATGAAGATACAAACGTCTTATGTAAATACACAAGGATTTAAGAACGAAACGGGGGAGGTGGGGGGGAGGAAGACTCAGTGAGGGGAAAACGCCTTACGAAACACAGAAGACAAGTTAGAAGAAGAAGAAGGGAGAAGATAATATACAATAGACGATAAGGAGAGTATTGCGAGGCTGGTGGGGGGGGGTCGTTCCTGCTGGGTATGGGTGGGGGGTGGTCGGCTGGGTATAGGTGGAGGGGGTCGTTCAGGATGGTATGGGTGGAGCAGGTCGTCCAGGCTGGGTATGGGTAGAGGGGGGTCGTCCAGGCCGGGCATCGCATGTTGATCTCGGACTTAATACCCAGATCAGGTTCGATTCGTGTTTACTGAGTCACTCTTAAATATCGGCGCGTCGTGAAGCGGGCTGGAGGACGCATGCATATTGCTACCAGCCAGCCAGCCAGCCAGCCAGCCAGTTAGCCAACCAGCCAGTTAGCCAGCCAGCCACCCAGCCAGTTAACCAACCCGCCACTCACCAGCCAGTCAGCTATTCTCACCGACCATCCAGTCAGTCACTCAGGCACTTATCAGCCAGTTACCCAATCCCACACGCTAGCCAACCACTTCAACCATCTAGTCAGCCATCCCATCAGCCAGTCAACCACTCAGGCAATCAGTCATTCACCACTCAGCCAGCCAGCCAGCCACTCACCACTCAGCCAGCCAGTCACCGTCACCAGTTTAGGTCTCATGCATAACGCAGTAAGGTGGTTGAGTGAAACTCCATTGACGCACTGCTGGATAATTAATGAGTGATCGTATATAAGGTCCTATTGACTCTAGTTGTATATTAGGGACGTGTTGTATATTAGGGATTGTTGACTTAAGTTGCTAATGGGTGTAGTGGTGGGTGGACGGGTGGGTTGTGTTAGTGGGTGGGCGAAGAGATGGGAGTTGGGGTGGTGTATGGGTTGGGAGTTGAGGGTGGGGGGGTGGCGCGTGGATGCGTTGTGATGGATTGGATGCGGTTTTAGTGGTGGGTGGGCGTGTAGGCGGGGATTGTTGTGGTGGATGGGCGTGTAGGCGGGGATTGTTGTGGTGGATGGGCGAGTAGGCGGAGTTGTAGTGGTGGGTGGGTGGGTGGGCGGTGGTGGGCATAATGAAGTAATGAGGAGGAGGACAAAGGGCAAGTGTGGGCCTTAACACAGGCCAGCGGGGGGTCCCTCTCCCGGGTCTGTGGTCCTCTATAGCAGTGGGAGTAGGGAGAGGGAGAAGACAGAGGAGAGGGGGGAAGAGGAGAGAAGAAGAAGAGAAATAAAGAGGGGAGGGAAGAAGGAAGTGCAAGATGAGTGGGAGATGGGAGAAGAGGCTTTTGATGAATAGTGGGGGCTAAAAGAGGGAGAGGAGGAGAAGTAAGAGGAGGAAATGGAGGAGTGGGAAGATGAAAACGAAGAGAGGAGAAGACTGAGAAAAACATCATTAAACTCCACCCCCTAAAAAAATAATAGCAGCAGCAACAACAACAACAACAACAAACACTATCGCAAGAGGTGTTCCCTTCAAGCTCTCTGATCATGTTAACTGGAATCTTGTCGTGGAGGTATTGTGGCGAGGGAGGGAGGGAGGGAGGGAGTGCAAGTGATGGAGGTGGGGTGGGAGGGAGAGTGGTGGAGGTGGGGTGGGAGGGGGAGTGGTGGAGGGAGAGGGAGTGATGGAGGTTGGAAGGAGGGCGAGTGATGGAGGTGGGGAAGGGTGAAGGAATTTGAAGGATAGAGGGTGGGGGAGATCAAGAGAGGGAGAGGGATGTTTAGGACCATTGGGAATTGTTGGGAGTATGGTGATGGAATGCACGAGGGAGGGAGTGGGGGGAGTGTTTGTGGTGCAAGAGGGGACGGGTAGGAGGCTTGGGTTAAACAGAACAGCAGGAGGCGAGGCAATAATTAAGAGACCACCAGACCACTGACACACACACATACACACGGGGGTAGGTTAGGTTAGGTTAGGTTAAGGTTAGGTTAGGTTAGGTTAGGTTAGGTTAAATATACATAAACGTTATCCCACTCATTACTTACTGAACTGTAAATTAAAAATGAAAAGAAGTTTGTGTTAAAGTAAAGACAATTATTAACGAACACTAGTGACCCAGAGTTCACCTTGGACTGCGTTAAGATATACTTTGGAAGGTAGAAATATCCCTCGCACTCGGGAGAACTGTATCAGCCAGGTCAATTAAATCTTGTGGTAAATTTTTTCTGGGTAAACGATCAAGTGTATTGGTTAGAAGAAAGGGAAGTAAGGGGGGGGGGAGGAAGAGAAGCGAGGGAGGTAGGAGAAATGGGGAAGAGTGGGGAGAGAAGAGAGGGAGAGGGGGGAGGTTAAATAGAGAGGGAACCAAGGAGAGGGAACCAAGGAGAATATGGTGAGGAATAATTGTTTTAACCACTCTTAGATTCATATAGTGTACTTAACCGGTGTGAGCCAAGGGTGTTGCTGGTTGACTCTGATAGATTAGTAAGTAATGAAGAATTATATTTTGATAGTAAACCAAATATTTTTATATCTTGGACTATAGTAAATAATGATATTTTGGTTAATAAACGTGAGAAACTTTTTGCTTTTAAACATGAATGAATTATCTTACTCAGGCTTCTATATTATGATGATTGAAAGAGTTATGCTACATCGCCCAAACACAACTTTTATAAATGAACTTATATGTGAAAACGGTAGGAACATCTCTACTTTATCGTAAATTATAGCCAAGGTTATGATTTGTCCCAGTAAACATGATAATAAAACACAGACAAACATCACGAATATAACATAACGTAACATGGCATAACATAACGTAACATGGCATAACATAACGTAACATGGCATAACATAACGTAACATGGCATAACATAACGTAACATGGCGTAACATAGCATAAATCTAACCTGTCTTAACATTTTAACATTCTAACCTATTTTAATATTCTTACCCAACCCAACCCAACCCAACCCCCAGGTAACGTTAGGGTGTTTAATCATCAGGTGAAATAAGCTGGGTGGGCTATTCTTCAGGTGATCTAAGAAATGTGCTAAAACTCCATCACAAAAAAAAATACTTTATTGACGTTTCCATACGGTGGTGAGTTATATTTTGGCCTGTAAACAAACGGTACTGAGACACGGGTGTAATTAAATTCCTTGTTGGGAGATGGTGGTGAGTAAATAATGCTGTGATAGGTGGGGAAGGAAGGAGGGGGTGGGGGGAGGAGAGGATAAAGAGGGGGGGAAGGAAGGTAGAGAGGAGGGAGGGAAGAGGATGGTAGAAAGGTGAGGGATGATAGAGACTGAGGTGGGGGTGTTTGGAAGCGTGGAGGTAGAGGAGAGAAGAAAGTTGAGAGAGGAAGAAGTGTCTAGAAAGGAAAGGAGAGAAACAGGAGGGACGAAAGGTAGTAGACAGGAAAGAAAGCAGAGGAGAGGGTATTTAAGGAGTGAATGAGGGGAGAGAAGAAAGGAAGAAAGAGATGAAGAGGGAGATGGAAGTTAGAGGAGAAGGGAGTGAAGGAAGATAAAAGAAAATATGGCAGGAGAAAGGATTATACGGAACAGAGGAAAACAGGAGGGAGGGAGGGAGATGAGAGGCCGGCTGGCGAGGGTGGTGATTTATGACTGGCTGGTGTAAATGTTAAAGGTGGACCACAGTCGACCCCTGAGGCTGAGAATTACCTATATTGAGTCTGCTGGCTGTTGCTCCTTGACGACCGGCACCTGTTGATTACCACCTGTCTCTACCCTAACACCTGTTTCCTCATCTGGCTGGACCCTAAACACCTGTTGCCTGTCTGCATTTTGGTACCGCCAAGACCTATTTCTGCACCTGGCTTTACCTCCATCACCTGTTGCCTCTACTTTGCTATTACCGAGACTGCCTTTACCTGTGGCGTACCTGCCTTTATTCTCAACACCTGTTGTCTCACCTGACTGTATTTTAAATACCTGTTTCCTCGCCTCCCCTGGACGCTTGTTGGTTCACCTGACTGCATCCTACATATGTATTGCCCTAATATGAGATCGTTTCAGGGACGTCTGTCAGACTCTTGGTTCTTTGAGAGATTTCAGGGATACCGTAGAAAGTTATCCAAATGGTACTGGAACACAAGAGGTTCATTAACAGGTCCATTTCAGAGCTGACACGGTACTGTATATGGTGTGTGTGTTTGTATACAGTATTTGTTAATAGTGTGTCGAATGGACCCAAAAATGAGTGTTAGGGGTTCACTATTACGGGCTGACATGACACTGATTTAGTCCACACGGACACTCACTCGGCTAGTTGTGGGTACACTCATGCACCAGCCACAACATCGTGTCTGCTTTGAACCCATGAACTGGCCCTTAACAGCTACACGGGAAAGAAATGTTTTTGTTTGTGTGTGTGTGTTGTTCAGCAGGCAGGGTCATTAAGAGCAACCGCTCACTAAGTATTGATTTCTGCAACAGACTTTTTTTTAATTAAAGATATCATATAGATATGTGTGCGAGTCTGTCTGTTAATACTGTATATAGACATATTTATTTACTTTATTTTAATTAATATTTATATTCTTTCTTGATCTTTTGTGTGTGTTTACGTATTCGTGTTTACTAAATTCTTCCCTCTCTCTCTCTCTCTCTCTCTCTCTCTCTCTCTCTCTCTCTGCGTCAGCTAGTGTCCTGGACGTGTCGCTAACATGTCGTCAGGGGTACACGCGACAACATCAAGTGTGCATCAGCTCTCCGTCTTTTCCTTCTTATTCACATTTATACTTTGGCATGTTTGGATTCATGAAACAGTAATCACTTTGAAATTACCCAAGATAGAAGCGAGTTTAATTTACAACACTCTGCCAGTACGTGCGTCGCTAGCTCCTCAATAAACATAAAGATTATCAAAAACATTCCCGCCAAAAGTTTTTCTCAACACAGCCGTGGAGTTAATATTTCCATGGGCGAAATATGAGTCGTTGAACCACAAGATATCATTAACTTGGCGGTGTTCGGACGCGCGGGTTATGTTTGTTTCCCGGCTGTCTGGAGTAAATAGCCTGGAGGCGGCCGGGCATTCATGAATTCTAATCAGCCGAAGCCGAGAAGGAGGCACGGCGCCGGACTAGCTCTCCGTCTCAACCAAATTCGTCTCTTCGGCGTTGCTTCCATTCTTCTGGTTTTGCTTTCCCTTATGTCTCCGTTTCTTTATTTTTCGATTCAGAAAGTTGTTTACGAATTTTGGCAGGGTAGTGGATATACTTGGTAAAATTTCCAGGAGATATGATAGTTTTAAGTACAAGATTCTGGCCGCCAAAAGGGACTTTCATTGCGGGCATGAAGTTGTTGTGTAGTGTGGAAGGAGAGGCACAGAACCAGTTGGGTATACGCCCCTGTAGGTGGTGTGTGTCCGGCCGTAACTTGTAAGCGATACTCGTGGGTGTTCCCACTGTAAGTGAACATTACACCGATCTATTGCCCACCTCCCATTACTAATGTCATTAATATGTACAAATATCCTTAGTGTTCCGTCTTGAGAGTGTAGGAGGGTGAGGGGGCCAGACCCGGCCACCTGTCCACGGAGGTGATGTATGGTGGGGAGGCCCTGCATTATCTCCTCACATTTTGAGCTGCGAGTCACCGCTATGTAGATGCGATGGATTTATGAGCCTCGTGTGGTTTTTAGGCTGATGTTCAGTATCCTGGTTCGTATCCCTCTCGCACATCACCTCGTTCTGCCACATTGGCTTCTCGTTGGTGTGCAACCTGGGTCACTGTTGGCCCTTCACAGCCACATATAGACGGCAGACGCTTGTGAGCGTGGTGTGACTATGTGGGTAATGTTGTGTGTTGTTTTATGGGTGGAATCCACTTCACACGGGCTGGTTATGCCGCCATGGCTATCGAGTCGCTGTGTTGATGTGCATCATAGTGTGGCGGGCGTTAACCAGGGCTGGTAGATATCATGGATTTACGATCTTGGTGTTGTTTATTTTAAGCGGCTGCTGCAGGTCCCTGGTGCGTCTCTCTCTCTCTCTCTCTCTCTCTCTCTCTCTCGAGAGAGAGAGAGAGAGAGAGAGAGAGAGAGAGTCGTTTAACCATCTTAACTACTCCATCACTGTTCCTTCGAGTGCTTCATACACTGTGTGGATGTTAGGTGGAGTTTCACTATCTCGGTTCGAATCTTCCCTCACTGGTTTATTTACCAACTGCGCTACTGGATCACCACTTGATGATGTACCCGTTGTTAGTCTTAGGGTTTATGTTGAGTATGTTGGTTCGTATCCCTCTCTCTCTCGGATCTTTTCTTGTTGGTGAGGTTGTTGTTCATCGCGTTTAGGCTCAAGTGAGCACCGAGTTTCGTATCCCACCTCATCAGGTGGAACTGCTCTGTAACCTACATCTTATTTACTGTAGTGTGTGTGTGTGTGTGTGTGTGTGTGTGTGTGTGTGACTTCCTGAAGAGGCGAGCCACTACACAGTACAAAACGCCCCTTCCTCCCTACACGCACCACCTCACCACCGCCATTGCTAGGTATCTGTGCTTGCTTTACGTGGCGGAACCTCATTACCTATTCCCACCACGAGGTAATATTCCAATAACAATTTGTGGATTATAGTGATTACAACCTTTGATGAATACCGATTATACACCCCCGGCGCCTACGCTATTGTAATCGAGAGTAGTAATTTCCGTGGGTCAGTCTGGGAACCCGGTCTTTAGGCACTGGGGCCAAATAAGTTCAGGAAGATGGTATCCGACGACCTCATAGGGCCACCACCCATCCATCTGTATTAGCGATAAGGCGCGTCCCGATAATGCGACAGACAGATAATCGGGTCCTATTGACGGGAGGTAGGAGGAGGTTAGGGGTGGTCTTGGCTAGGTGTGTGTGGAAGGGGGGGGGGTGACTGCGAGAGTGGAGCAAGTCGCCTCTACCTTGGTCTGGTCCACTATCTGGAGGTGTCAGTTACGTGGAGTAGCAGTTTAAGATGAACGCTACCTGGAGTGGAGTACATGGAAGGGTATGGGTGAAGTGCAGGGGAGATTATGATTAGAGTACAGAGAGGTTATTAGTGGAGTACAGGGGAGGGTATGAGTGGAGTACAGGGGAGCGTACTGGTGGAGTGTAGTAGAGGGTAGACTAGGGTAAACTTACTCACCAGGTGGCTGTCTCATTCATTACTCCCGATACCTTCAAGCCCCACACACACACGCTGTACATACACACACACACGTCCCCTTTGTCTCCTCTAGGCATTGTGTGGAAATATATTTGCATACACACGCACGTTTTCCCATCATTTGTTCGTATTCATTCATTCATTCATTCCTACTGCAATAAAAGTTGCCTTATGTTGTGTTACTGACCTACCACAAGGCCTCGAGCGTCGTTTACTCTCGTCTTTTCACGCAAAATGAGAGTAAGTAGTTGGATGAATAAGTGCATAAGAGGATGGGTGGGCGGATGAGTGTTGTTTCTGAAGTATACCAGGAGCTGCTCATGTCTGGTGCCCGAGTACTCTGTGCACACACCAGGCACAGATCACCGCAGGATAAGCTTTCACATTCCGGCAGTCTTAAAAAAAAAAGTAGTAGTTCTAGATAGCTTCACCCGTCGTCCATCATTAATTCTCGCTTTGGACATTCTTCGACGACGAGGACGTCGTTGAGGCGAATTTGATAATTAGTTGTGTTGGACAAGGGCGGCTGCTTGAGCGGTCAAGTTTGTTACACTCGGAGATGATCTTGACAGGTAATTAATGTGGTCCAGGTGGGGTCCGCAGCCAGCACATGTTACGCCGCCTTGTATTCCCTCCACCGACTTACGATTCCGCCTCATTGCAGTTGATTCTCGATAAACCTTAATAAGAGTTGACAATCCGACGTTGGTGGACAAGTGCGGTTGGTCGTGTCCGTGGCCGAGGGGAAGGGACACGGAGGACGGGAGAGATAAACATCACTCATTGGAATTACAGAAGGAAATTAATTAAAGAGTGTAAGATTCTCAGGACCTGTTTTATTCGATAAGAGGACTTGAAGGCTGCCAATTAAAGGTAGGGCTCAGGGGGAACGTTTAATTGGCTGGCTGGGCTGGTGTTCTCTCTCTCTCTCTCTCTCTCTCTCTCTCTCTCTCTCTCTCTCTCGAGATAATTCGTGGCAGATCCCACCATGAACCATCCCATCCCCCCATCCCATCCAACCAAGGGCTACCAATCCACCTAGACCAGCCCACCGTAAGCACCACACCACTAACTGCCCACAACAATCAGTCAAGGGATATTACTAGTCCATCACGACCACCCTAACACGACCACCCTACCACGACCAGTCATCCACAATCAGCCCACCACGACAAGCCCACCACAACCAGCCCACCACGATCAGCCCATCATGACCAGCCAAAGAGTACCAGCCCACCACGACCCACCAACCCACGACTTGCAAAGAATGACCAGCCTACGATGGCAGTTTACCACTCCGCCATAGGATCCATTACTGCTATGACTTGGAACAACCAGCTACGACCTCCTCCGGACCATGATTAGACAGCAGAACTGACCAGATCACAAGGACCTCTTTAGGACGACCATATGCCAAGGACCACTTTCGAACGACCAGATCACAAGGACCACACCAGCACGACCATAACACATGGATCACCTCAAGACGACTAAATCACAAGGACTACTCAAGAACGACTAGGTTACAAGGACTAGCTCAGGACGATAACCCTTAACGATCACCCTTAGAACGACCAGTCCTCAATGACTGCCTAATTCTGTAGTCGACCTCAGCCTCCAGTTGACGTATCTTGATCAAATTTGTTATGTGGAGTTGATCAGGAATGTTATGTCTCTTAGGGGGAGATTGAGAAATTCTCTTCATATTATTCGAAACATCATTATTTCCTTGGTGTTATGCACATACACTTTAAAACGCACTCTTCTCTTCTCTCCTCTCCTCTCAAGACCAACACACCCTGAAGAAAAACGACAGCTTCTCTGGTCTTTTGAGAATGATCAGCGTGGACTGTGGTACACTGGAGTTCTCGGTGGTGGCATGACATACAGTCGTGTGTGAGACTATACTGTCCGTAGCGAGTGTTGGTACCTTCTAGGCTGTGTCCTCTCCATCCGCCATCTTTGTCACGGCCGCCACCTGCACCTGTGATCTTTGACCCGGCATTTACGTTATATATTACACAGGTGTTCCAGTGCACACATTGTCCTCTGTGAGAATACTTAGTGTGTGGGGATATAGTGAGAATACACAACCAACCATACTAGGAGTGCTGTCAGGTTGGATAATTTAACATACAGGTATTTAATTCATTTACTGTTATATGAGACGTAGTTGCTGCTAATACATAAGAACATTTTAGAATACATACCCTGTAAGAATACATACCGTTAGATGATACATGGCCTCCGAGGATACATAATCAGCCCAAGCGGGAGAGCTGTCACGATGACCTCTAGGCTCTGGGACACGAGCTGTAGGGCCTTAGAGGAGAGACAAATGGCCAGTGTGGGCACGATGGCAGAGGCTGGGAGACGAGGCGCCAAGGGCCGGGCCTCGCGCAGAATGACATGTGGTGACGGCAAGAGGCCCCAAATAACAGTAATTATCCCGCTGTAGTGATAGTTAGGGCTCTCCAGGGTGGTTAGTGGGACGTGTCTTCGGGTACTCCGCCAGCCAATTACGGCCTGGCCTCGTTAATTCTCCTCTTCTCGACCCCTGGATTACTACGGCTCGTATTCCGGGTGTTTGATTTACATAAGTTGTTTTACCAGTAGTTTATAGAGGCTCGTCTTGCGGTCTTTTTGGGGGCGTTGTTGCGGTGATTACTTTAGCGTTATGGCAGGGTTTGGCCGGTGTCTGCTCAGCGTTATGGCAGGGTTTGGCCGGTGTCTGCTCAGCGTTATGGCAGGGTTTGGCCGGTGTCTGCTTAGCGTTATGGCAGGGTTTGGCCGGTGTCTGCTTAGCGTTATGGCAGGGTTTGGCCGGTGTCTGCTTAGCGTTATGGCAGGGTTTGGCCGGTGTCTGCTTAGCGTTATGGTAGGGTTTGCGTGTGATGGCAGGGTTTACGTGTATGGCAGGGTTTACGGCGTGTGATGGGTTTTATGTAGATATATGGCAGGGTTTACGTGTAATGGCAGGGTTTTAGTAGATATAGTGGGGTGTCAGCGGTTATGGTAGGGTTTTAGGAATGGTTATTTAGCGGTCGCGGTATGGTTTTAGCAGTGTTTACTTCGCGGTTACATTAAGGTTTGTGTTGTTGAGTTAGCCGTCATCACGCCCGTGTAGCGGTTATTTTGCGGTTATATAATAGGTTTTCTCTCTGAATGGTTTACTCAGCGGTCATTGTAGCGTTATATTAAGCGATTATCTTTAGCCATTGTAGCGGTCCTGATACATCTACTTAGCGAACATAGTGAAAGTGAGTCTCATAGGAATGACTGCCAGTTAGGGAGAGCATATTGTATACTAAGCCTTCTGTACACAAGGAGGCAGCCTGGCCAGTACTGCACTCGAGCGCATAAACTTCGCCCAACTTGTAAACTTAAGTATACCTATTTACAGCTGGGTGAACTGGGAGTGCCCGGGGATCGAACCACCGACCCCATGTATCCACTCGACCGCTGTGCTCTTAGCGGGCATTGTAGCGGTTTATAAAGCGATTATCCATAGCTAGTGTAGCGGTCCTGAGAGATCTGTTTACTTAGCGGTCATTGTAGTTTTAAGTGTGTTTACTCAGATAATATTAGCGGTTCAGGTGTGTTTACTTAGCGGTCGTGGTAACAGCCGCCGCTCTTGTCCTTGTCGGAGTTCTCGCAATGTGTATTTTTTGTCTCATCTTCCTGTCCTCCTTCCTTACCCTTCATCTCTTTTGCTTCTCCTCCAATTTTCTTCATCTTCATTATTATTATTATTATTATTATTATTATTATTATTATTATGTTTCCTTCTCTTCCTCCTTTACTGTTAATTTTCTTTACAGTTCCTCACCTTCCTCCTTTCATCTCATCCTCTTTGTCTTCCTCCTGTGCATCAATCATTCGCCTCTTCCCTTTACCCCTTGCTTCTTATACTTTCTTCATCTCCTCGGTAAAAAATTATGATGAAGTGTGTGTGTGTGTGTGTGTGTGTGTGTGTGTGTGTGTGTGTGTGTGTGTGTGTGTGTGTGTGTGTGTGTGTGTGTGTGTGTGTGTGTGTGTGTGTGTGTGTGTGTGTGTGTGTGTGTGTGTGTGTGTGTGTGTGTGTGTGTGTGTGTGTGTGTGTGTGTGTGTGTGTGTGTGTGTGTGTGTGTGTGCGTGCGTGCGCGTGCGTGCGCGCGTGCGTGCGCGTGCGTGTGCGTGTGTGTGTGTGTGTGTCATATAGGACAAGAATATATTTAATTTATTAAGAGCTACGGGTAGAGGGTTTTATAGATAGATAGATAGATAGATAGATAGATAGATAGATAGATGTGGGTATATTGACAGTATTATAGATAAGAGAGAAAACAGATATACAAGATAGATGGGTAGATAGATACGTATATACGACCTCGCTGTAATACGGTCGTTAATTATGGGTCAGTATACCCACGCCCACGTCCGGGGTAGTCAACCATGTCCACCTGGTCCTGTTCACCCACGCCCATCTCCTCCGTGTTCAACTATGCCTTGAGCGGCTATTCGGCTGCGTGCGGTTTGGTTTGGTTGTTCACGATTTTTGTTATTGTTTGGTCATTCACGCCCATCTGATTGCTCAGTCACGCCCATTTGTTTGTACACCCCACGCCCACCTTGCTATAAACCACATACCCACTCGGCTATACATCCCACATTCACCTTGCTATACAAACCACACCCACCCAGCTATACACCCCAGTCTCACCCGGCTCTACACCCCACACCCACCCGGCTCTACACCCCACACCCACCTGACTATACACCCCACGCCCACCCGGCTCCTCGCCCACACCACCCAGCTGACCTTATCTCCGTGATCTGGGAAGCTGTTATCCGCGCTATCAGCAATACCCAGAGTCGAAATTATGAACTGTTGCCGTAAACAAGGTGGGGAGAATACCCTAGCTGTCTCCCTCTGTTGAATTTGTTAATCTTTTGGTAATTACCTCATTGACCATCTGTAATGTTTAGCTAATTAACTCAATGACCATCACTTGAAATGTTAAGGTTATTAGCATAGGAATAATTTTTTTATGTTGCTGGTGATGGGTAATAATTATATCAGGAATTATTTAAATTGTTGTAAGTAGATAATTTGAGTATTTTTTTATGTTTATATTTCGTTGTTTGTTTTAGTAACCAAGTATCTGCGTGTGTTCCTTTCGTAAAATTTGTGTAGTGATGATTTTATGCAGTTTATGGTGTTTTCGTTTTAAGAATATTTTGGTATAAGAGAATTAGTTGGTATCTGAAAATAATATTAATTTGGATTTGGGATAATTTCTTGGTGTGTTGTAACATAAGACACAGTATGTTACGTTGTCCTGACCTTGTTTCTTGGCTGACGATACTGACACTTGTCTGATTGTTGACCTGACTTTGTTGAGTGCTGACACCACCATCCCTCTACTTGCCCTGACCTGGCTTTGTTGAGTGCTGACACCACCACCCCTCTACCTACCTTGATCTGGCTTTGTTGAGGACTACCTGGCTTTAATGAGTGATGAAACACTACTCACTACTGTCTTTGCCATGCTTATCCCAAGAGCTCTTATCTTCGACCTCACTTTGACTCAGGTTAGCTAAATACTGCCTGGGTTAGCAGACTATTACATGACGCAGCTGAGATTTACCTGGTTAACACCGTACCTTCTTATGTTAACTAAAGTCTACCTGGGTTACCGGGATGCTACCTGTTTGGCTTACCTTACCGGGTATTCGTCACCTGTAAACCTAGGTTCCTTGTAAGTGGCTTTCTCGGGGGCTTTCCATAGCTCTCTCTCTCTCTCTCTCTGTGTGTGTGTGTGTGTACAGGTTTGTTATCAGCCAACCATCTGCTAAAGGCGATTATCTACATGCTAACGAGGCCAGTAGTTTGAGAGTTCTTACACACACACACACACACACACACTTGTTTTAAATCATGTTGAATTACCAATATCTTTTGGATTTTTCATATTATATATATAATGATCTTTTTCTTTGTTTTTCTCTCCTCATTATTTTACTGAAGATGGTTATTGCTTTAAGGAAATTATCTAGAGAGGAGAGTGGAAATTACTACGATCTAGGTTGTGACAGAGGGAAAGTTTGTGAAAGTGTGAGAGAGTGTGAGGAAAATTGTGTGTGTGAGAGAGGATAATGTGGAAGATAAGGAGAGAGAAGGTGTAGAATGTGAGAGGAAAGGAGTGTGCGAAATTGTTTTATTTTTCCTCTCGTGCCATATCCTAGACTGCTTAACTTAGAATAACCAGCCCATAGGTAGGATATATTCGTAGTGTTGGTGGTTGTGATGGTAGTGTTGGTGGTAGTAGTGGTGGCGATGATGGTAGTAGTGGCCCACGGTGGAGGGGCCCGGCCAGCAGGTGTGGTCGTGGTGGGCGTAATGTATGTTGAGTCCATTAGAGTGTTATGGGTGGCGGCCGGGGCCTCCCTGTCATGGGGACGAATTTACTGCCAGCCTCAGATGACGTGATAACCCCAGCCTCGATGATGCCGCGTAGAGGGCGAGCGTTGAGGTAATGGGGGAGGAGGAGACGACGGGGGAGACAATGTCGGGACGGGAGGGGGAGACAAGGTGGGGGACGGAAGGAGACGGGGAGACAAGATGGGACGAGAAGACAAGGTGGAGGTAGAGACGGGAAGACAGAAGGAAGTGGATAAATAATAGAATATAGAGGAAGATGACGACGTGGAGGTGGAAAATAGGGAATAAAGAGAGACAAAACAATACAATTAAATAAAAGGAACTTATGAGAGTTTGATAAATAACATAACTAAAATATGGGGGGGGGGGGAAATTACGTACTGTTGGGGGAATGGGGGACGAGGGGGGGGGGGAGGGGGATAAAGAGGAAGAGGAGGTGAAAGAATCGAAAAATATATGCGAATTACTGGGAGAAGAAAGAATAAAGGAAGTAAGGGATAGACGATACATAATGATAGCGTGAATGATGATGATGATGATGATAATGGTGATGATAAGTAGAAGGCGAGAGATGAGATAAGAAAGGAGAGAGGAGAAGAGTCGGTGAGGTTAGGGCAGGTATAGAGAGATGGAAGGAAGAATAAGTAGTGGTACATGATAATAAGCCAGACTAAGCGATAAATCATGCGAGGGAAGATCTGATAAACAATAATAACAAAGTACTCGAAATTCATTTAAAATTCCACCAGTTTGGCAATACATCGGTGACCTTTGACCTTTGAATAATAAATAAAAAATGTGACTCGGTGATCCCAAACTGTGACCCAGTGATCCCAAAATATGACCCGGTGATGCTTGACGTTTGACCCCAATAATCTTGACCTTTGACCCACCGACCTTTATAATCAATAGGGAACTTCCTATTCTTAAGGGGATGTGACGTAGGTAATGTCCAGTTCATCGGTGATGGAAAAGTTAACTTACGGTCAGGAAACGTAAATAAAGACTCAAGTTACGGTCAGGAAACGTAAAAGAGACTTAAGCTACGGTCAGGAAACGTAATTAACAGCCCAGGAAGTTAGGAAGTGACTGGAGAACAAAAATCCTAACTGACAGACAGCAACATGAACAAGGGTGATAGCTATACCCCTTCACCGAGAGCAGGCCGGGGGGTAGAAAGGGGAGGCGATCATACGAGCCAAAGCCAGGGAGGGAGGGAGGAAGGAAGGGAGATTATACAGTTAACTAGGAAGGAGATTATATTTCTACTATGAAGGGAGAATAGGTGTTGATTGGAAGGGAGATTACAGTGTTAGAAGGGAGATTGCAGTGTTAGAAGGGAGATTGCAGTGTTAGAAGGGAGATTACAGTGAGAGATTGAAGGGAGATTAAACTCTTAAATAGTAAGGAACATTAAAATATTAATTAGAAGGAAGACTAAAGTGATAAATGGAAATAAAATCAACTAAAGAAGGGAGATAATAGTGTCAACAATGAGGGGGATTAAGGAAGTGAAATAGGGAGAAGGAAGTCAATATGAACATCATGGAAACAAGGGAGTAGATAATGAATAAATGTGAGAGAGAAAGAGAGAGAGAGAGAGTAGACGTAAGATATGGGAAGGGGGAACTGAATAATTATTGTAATTATGAAAATGAAGGATGATGGACCTGGAGGGAGGGAGGGAGAAGAGGAGGGGAGGGAGGAGAGGAGAGGCAGGGGCCGTAAAAAAAAGGTCGTTGAAAGTAGGATAAGGGGGAGGATAAGGATGACGTAGATGGGGATAAAGGATTAAAGAGATTAACAATTAGTAAATAGGAAGAGAAGACGAGAGATATGTGAATGATAAATGTGTAATTAGTTTTGTTAAAGAATATATAAACACAAGAGAAGAGAATTAAAGCATATTGATAAAGGATAGAATAGGCATAGAAGGGAAGAAAGACTTGAAAGAAATTCGTGATAAAAGTAGATTAAAGAAGATGAAACAATAGGTATGAGAGAGACTAGAAAACATAGATAGATAAATGTAAAGGTAGAATGACACTGGGTTATAAAAATTAGTAACTTATTTGTAAACAAGTGATCAATAACAAGTGTTGGTAATCTTTAATAATTCACGTATTTAAACTATTGGTCAGGACATTGTATAGGTAAAGCACTTAGTGATAACATATTGTGGGCACCTTGGTTTGACCTGTGTCCAAATGGATGTAGGAAGTTTGGTTGGGGCCAGGGTGTTCATGACCTGACCTGACCTAACCTAACCTAACCTAACCTAACCTAACCGAACCGAACCGTGGTCATCATTGCAAACGTCCGGTGGCCCAAACGTTCGGTCAACATCCAAATGTAGGGTTTAGTTCGTGCGTAAATTCTTTCCTGGTAACTGGTAATGAGGGAACGCTTCTACACTCTAGTTATGGTGAAGTCTCAGTGTAGTTATTCCGTCAGTTTTAGCTTCCGTTTGTTTTTTTAATGGTGTGGCGTGAGTGTAAGTTGAGGCAGGTGTTCTGTTCTTTCTTAACTGGAGGAAGAGAAGGCATATAGGTAAGGTTTTGCAGGGGTCTCGGAGTATCGTCGACGTCATTCGCATTTACCATTGTCTTGTTCGTGGTCTAAGCTGGGGGCACTTAAATGCACTGCCCATGCACATTACCACCACGCCGGGTTGATGGATCCACTTACAAGTGTGTGTGTGTGTGTGTATGTGTGTGTGTGTGTGTGTGTGTGAATCCGGATCCAAAAACGGATGGCGAGGTATTCATGAGTAAAGACCTAGTTTTTCCAGGTACTAATAATTACTTTTTTACTTATCTCACTACACACACACACACACACTTAAATCTTGACCGGTTACTCTGGAAGTTTTTGTACGTTATTCAGACTAAAACTTCTTTGGTTGGGTTCACGTCTTGTCATTTTTTGTTTCGTTAGAAGTTTTGGTGAGGAAAGTTTTTGTTGTTGTGTTGGGAACGTCTCTTGAGCCGTGTGTGTCCGGGCCGCCCCCTGCAAGCACCACCTCCCCACAACCTCTCCTGCAAATGTATATCGTTATACCCAAAATGAACGCCTGAATACCCTCGTCCGCGGCTCTAATGTATGTAAATTGATTACTGCTAAGTGAGCACGGTTTGTTTTACTCCATGCAGGCCATCAAGTGGTTGTTGCTTGTTAGCCGGTCGGGCATTGTTAGCACCGTGAAAACTCCATTGTTGTGTGCTCATCAGGTGGGTGATGTAGGAGCCGGGGTCATCCGGGGCCCGGTGTCGCTCGCTCCGGCATTGTGGCCAAGTTTGTGAGCGAGTATTTAGGGTTGGCGATATGCATGTACGACACGAGGGGATCGCTGTAACGGGGCGGCCCACCGGCGTCGAGGCGGCCCGGCCAAGACCAATCCTCCACCTCGCTAAAACGTACACCCGCCTCTACCTGCGCCGTCTCTCGCTGTTTTTACGAATATGGGTGACGGCGGGTGTGTGTGAGTGTCGGGTAGTAGGTTGTGGTGTGTGGGATGAGTGGGTGAGTGCGGCGGGTGTGAGAGGTGAGGAGGCAAAATGCATGCGAGGGTTCGTCTGGGTGTAACAACGTGTTGCCACATCATCACCCTGCTTTTTTCTCTCTCTCTCTCTCTCTCTCTCTCTCTCTCTCTCTCTCTCTCTCTCTCATGGTTGCCAGATCAGCCGTGAAGTGACGTTAGTTCCAGGCGATGTTTTATACCCAGGCTGAGGATGTTTCTTTTGGGGTTACTGGTAATTACACGCCGAGTCAATCACGGTCCTCCTCAGCTCCTCAGCCCCTCCCCTCCCCATCCCGTCTCCCTCCCCCTAGTCATCGTCTCATCTGTTTGAGTACTATTATGAAAACAAACAGGACAGTGTTTGGTAGTGTCCTGGTGTGCCCCCCCCCCCCACTCATCCTCTTTAACTGTGTTTTCACGACAGCCGAAAATATGATGTTCATTATCTTGGGGAAAATCACCTCGAATATATTTATGATATTGATTTAAGTTGCATGATATTTCGATATAATTCATGCCGTGTTGAGTGCATTACGGTCGTAACCCGCCGCGCGCTCGCCCCAACAGCTGTCCCCGCGGGTGTAAATAAACTGCTATCCCACGGCGTGTAGTAAGGACTACTACCTCACTGTTCTTGGTAGGTGTCTGGGTCTTAGTTGTGCTGGGGTGGTTGTGTGTGTGTCGGGGGCAGGAGCGGGGCATCAGGACGCAGCGGCAGCCCCAGTATCTAGTTAGTGTGTAGACATATCTGCGTCTTCATTATTTTCATTATGACGCCGCCTTTATTGTTGGTTTATGTCGGGGTAGGCCGCGCTCCGCCCGCCCACGTTGTCTGGGGGCGTGGTGTGTGGGGGAGGGGGGGATTGTTGTTGTGACCCTGCTGTTTGGCCACGCTATACGATGCTATGTGGCCAGGATGTACCACGACGAACGACGTTAAGTGGACATGAACACAGCACGGTTGGACCACAGTATTGTTGAGCGTCGCGGGGTAGCAGTGTCCCGGTACTACGCTGTTGCTCTATATCTTATCATGGCCTTGTCACCACGACTTCATTATACCATCACCGTCCTCCGCCAGAGGTTGTAACACTTGAGCTGACAGTCGCCCTGACCCAAGTTCAAACCTCATCAAGGAAACAGCGTTGGGTATATGTACTGTTTGTGTTCGTGGCACCTGTAGCGTGACCAGCTTATCCTCCTGCTTGTTGCAAAAACCCAAATAATTCACAGCAATCAAGATAAAAGATGGCGTAATTAATCTATTTATTAACACCTTTGAGGAACTTGCATTCATCGGGGGGGGGGACTATGATGGCTCCTCTTTCTCTGACACCTTGTTTATGGGACTTCATTGGTGCTGTGTAGAGAAACACGTCGTCACGACAACCACCAGCCCATGATCATGAAGTGACTCCCTGGTTATGATGAGTGGCCGGGCAGCTCACAGTGATTCAGGGTAAAGAGGGGGGGGGGGGGTACCTGTGACGCCCGACCTGTGATAACTAACTCGGCGTCTCGTGGCTTGACTTGGTAATTGTCCTTTGGGTAGCCAGAGAGCGGTGGCTGGTCAGTGGGCCCCGGTCATAACAGAGCCCAGTTCCATTAGGCCCCGGTCCTATCATACCCTAATCCTAGTAGAATCCACTTCTACTTTTCCCTAACGTAGCACAACCAGTACTATAATTACCCTTTCCATGAATATTTATGAGTCAAACACGCGATATATTCCGGAACACTTATCATCTCCTTAATAAAATATTCAAATTTAGTGTATTTTGAACCTCGTCCAAACTCTCTGAGAATCCACTAACGTCTCTTCAAATTTTCAAGAAGATCTGTTCACGTCTTCAATATTTAACGCGTTCACCGGAGAGAGAGAGAGAGAGAGAGAGAGAGAGAGACGTTTGATCCTTTAATATCTTGAGCATTTACTCGAGGGTACAATAACAACAATGCAAATAACAATAACAGATAAATGTGTGTGGCCTGGGTAGTTATTTGTGGCCCTGGAAGGTGAGTGTGACCTGGGTAGTATAGTTAGATATGGTGGCCCTGCGTGATGAATGAGGGAGGAGCCGGGTGATGGAGGTGGTTGTTGGAGGTAAGGGAGGGGCTGGGTGAGGGAGGTGAGTAAGGGAGGGGCTGGGTGAGGGAGATGAGTAAGGGAGGGACTGGGTGAGAGAGAGAGGGAGAGGCTGGCGGTAGATCGCAGGCGTTGACGCACCATCGTTAAGCCCATCTCGTGAGTCTTAATTAAATGTTAGATTAATGACCCTCCCCACGGGGGCTCACCTGACGTACCCCCCACCCCCCTCCTGTAATGCCCCCAGTTTACCACGACCTGGCTGTGGTAAAGTGTACCGCAGCCCACTACCCCGTGATGCTGCGGGTGTGTACCGAGGTAGTGGTATGAGGTTAGACCGCATTTTCTTTACCTGTACCACTATGTTTTTAATTGTTCATGTGTGTCTGTCCGTCCGTCCGTCCGTCCTTCAATGCGATAACTCCATTGAGAAGATAAATACAGTTTCAGTTTTTCCTGAAATATTCTGAAACTTGGTATAGACATTTTTTGGAATGGTAATAGACATTCATATTGTGATACGGCTCTTGTACAGACATTTTGGAATGGTGCTATATATTGTTGTTGTTAATTATGGGTCAGGCTGTGTAATTATTTTTATCATCCACGTGTGTAGGACGAGGCTGGAACAGACGTGGTTTAGAGGCAGTGAGTTTTAACGAAGGCTCAGCTCGTTGTGTTAACCGTTGACCTCGTTGTCTGTTGTGTCAGGGATGATAATGAACGGTGATATATTATACGATGTGAGGCGTTAAGCCACTGCCAGTTATTTTTCCTGCTTACATAATATTATAAAGGATTTAGTGTTATTTGTTTGTCTTTTGTATTATTAACTTTATCTGAGATGGTTCTTTATAATTATTATTATTATTATTATTATTATTATTATTATTATTATTATTATTATCATTATCATAATCATTATTATTACTGCTGATATTATTATTACTGTCACCTTGCTGGTCAAATCGTACCGAAGATTTTGTATTCGTGAAAAAAAAAAAATTCGGTTTAACTGGGCGTGATGGTGGGGGGCTGAGAGCAAGGCCGTGTTTCCTGCGGCCTGGCCCGGGTAACTTGTGGTGCGGGGAATAACTTGAGGTGGACACAGCACAAACGTCACACCTGTCTGTAATAAACATGGCGGAGCAAGGTTGTCGGGGAGACATTTGTGGTGGTGCAGGGGCGATAACGATTGTGTGGGGGTGGGGGGTGTTCTGAATGGGGAGCTGTATATATATGTGTGACTGTGTGGGTGGTGTTGGGGTGTAAGTGTGCGTGGGCGGGTGGTGTTGAGGTGGAAAGTGTGTATATATATGTGTGTAAGCATTGTGTGCGGGTATTGGTGAGGGGGGGAAGCGATTTATGTTAGTTACATATGTATTCAGGTTTGGCAGGTGTACTGTATATACATATACATAAGAGAAAGTGACAATATTTTTGACACGGGAAACAAAGTTTGTTGCACTAAGCTTACGACACAGACCACATGGCCGTCCCAAGCCGTCAAGTACCGGTAATTTGACAACACTGCCTCGGTAAACACTGAGGATCACGTGTTTAAGAGGCATTCAAAGGATGTTGTCGAGTTTTATTATATTCCCCCTTGCAGTATTACTAAATATTTCCCTGTGGAGTATTACTGAATATTTCCCCGTCGAGTATTACTGAATATTTCCCTGTGGAGTATTACTGAATATTTCCGCGTCGAGTGTTACTGAATATTTCCCCGTCGAGTATTACTGAATATTTCCCCGTCGAGTATCACTGAATATTTCCCCGTCGAGTATTACTAAATATTTCCCCGTCGAGTATTACTGAATATTCGTAATCTTTATAAGGTCCTCGTAACCTCTTCAAGCTCTCACAGACCCTCATGGCAGGCAGTGAAAGTCGTCCTCAGGTCATGACGAGAGACAAGAACCACAAGGTACCCTGTTTCTCGTAGATGTAAAGGAGGGGGGCCGGGGGGGATTTCAACCCTATACACGCAGCAGTCAAGAGAGGGCGAGGTGTGTAGGGGGTTGGGGGTGGGTAGAGGTGAGGAAGGAGGGGTTTTACTGGGTGGGGTTGTATTTATCGTCTCCAGGTGGTGGTGGGTTACACTCTTATTATCTCAACGCAGAAAGTTATACCAAGATCTCTGTACGGAAGGTTAAACCATCTCGGAGCAGAAATTTGTACCACAATCTCCGCGCGGAAAATTATACCAAGATCTCCGCTCGAGTTATACGTTATCTGACCGGAGCATCATTGGAGCATATGAAAAAAATCGAGGGCGGACACCGTTGGCTCGGCTCCCTGGCTATGTAAATGCAGTCACATCCTGAATGCTAATGTGGAGGGAGCAGAGGGAGGAAGGTGGAAAGAGGGGGAAGGGAGGGGAGATAAGGAGAGGGAGATGTGCTGGAATTGCTGGCCTCCCTCCCTCCCTACCTCCCTCCCTACCTCCCTACCTCCCTCCCTACCTCCCTCCCCCTCCCGATCACCTCTCCCTCTTTTTGTTTTGTGTTGTTCGGGATTATGTGGTCATCAGCGGAAGGTTATAGGATGAAGGGGGTCTTGAATACACCCTTGGTTCATCCTAATGGGGTCTTGAGGTCATCCTTGTGGGGGTCTTAAGTACATCCTTGGTATATCCTTGTGGGGTCTTGAGTACATCCTTGGTTCATCCTTGTGGGGTCTTGAGTACATCCTTGGGTCATCCTTGTGGGGGTCTCGAACATGCACACATCCTTGGCTCATCCAATCATCCCCTCCCACAACAAATTCCCAGAGTACATTGTTTACATTTGTTTTGTCTGTATATGTTATTGAAGCTTGTGTGTTTATGTAGACTGTACTGAAGGGACAGACAGACAGACAGACAGACAGACAATGTACCGTCGAGAAAGAAAACGCCCTGTCGTCTCTTGCTGCTCCCCGAACCCTGAGACTCAGACTCGTGAATCCGAAGCATTTATGGACAGAGCAATGGATCAGTGTCTACTACTTCGGGTTCAATACTCTGAATTTCTGGGTTCGTCGAGCAGCAGATGAGGCGACTGTGGAAAGTTGAGTTTCTATTAATTTTAAGCAACGATATTTGGTTGATAGTAAAATTTTAAAGTTAAGTTATGCAGATTAAAAAAAAACAAATGAGGAAAATCTAAGGTAAACTAGAGCAACGAGAGAAATACTGTTGCTTTTTATATAATAGGGAAAATGGGATACTTTGGCCGTGTAATTAGGGACGAGGGGATAATGGTGGAGGTGAGGGTAGGAGGGCTAGGGGAAGGTATAGGGACTGGGATGGATGGATGAAATTAAAAGATGTGGTCCCGAAGAGATAAAAATGATTGATGATAAATTGTTCAGATCTACCCTGTTATAGTGGTGGTTTAGCAAGATTATAAAAAGTAAATCAACCAGGATTTAACGGACTGTCTACCAGGATTTAATGATCAAATTTACCAGAATTTAACGAGCATATCTACTTCGAATTAGATAATAATTTACTTGTTAATTTACCGAAAGCTAACTAGCGAATCGCCTATGATTTAGTTGCCAAATCTACCAGGAGTTCGTTAGTAACTCTACCTGGGGTTAAGTTAGTAAATTTAATTAAGTTAGTAAATCTCATTGTTTCACTGATAAACTTCCCGGGATTTACTCATTAAATTTACAAACACTGAAGTCGTAAATATCCCAGGATTTAACTCATTAATTTACAGTAATTTAAGCTGTAAATCGCCGGGGATTAAACTCATTACTTTGCGGAGATTTAAACCATAAATTTGGCAGGAATCCTCAAGTAACCCCAGACTCCGGCGTGAGACAGATGCACCCACCAGCCCGGGCCAGTGTTGTTTTTTCTCTACTGCCCCGGGTAATTATCCTCAATTAAACCTGTTGATCGTCAATAATTGAGCCTTAATTGCTGGAGATACCTGGAGATGTGAGCGATGGAGCCCCAGATATACTTGCGTGGAGAGAGAGAGAGAGAGAGAGAGAGAGAGAGAGAGAGAGAGAGAGAGAGAGAGAGAGAGAGAGAGAGAGAGAGAGAGAGAGAGAGAGAGAGAGAGAGAGAGAGGCCAAGTGTGTATGTAATTATAGTGAGGTAGATGTACATATTGTAAGGTCAAAAGATGGTGGTGTTATTGGTTGCGGCTGGGGTGTTAAGAGGTGGTAGTAGTTGTTGTGGTTGTGGTAGTGGTGTAGTGGTGGTGGAGGTGGTGTTGCTGTTGGTGAGGGCGGTAGTAGTTGGGGTTGTGGTGGTGGAGCGAGCGGAAATATCAGGCAGAAATAACTGGAATACTTTGACTATCTTCGCCTCACACAGTCAGTCTCTTGTCCACCAATCTGCTCACCCTCACCTTCCCAGTCAATTCATCACCTTCCAGTTTTTATGACGCCAGTTTACGAGTCGGAATTTATTGTTTATACGTATTGTTTACATATATATTTGTTTATAATATGTTTACTGTATATCGTGTCTTTTTTTTTTACCTCTGAACCTGTACACAGCTTTCCACATTAACTCTGAAATGCCCCAAAATTAAGGAAAATCTTCAAGCGTTTTTTATACCTTTATCATCTTAGTTCAGTGTTAAAAATATATTAGTGATGTTTACGTATGCAAATTTATTTTATATATACTTCATGTTTATATTTGTCTGTGTATTATTGTCAGGATGAATCAGTATTGTAAGTTAATTGTATTTTGTTTTCTTTTCCAGGTATGTACTGTAGGTGAGGTGGACACACGGTCGTGGTGGTGAGTACTGGCAAATGTTCTTCAGTTGAGTGTAGGACAAAATTCCCTCTTGACAAAATCCCCTAGGACAAAAGCCTTCCTTAGGGCAAAACCTAACGTAACATAACCTAACCTAACCTTGAGAAATATTTACTATAAAACAATGGGGTGGATTGTGTGGAGAAAGAGGTGTGTGTGTGTGTGTGTGTGTGTGTGTGTGTGTGTGTGTGTGTGTGTGTGTGTGTGTGTGTGTGTGTGTGTGTGTGTGTGTGTGTGTGTGTGTGTGTGTGTGTGTGTGTGTGTGTGTGTGTGTGTGTGTGTGTGTGTGTGTGTGTGTGTGTGTGTGTGTGTGTGTGTGTGTGTGTGTGTGTGTGTGTGTGTGTGTGTGTGTGTGTGTGTGTGTGTGTGTGTGTGTGTGTGTGTGTGTGTGTGTGTGTGTGTGTGTGTGTGTGTGTGTGTGTGTGTGTGTGTGTGTGTGTGTGTGTGTGTGTGTGTGTGTGTGTGTGTGTGTGTGTGTGTGTGTGTGTGTGTGTGTGTGTGTGTGTGTGTGTGTGTGTGTGTGTGTGTGTGTGTGTGTGTGTGTGTGTGTGTGTGTGTGTGTGTGTGTGTGTGTGTGTGTGTGTGTGTGTGTGTGTGATACAGGCGCGACGAAGACATTTGATAAGAGATTTATTTTGTTTTTTATATAAGACAAGAAGAGAGATAAGTAAGTGATAATTATCTGTATGTAGAATAAACTTGAGCAAGTGGCAAAAAAAAAACAGATTGGTGGGTCAGTACCTGCGTGGGTCTCGGGAACGTCCAATAAATATATGTATCAGTCAGGTCAGGTAAGGCGGTGTGTTGATTAACTGGAGCACCAAGACAGGTGCTGGATATACTGTTAAGAATGGTGTTGTGATGGTTCCTCCTTGACCTGACTCTCCTTCCTTCCTTCCTTCCTTCCTTCCTTCCTTCCTTCCTTCCTTCCTCTTCTGTATTCTTCCCCACTTCCTCTTCACCTCCGCACCTATCTACCCCTCTCCTTCCCCATCTTATTCCCCTCCTCTTCCCTTCTTATCCCTCCCTGCATCAGCTGGTTGAGGGTTGGTGCGTGTAGTGGTAAAGTGTGGGGGAACATGTGGGGTTGGCGTACCCTCTTATTAACCCCCTACACGCCTCTCAGGTTAACACACACACACACACACACACACATACATACCCGCTACACCTCATCCCCTCCGCTATACCCGTCACCCCTCCCCATACACCCGTCACCCCTCCCCATACACCCGTCACTCCTCCCCATACACCCGTCACCCCTCCCCATACACCCGTCACTCCTCCTCATACACCCGTCACCCCCATCCATATTTTCGGCACCCTCATCATATGCTGTATATCGCCCCTGTCATACATACATCTATGGCCCCTGTCACCCCCCTACACCCACACCTCCGGGATCCTCATTGGTGTAGTGGCATGGTATATTCTCGGGTGTATTGGACACTTACACCCTAGTCTTGGTGGATGTGTACGACGTGGCTGTGTAGTTGGGTAGTGTATTGTATATAGGGCTTTGTGTACGAGACGTGGTTTCAGAAAACGGTGTAAGGTTGCATCACGTCAAAGGCGAAACGGAATGTGATCGCTGATGGCAACGTGTCATGAGCTGATGGGGAATGACAGTACTCAGGTGTGTTTACAGTTATCAGCTGAACCATCACGCAGGTGGCAGCTCTCTGGTTGCACGAACACACACACACACACTCTCTCTCTCTCTCTCTCTCTCTCTCTCTCTCTCTCTCAGGTGATGATGATTATATTTTAATAGTGGTGATGAAAAACTAGAACATCTTATTAGAAGAGAAACTTTTAAAAGACACCGAAAAAGTTAGACTGAAAGTGTGTGTGTGTGTGTGTGTGTGTGTGTGTGTGTGTGTGTGTGTGTGTGTGTTGGATGGCGTGTGTCGTGCCTTTGTCGCCCCTGCCTCCACTCTTACCTGTACAAACATACCTGCCAGGGTGATCATTACCACTCACTCTTTCCTCTACTCTCTCCCATCCCCCAACACTAACCTTCTAGAGAGAGAGAGAGAGAGAGAGAGAGAGAGAGAGAGAGAGAGAGAGAGAGAGAGAGAGAGAGAGAGAGAGAGAGAGAGAGAGAGAGAGAGAGAGAGAGAGAGAGAGAGAGAGAGAGAGAGAGAGAGAGAGAGAGAGAGAGAGAGAGAGAGAGAGAGATTTTTTCTCATGATAGCTTCATCTTAAGGTCATGTGTTAAAATATATAATAAATATCTCGGTAATCGTAGGCAGTGTGTAGGCCGGGCTGCACTGCTGCTGACTTAGGACTGGGATGTCACCTTGATTGTCCTTGTAGCTGGACTTAAGATACATACCTAGGAAGTTGTGGGTCAATGAAAACAAAATTGGTAAAATGTGTTTTCCTGGTAACATCACGGGTTTTGGCATTTATTATTAGTGTTATTGTTATTATTATTATTATTATTATTATTATTATTATTATTATTATTATTATTATTATTATTGTTATTATTATTGTTATTGTTATTTATTTTTATTTTTATTTTTATACTGATGGTGTACAGTTATCACCAAAGGAAAAAAATGCTTGCGACAACAGTTTAAATGTGTTGTGGTACCGGTGTGTCAACAACAAAACATCATCGAACACACACACACACACACCCACACACCATAAACCGACTTGACAGCCAACACGTGGTAAATAACCTTGTAATTACGAATAATTATAGATCGTTATCAGCAGTAAATCTGAGCCAGATACAGGAAACACATAAAACTAAAGTGATTTTATGAATTTTGAAGCGTGGCGGATGATGTTTTTACCGGGGCGCTAAAAATACTTGGATGTTTTGATGGGTGGAGGTAGGTAGTGTAGCGGGTCCTGCTGTGTCAGTATGTCGGGAGACGCTGTAGTTAGCGGGTTATTTGAGGACACTGGAATACACATAACCGAATTATTACTGTGGTATTCATTCTTCTACAGGGAAAATGAACACAACTTGTGAATTTTTACTTGAAGTGGACTGAAATATCATATTATTTTTGATAACTCAAATTTAGAGCCAAAACTTGACTGCTTTCTTCTTTCACACGTAATTATTGTGGGTAATGTGTTGAGCTGATGGTAGTGAGACCTCGTATATAGGCTCTTTACACACAGTTGATGAACACTTATTGATTCTGGTCCGTCACGGCTCTGCCTCTCCTCTGATGACTGTAGTAATTATTGTGAACCAGTTGCCTCAGAGTCGATTTAGAAGTTCTTCTGTCAGTGTGTGTGTGTGTGTGTGTGTGTGTGTGTGTGTGTGTGTGTGTGTGTGTGTGTGTGTGTGTGTTCAAGGTAGAGTGGGTTCAGGTACCGTGATGGCTTGTGAACGTGTAAACATATCAATGATTGAACCTTGTTGATCCTGGTGAGTCGAGGTTCGTCGCTTGCTGTCTCACCTTACCTGCTCTTGGACCCCTTCTCCCTCCTTCTCTCCCTTCCACGTTCCCTCCCTTTCCCTCTTCCATCCATCCACCATTTAATCCTCCATCCCAGCCATTCTACCCACCCCACGACCTAACTACTATTCCCATCCTTCCACACTCCACCATCCCACCTAACCCTTTTTCCCAACCCACAACCACTCCCTAACTCCACACTCACTCCTCACTCTCCACCCCCCACACTCACTGCCACATCCAAATCCACTACCCACCCCCCACCTCCCCTCTCCACCCCACTTCATCCTGCTGCTTGTTGAGATTGTCATTCGATATGTGGAAACCAGTCCGTCTTAAGCTCAAGTTGTTGAATGCAAGATTGTTTTAACTTTCAAGCTTATACTGAAATCAGGTTTAATGAGTACGAATAGACTGTTAAGAAGAGTATTCCTGTTTACTGAATCTAGACTTGTTGACTTCAGGCAGTAAAACCTGTGCACTTTTTTGTAAGGAGTAAAACCCGGGTGTTCAAATATGTTATGGCCTCTGCGTCAACAGGTATCCTGGATGTTGTAGTATACCCGCCAGGCCTAGGAGACGTTTACGGATAAATTTGGCTTCTCTCTACACAAGCCGTAGCTCTATAGCGTGAGTTTGTGGGGGCGGTCAATGCCATGTGTAACTACGTCAACAAATATGTACGTCTAATATAACAATGCCAAGAGCTGCTGTGGGTTTTTTTGACGGGGTCGGAAGGTCAAAAGGTCATGGTCATTGCTTAGAAGTAGGCACCGGGCGAGTTGGCACCTACCTCGAGTGTGGGTGGCTTTGTGCCGAGTCTTGTTTGTGATTGAATTTGGTTTATTTTGATAACAGAAAAGAGCTTGTGTAGGTGGGAGCTGGGAGGTCATGGTGAGTCGTATATATTTCCCCTATAGTTTTGGTGTGTGTGTGTGTGTGTGTGTGTGTGTGTGTGTGTGTGTGTGGAGACCCTGGTGTGCGTGGTCCGGGGAAGGGGCTCGGCACTCTGTGTGGTCTCCGCGTCATGATCCTACCATCCCGTCCTCCTCCACGCCCCCCACGCCACCACCCGCGCCCTCACTGCCTCTACGCCACGACCCACTGCCTATCTTTACGTCTTGATCTCCGCCTCCATGTCACTATTTCCACCACTTCTTGCACCACTCCTGTGTGTGTGTGTGTGTTTTCTTTTCTTTTCTTATACTCTCACGCTTCAGTAATGTTGACTATCTCGTTTTTATGTATATACTGTATTCTCATACATATGTATACCTGAATATTTACCCTCTTATCTTTCTATCTATCCTTTGGTTTGGCAGCATTTAAATTATGTGTCATTGTTATTGCTTATCTTGCCTATCCTCATCATTATCATAATTTATCGTATCATTTCGCCAATCTTTATTCTTTCTTTGTTTATCTTTTGTTCTCTGGTTGTTGATCTATCATCTGTCTGTTGAATTATGAATGGGTGTTATCTCTCTTCTCTTCTCTTTGGTGTTCGTCTGATAAACATGGTGTACCGTGCAGGAAACAGGGTAGACTCCACGTTGGGGGTACGACCTCTTGCTGGTCTTCAAGTGGCGTTGACGTGGAGGTGAAGGGGTGTTGAGGGGGTGTTGGTGTGGAGGAGGGCCGCTGAGGTCTTTGAATTACTGATACATGCGGTCGTCTCTTATGGCCTCTCCTCCCTAAGAATCACTTTTTACTTTTTGTGGTCGTTTCAAGTCGTTTTCTCCTTTTTTTTTATCTTGGGTCGTCATCGTGTTGTTCTACTGTTGGCTTCAGTGGTGCTTATCCTGGGTCGTTTCCATTGTTTGTTTTTTTAGTAGTAGTGGTCGTTTTTGTCGTCATCTGGGATTTTTTTCTTGTTGTTTCCTGCGGGTTTAATCTGTGGATAGAGTCTCTGGGTCGTCTTTGAGGTATATTCTCTGGGTCGTCTTTGAAGCATATTCTGTGGGTCGTCTTTGGGTTGTTTTTGCCTGAGGTATAGTCTGTGAATCGTCGTCTTTGTGTGTGGTATAGTCATAAGTTAGCCATTTACAAGCATCTACAAGTTAACGGAAGTATTCACAAGCCACAAGTATTTACCAGTGCCTACCAGTATCTTCTAGAGAGAACATCGACTTACAAGCAACAAGTACAGCATCAACCAGTAATTATCTCTACTTACTAATATTTACAAGTCACTCTACACACTTAAAGAAAATTGGTATCAACAAGCAACTACCAGTACCTACAAGTGAGTTCAAGCTACCACAAGCACACTAAAGCAAGATGAAGCATTAACAAGTACCTTCAGGCAACAAGTATGTGCAGATAACCACCAGCATCTACAAGCAGCTCCCAGTGTTTAAACAGGTAACTAATAGTACCTTCAGGCACCTGCAAGTATCTACCAGTGTGTACAAGGGGTAACTACCAGCATTTACAAGCTGTTACCAGCGACTACAAGTGTCAGCTGGCGTCAGATTCCTGGTCATTATCTCGTGAGGCAGATTGTTGTGTAGTTGTGTGTGTTGATGTTGTAGTTAAGGAAATTTGCATTATTTTCCTATTAAAACAATTATGTCATTATTCATCTTTGCTTTGGCCATGAAGACGGTCGGTCAGGGTTTTAGCTGGGGTCTCTAAAGCTTCCTGTACAGTTAGCTGAGAGGAGAAGAGTTTAGAGAATTTAAATAGATTTTTTTTTGTGGTCTTTGAATTAAAAGTTTTGAAATTTTTGCCATTACTACGTCATTTATTGTTGGCCTAGCGCAGCGCTGATGTTAGTGTAGATTGATCGATGAACAGTTGGTGCAACACAGCATAATTTATTTACAGTCAGCGTAGCCCAGCTTGATCGGCAAGTTGTTGGCAAATCGCCCCATATTCGGTCGATTATTGGCCCAGTCCTATACTACCACCAGTTTATTAGCCCAGGTCAGGTCAGATCAGTGGCATTGCTTGATGATTGTCCCAACTCTGCTTGAACAATTTATCTTTAATACAGCGAAGTGTGATCGATATATTGTTGGAGCAGCGCGCCACGGAAGGCATCACAGTTGATCGATCGTTGGACGCGGGGGAATCTGGACTGATCGATGGTTGGTGCGGGGCGGCCTGCCGTAGGTTGGTGGGGGGTGACGGCCGATCAGCCGTGGAGGCGTCAGGAGACCTCAACGCTGCTGGTCTTGAGGTAGTGATCCACGGCCCTCAAAAACAATGGCGGGCGGCTGCCTCCCTCCCACCACCCAGAATAGGAAGCTCTTGCATTGATAATCACCCGGCCGGGCCTCATTACAATGGTCCTTACAGCTTATGATTTATGAGAACTCCGAAATTACCCTCCTGTCTTGTCGGCATTTGTCAGGAACAATGGCGGCGGCGACGGCGCGTCAGGAAGCCGCTCGTTACCCCAAGACTCTGCCACGGAATCGGATGACGTGAATTAGGCCAATCGTTGGAGGCACATAGAAAATAGGATGAATTCCAGGGTTTTGTTTATTGTTTGTCTTTCATTCATATTCCGGCATTTTTTCCACCATAATTATGACGCTTGTTGTCCGGGACGCAATGTTCGCCGCCGCCCTCCACGGATAATAGCTCTTGTTTTCACAATGTTTAGCCGCGTGTTTTCATATATTTTAATACTTGTAAACTACTTTATCGTCTGTTATTTATATATATATATATATATATATATATATATATATATATATATATATATATATATATATATATATATATATATATATATATATATATATATATATATATATATATATATATATATGTGTGTGTGTGTGTGTGTGTGTAATCAATTTTAGTATTATTATTTTTTAATTCGATTCTGCTTTCGTATACTGATAATCTCAATATTTGTTTTGTATAATTTAGTATTTCGAAAGTTTAATTTATTTTTGTGATCCTTAAGTTTAACATCGGAGTTTATTCTAATATTCTAGTGTTCGTAAAGTTAGATAGTATGATGACTCATTTACTGGGGCGACGGTGTCAGTCAGGAAAGAGAGCGAGCAACACAATTTTGTATAGATAGTTTTTTGATTGCGTGCATTTATTAATGTGTATAACGTTAAAGTATTTATATACATTCAAGAGCTCTAAACAAAACTCTAAAGGGACATTACCATCGTAGGTTGACGTGGTCGTGGTTGGCAA